>NC_092142.1:3427047-3727047 GCF_043159975.1 Macaca nemestrina
CAGGGTGTCCAGTTCCCTCTGAAGTTCCTGCTCAGTCTGGGAGGCCTGAGAAGGTAGAAAGGGGGGCAGAGGAGCCTCAGCACCATGCCCAATGCACCCACTCCCCACTGGGGACCAAGGCGTCCTCCTCCACCTTGTCCACCTGAGCCAGCTGCTGGCTGAGCCGGAGGTTCTGCTCGCTGAGCTCGCTGAGGGCCCGTGCCCGTTCTCGCCCACTGTCCTGCTGCTCCGAGCGCTGCTCCCCGAGCTGGGCCCGCAGGGCCTCCACGTCCCCCTCCAGCTCCACGGCCCTGGCCTCCCACTCGGCTCCTCGGGCTGCCAGGCCTCGCCGGAGCTCATGGTTCTCCTGCTGGAGCCGCTGTAGGGGCCAGGGCAGAGGGACAGAGGCAGAGAGGCACCGATGAGACTGGACAGGCACAGAGAGATGGGGATGGAGGGACAGACACCTAGGGAGAAAGCCTAAGGGGGCCTTGTGTCCAAGATAGACACAAAAGCAAGGGAGAATGAGGGAGGAAGAATGAGCAAGACCCAGAGATTTAGAGGGAAGGTTCTGGGCAGACAGGACGCGTGGGCCCAGGGCAAGGGTGGGGATGGGGCTCTCTGATGACCACTCACCTCCAGCTGTTGCCTGGGCTTCTGGACCCGAGGTCGCAAGCGCCGTTTTTGGCGCCTGAGTCTGGCAGAGTTCAAGCCCCGGCCCATGGCAGCACACACCTGCTGTGTCCCAGGGGCTCTGGAGGCCTGGACTCTGCCCAGCCCCCTCCCCAGCTCCTGCTAGCCAGTTCCCTCTAATTAACCCTGGTCAGCCCTGCCCCGGCCCCAAAACTTGTCTGACCAGCGGGGGAACGCCCTGGCACACCCAGATGCCCAGCGTGGGGAAGCAGATGAGTCGGGGGTTAACCTCTGGCCCACTCTCTCTAGGCCCTCAAAGCGGGATGGGCTTGGACGAAGGTGACAATTGCCACAGCTACTGCAGTGACTGGCAGGTACCCTGCATTAGGGGTTTATCTGCATTACTTCATTTCGTCCACTAGAGGGAGAATCACTAATGTCCTGGGTTTAGATGAAACTGAAGCTCATAGTTGCTAAGTGCCTTGCCTAAGGACACACAGTCATTTATTTTTGTTTTTATTATTTATTATTATTTTGTTGAGACAGATCTTCACTCTTTTGCCCAGGCTGGAGTGCAGTGGAACAATCTCGGCCCATGGCAATGTCCGCCTCCCAAGTTCAAGAGATCCTCCTGCCTCAGCCTCCCAAGTAGCTAAGATTACAGGTGTGCACCACCTTGCCTGGCAAATTTTTTTTTGTTTTCTTAGTAGGCATGGGGTTTCACCATGTTGGCCAGGCTGGTCTTGAACTCCTGGTCTCAAACAATCCACCCTCCTGGGCCTCCCAAAGTGCTGGGATTACCAGCGTGAGCCACCATGCCCACACAATAACTTCACAAAGCAGGGATGCCAACTCAGGCAGCAAAACTTTTAACCAAATCCTGTAGGGACAATACAGCTTCAGGATTAAGCTGTCAGGTTCAAGGTCACATTGTCCTGGCTGATATTCAGCTCTGCTGATGCCTTGTGGCCTGGACACAATATCTCTAAGTCCATTCACCCACACTACTATCAATACTCCCATATTTCCTGAGCTCCGCTTGCTCTGGGGTCTGCTGTCAGCGGCACATGAGACCACCAAGTTCACTGCTTCAAGTAGCTTAGAGTCCAGAGGGCATGGACACATGCCGGAGCCAGGTAATTTCAGGGGGACAGTAAGGGCTGCAAAGAGACCCAGGAAGTGATGGAGAGTAAGGAGTGGGGTGGGGGTGGAGGGTCCTTCAAGGAGGATGTCGTGTTTGAGTTGACTTCTGCAGGACAAGAAGAGCCACCAGAAAGAAGGCTAGGCATTAAGGGACAGCAAGTGCAAAGTTCCTGAGGGAACAAGCGTGAGTTCTTGGAGGAACTGAAAAGAGCCCTCATTGTCGGGGAGAGGGTGGATCGGCTGCCCTTCTTGGAGGAAGGGAGAAAGGGGTGGTGTTGCTGTGGTGAGGTCAGGGAGGAGCCCAGCTCGCTGGGACTTTTAGGCTCTGGGGAAGAGTTTCGGTTTCATTCTAAGTGTGAGGGGGAGATTCTGGTTGAGGAGTGAAATGATGTGATTTGCAGCTTTTGAAAATTCCAGGCTGTCCCTTAGAGAATGGGCTCCAGGGGTCAAAGGTGGAAGCTGGGGGCTGGGCGCAGTGGCTCATACCTATAATCCCAGCATTTTTGGAGGTTGAGGCAAGTGGATCACCTGAGGTCAGGAAGTCGAGATCAGCCTGGCCAACATGGTAAAAACCCGTCTCTACTAAAAATACAAAAATTATCTGGGCTTGGTGGCACACACCTGTAATCCCAGCTACTCGGGAGGCTGAGGTGAGAGAATCACTTGAACCCGGGAAGCAGAGGTTGCAGTGAGCTGAGATCGCACCACTGCACTCCAGCCCGGGCAACAGAGTGAGACTCCATCTAAAAAATAATAATAATAAAAGAGTGGAAGCTGGGGACTCAGGAGCAGGTGGCTGGAGTGTCTGGGGCAGAGGTGATGGAGGCTGTGATCTGTGATCAGCTTGGAGGCTGCAGAGCCAACAAGTGGGTGGTTGGAGTCTAGTCTAGAAGAATCAAAAGGGCTTGTGGATATTGGGGGGAGTTTGTACATTCAAGAAAGTTTGAGCGCATTGACTCACACCTGTAATCCCAACACTTTGGGAGGCTGAGGCAGGTGGTTTGGTTGAGCCTGGGAGTTTGAGACCAGCCTGGGCAACATGGTGAGACCCCATCTCTACAACAAATGCAAAAATTAGCCAGGTATGGTGGTGCATGTGTGCCTGTAGTCCCAACTACTCAGGAGGCTGAGATGGGAGGATTGCTTGAGCTCATGAGGTTGAGGTTCCAGTGAGCTATGATTGCACCACTGCACTACAGCCTGGGTGACAGAGGGAGCCCGTGTCTTGCCAAAAAAAAAAAAAAAAAAAAAAAAAAAAAAGGCCAAGGAGGTGCACAGGCCCTGGTCCTCAAGTGGGAAGGCAAGGATGGGGACAGCAGGTGATGTGGGCATGGAATCGAGGGTGTGGAATCAAGTGCAACTTGTGTTGAGATGCCCACTAGGTGGCCTGGTGGAGAGGGTTAGCTACCCAGGTCAGGCTCAGGGCAGTGGTTGGGGCCAGTGCAGCAGATGAAGGAGGGTGTTCAGGAGACCAGATGTGAGCCCCAGAGCAAGAATTTGACCAAAAATAGAACCTGGGTAGAGGGAACTGTTCCTGCCTCATTGGGCTGGGCAAGAATCAATGGAGAGTCATGGAAAGCACTCAGCCCAGTGCCAGGCAGGGTGTAGACACCCATGACTGTTGCCTGGTGTTCTGTGATACTGCTGAGGAGCTAGACACAAGATCCAGAGAGGGCCAGCAGCTGACCCAGGGTCACACAGCTGGACAAGGGTTTGAACCCAGTTTTTTATTTTTTATTTTTTATTTATTTTTTATTTTTTTTGAGACGGAGTCTCACTCTGTCACCCAGGCTGGAGAGCAGTGGCATGATCTTGGCTCATAGCAACCTCTGCCTCCCAGGTTCAAGTGATTCTCCTGCCTCAGTCTCCCAAGTAGCCGGGACTACAGGTACACCCCATCATGCCTGGCTAAATTTTTTTTGTATTTTTAGTAGAGACGGGGTTTCACCATGTTGGCCAGGCTGGTCTCGAACTCCTGACCTCAAGTGATCCAGCCACCTCAGCCTCCCAAAGTGCTGGGATTACAGGTGTGAGCCACCATGCCTGGCCTGAGAATTCACGCCTTTTTTCCTTTCCCTTCCCTTCCCTTCCTTTCTTTTCTTTTTTTTCTTTCTTTTCTTTTTTCTTCCTCCCTCCCTCCCTCCCTCCCTCCCCTCCCTCCCTCCCTCCCTCCCTCCCTCCCTCCCTCCCTCCCTCCCTCCCTCCCTTCCTTCCTTCCTTCCTTCCTTCCTTCCTTCCTTCCTTCCTTCCTTCCTTCCTTCCTTCCTTCCTTCCTTCCTTCCTTCCTTCCTTCCTTCTTTTTTTTTTTTCAGGATCTTACTCTGTCATCCAAGCTGTAGTGCAGTGGATCATAGCTTACTGCAGCCTCAAACTCTAAAATTCCTGGGATCAAGTGATCCCCCTGCCTCGGCCTCCTGAGTAGTTGAGACTACAGGTGCCACCACCACATCCAGCTAATTTTCTTATTTTTTTGTAGAGACAGAGTCTCGCTATGTTGCCCAGGCTGATCTTGAACACTGGGCTAGTGATCTTCCTGCCTTGGCCTCCCAAAGTGCTGGGATTACAGGTGTGAGGTACTGTGCTCGGCACCCAGAGTTCCTGTTATTTACCACTAGGCAACACTGCCAGGGGGACTGGGCCCAGCTCTGATCTGTTCCAATGTCCTCCCCCTGCCCCGCTGTCCTCCCTGGCTCCTCTCTCCGTCCTGTGCCTGACCCCCTTCCCTTGTCCTCTCCAGGCCCACCCATCCTCCTCTGCCCACCCGGCCACCCACCCAGTCCAGTGCTAGCTCACTTCCTCACGCTCCAAGTGCTGGGAGCTCAGCGTCTCCAGCTGCCGCCGCAGCTCCTCATTTCGCTCCAGAAGCATCTTGCCGAGCTCCGCCGCCAATAGCAGGTCTTTCTCCTTCTGCTGCAGCTGCAAGGCTAGGTCCTCGGGCTCCTCAGGCCCTGGGCCCCCTCCCAGGAATGAGTCCCTCCGCTCCAGCACAAAGGGGAAGAAGCCCTCGTCGCCGCTGGGAGAGGCGCCCCCCGAGAGCAGCCCCGACGGGAAGCTGGGCCCATCTGGAGAATTCATGTCACCTGCAGCATCTGCGGGGACAGGTGACTGCGGGACACTCTACTCTGCAGTCTGACAGGGGCTCACCCTCCGCCCAACACCTGGCCCTCCAGGAATTCTCCACCTGCTGCCAGCCTGCCAGGTCCTGCAGCCAGGGCTTCCTGAGCCACGAAGGGTTAATGACCTGTGTTTTGGCCACCCAGTTCCGTTAATGTCCCTGGGGTAAACTGAGGCAGCAAGCAGAAGGAAATGACCTGCCCAGCCTTTGGCCTCTGCTAGACAATCTCTGTCCCCAGGAAAGTTCATTCCAGTGCTCCAGAGCCACAGGCCACCTCCGCTCCCTCTCCCCTCTCTTCCCAGAACCCAGCAGTTTGGCTCCTAGCCCCCTGCCATCTGAGACAGTTCCCAGAACCCAGGTTCTCAGGGACTCAGCAGTTGGTGTTGAGCCCAGCCCCTTCTCCTCCCAGGAATGCAGGACCCTAAGACTTGGGAACTGAGGTGTCTTCGCCCCCAGGAATCCAGCTCCCTTCCCTACCAGAAGCCGGGATCCCGGCTGCTGACCTCCCAGCTCTCTCGCACTCATTCTCCTGTTACCTCCTGAGCAGGTGCTTTGACTCCGCCCTCCAGACTCAGAGGTCCCCACCTCCAATGTCCCCCACCAAGGATTCCCACCTCAGTCCCCACTTTCCACAGGACTCAGGCATTCACGTCCCCACCCCTCCGGAGTCAGGAGTCCTGACCCTCAACCCCCCAGTTTCCCAGGGCCCTGGCGTAGGGCCCAGGACAGGGCGAGGTAACAGGTTGTGCCGGCCGCCCGACTGCAGCGCGGCTCGGAGTTTCTGTTTACTTCCTGGCCCGCCCCTGGGGACGGGAGCCCCGCGCTCCCCTAGGGTTGCTCAGGGGTTGGGGTTCAGGGGCTCAGGTCAGAGGGCCCGACGCACCGGGCTTACCAGCCCCAGCCCTCAGGGGGGTCTCCACTCACTAGGTGCACACACCTGTGCTCCCCCTCCTCCTCTCGCCCGATGTCCATGTGCAGTCCTGCTCGCAGGACCTGAGTGTCACCGTGGTCCTAGCCCAGCCGCCCCTAGGCCGCTCCCGAGAATCTCCCTGACTTGGCCCTCGCTGGCCCCGCTCCCCCCACCCCCTCCACCCAAGAGACCCGGACATGGAAACCTCTCCCCCTACCCTTCCGCATTTAGCTGCCCAGGTGTTGGGGCCTCCAGCCCCCCGACCCCTGGCCCCAGGTGTCGGAAGCCCGGAGAAGGGGCTGGGCTCACCCCCGACGGCTGAGTTCCTGCCGGCGCCCCCGGTTCCCCGGCGATCTCGGTTCCCCTGCCCCCGCCCTGGTTCTCCAACCTTCTCTGCCGACGCGGCCGGACAAGTCCCTCCCCAACTCGAGGGGCCCTGCCCTCGGCGTCCCCCAGACTCTCACCCGAAGCCGCCGGGCTCCCTCCGAGGTTCCCGCGGTCTCCGGTCCCCTCTTCCGGAGGCGGCTCCAGGTGTGCAGCCGACACAGGTGAAGGGGCGGGGCCGCGGGAGAGGCCGGGGCGCTCCCTAGCTGCCTGAATGGCCGGGCGGGGTCGAGGGAGAGTCGCTTCCACCTGGGTGGGGGGCACTGGCCCATCCTGCTGTGGTTGCACATGGCCCGGCCAGTTAACTGAGCACCTACTGTGTGCAGATCCTACATTGAGGTAGCCGCCGCTTCTTTGCCGTCAGGACTGCCTTGCCCTGTGGGGGTAGGAACTCATTAGCAATGACAACAACATTGAATCTGACATCTTAAGCACTCGGCTAACTAAACTTTTTTAGTTTTTAGAGATGGGATCTTGCTCTGTCACCCAGGCTGGAGTGCAGTGGCACCATCACCGCAACCTCGTCCTCCCAGGGTCAAGTGATCTTCCCACCACAGCCTCTCCAGTAACTGGGACTATAGGTACATGCCACCATGCCCGGCTAATTTTTGTACTTTTTGTAGGGGTGGGGTTTCACTATGTTGCCCAGGCTGGTCTCAAACTCCTGGATTCAAGTAATCCTCCCGCTTCAGCCTCCCAAAGTGCTGGGATTACAGGCATGAGCCACTGCTTCTGGCCAAGTAAACTCTTTTATAGGCATAACTTGTTGACCTTTTTTTTTTCTTTTTTGAGATGGAAATTTACTCTTCTTGCCCAGGCTGGAGTACAGTGGTGCCATCTCAGCTCACAGCAGCCTCCTCTCCTGGGTTCAAGTGATTCTCCTGCCTCAGCCTGACCAGTAACCGGGACTACAGGTGTGCAACACTACACCCAGCTAATTTTGTATTTTTAGTAGAAACAGGGTTTCAACGTGTTGGCCAGGCTGGTCTCAAACTCCTGATCTTGTGATCCGCCCACCTGGGCCTCCCAAAGTGCTGGGATTACAGAGTGAGCCACCGCCCCGGCTCAACTTGTTGACTTTCATGATGACCTGATGAGGAGGAACTGTTGTCATCCCCATCTTACAGATGAGGAAGCTAAGGCTCGGGGGCGGGGGGGTCCTCCACCTTGTTTGGGGTCCCCGGTCAGAACTTGAAGGTGAACAGCACAAGTGTGGCTTTAGGGTCATGCTCTTTACTGATTCCCATACCACAGACAAGGACACTGTAGCACAGGCAGTGAAAGTGACTTGCCCAGAGCCATGCCCGAGTCCACATGGCTCCAGACCTGGTGCTCTCAGTTCCTGAGTTATGCAGAGCTGAGGACCATGCTGTTGTCTGGGACAGGGGCCTTGGTGTGGAGATGGGAAGGTCTGGGACTAGGGACCCAGGGTGGCTTGGGCAGCAGTGATGCCCCAGCCATGGCCTTGTGTCTTGTCACGATTTATCTCCAGACTCCAGGGCTCCCTGGGCCTCGTGACAGGGGCTCCTGGCCTGGAGAGCAGGTCAGATGGAAGGCTGGGAGCAGCGATGTGCTGGTAAGCATTTAACAACAGGCTCCCTGGTTAAAACAGAAGCCCTCGCTGGTTGCATTTGCCAATTTCCATGATGCAACACACGCTCCTTGGCTGACTTCAGCTACTCACCTGGCCTCACTGAGTTCGGAGGTAGAAGGGGCCGTGCACATCAGCTGTGGCTGGCCGGTGTCAGGTGGGTCCGTGCACCTCTGGCTGGGGGTCAGGACCCCTGAGTCTTGGGGGACTGGGGGCTACTTACCTGGGTTCTAGAAAAATAGGAGGAAGGTGGGCACTGGGACTCCTGGCTTGTGGGAAAAGGGGAGCAAGGACTCCTTGGAGGGATGACTTAGGAACTGGGACTCCTGGATCCTGGGGCTGGGACAGGGTTTTCCACCAGCAGAGAGTAGGGGAGCTGATTTGTCTTAGAGCCACATTGCCCAGCAAGGCTGCCACTTTCTCCCACTGCACCTGTGGGAGCAGCCTGGTAGCCTCCGGAGGGCTGAACACATCCCAGCCTCCCCGAGTGCTGCTATGTGACCCTCTGGAAATATAAGCTCAGTGTCCCCTCCAAATGCCAGTCACCCTGGGCCCCACTCACACCCACACTTAGCACATCTTGAGCGTCTCCTGCCAGGCAGACTGAGCTCATCCCGGGATGAAGTGATCACAGCCCTACTTCCAGAAGGTTCATAGTTCACCTGGGCCATGGGAGGGAGCATAGTCCTATAAACCAGAAATGAACCAATAAAACAGTACAGCAAAGGTGCTTGGCCCATGGGTGCTGGCATCACATGGCTTCAGTCCAGGAGCCAGTTGGCCACATACCAGATGTGATGTGTGTGCCTGTGCCCTTCAGCTGATTAACCTCTGCAGCCCTCAGTTTCCCCATCTGTAAAATGAGGATGATAGTTCCTAGCTTATAGGGATGTGAGGATTTTTTTTGAGATGGAGTCTCGCTCTGTCCCCCTGGCTGGAGTGCAGTGGTGAGATCTCGCCTCCCTGCAACCTCTGCCTCCTGGGTTCAAGCGATTCTCCCACCTTAGCCACCTAAGTAGCTGGGATTACAGGCGTGCACCACCACACCCAGCTAATTTTTGTATTTTTAGTAGAGACAGGGTTTCACTGTGTTGACCAGGACGGTCTTCAACTGACCTCAGGTGATATGCCCACCTCCGCCTCCCAGAGTGCTGGGATTACAGGTGTGAGCCACCGTGCCTGGCCAGGTGTGAGGATTAAATGAGGGTGAAGTGCCAGCACTTAGTCCTTGCTGGTGATCTCCGCATGGCCACCAGAGATGACTCACCTGCATGTCACAATGTATTTCATCCTCAGAGCAACCCCATGAGGTCATGCCATTCACAGGTGAGGAGGTCAGCTCAGAAAGGCGAAGTCATTTGTCTGTGGGTACATAGCACAGCCTTCATCCCAGCTTGCCTAGCTCTCAGCCTCAGTCACTCTTGGGAAATTTGTGTTGTTTTTGTTTTTTTCGGAGACAGGGTCTCACTCTGTCACCCAGGTTGAAGTACAGTAGCATGATCATAGCTCACAGCAGCCTTGAACTCTTGGGCTCAAGCGATCCTCCTGCCTCAGCCTCCTGAGTGACTGGGACTACAGGCAGATGCCACCATGCCCTGCTAACCTTTTTACTTTTTGTAGAGATGTGGTCTTGCTATATTGCCTAAGCTGGTCTCAACTTCTGGCCTCAAGAAATCCTCCTGCCTTGGCCTCCCAAAGTGATGGACTTGGAGGCATGAGCCAGTGTGCCTGGCTTTGTATATTTGAATCTGGTCCTCAGTCTCCTCTGGACCCAGGAGTCCTGGCCTCCATCTCCCTGTTGGGCCTAAGAGTCTTGGCCACCCAGCACACAGGGGCCCTCAGCCCTCGCCTCACCCCCAGGCTCCTTGCTGATCCCAGGAGAAAGATGAATAGGAGGGACACAGTGACCTCAGGGAAGGCCCAGGGAGGCTGGGACATGTCTGGTTAAGAAGGGAGGGATTGGCCGGGCACGGTGGTTCATGCCTGTAATCCCAGCACTTTGGGAGACCAAGGAGGGTGGATCGTGAGGTCAGGAGCTCAAGACCAGCCTGGCCAAGATGCTAAAACCCCATCTCTACTAAAAATACAAAATTTGGCAGGGCGCAATGGCTCACGCCTATAATTCCAGCACTTTGGGAGGCCGAGGCAGGTGGATCATGAGGTCAGGAGATCGAGACCATCCTGGCTAACACGGTGAAACTCCGCCTCTACTAAAAATATAAAAAATTAGCCGTGTGTGGTGGCACGCGCCTGTGGTCCCAGTTACTCAGCAGGATAAGGCATGAGAATCGCTTGAACCCAGGAGATGGAGGTTGCAGTGAGCCAAGACCATGCCATTGCACTCCAGCCTGGGAGACAGAACGAGACTCCATCTCAAAACAAAAACAAAATCAAAAAACAAAACAAAACAAAATATAAAAATTAGCTGGGCGTGGTGGCACGCGCTTGTAATTGCAGCTACTCAGGAAGCTGAGGCAGAAGAATCAGTTGAACCCGGACAGCAGAGGTTGAAGTGAACCGAGATCGCACCACTGCACTCTAGCCTAGGTGACAGAGCGAGACTCCATTCCAAAAAAAAAAAGAAGGGAAGGATGATCACTCAGCCTCACCTGCTCTCCAGCCCAAGCAAGCCAGCTTCCCAGGTGCTTACTTTGGAATGCCCTCACCGCCTTTCCATCCACCCACTGAGCCCTGGGGGGTTCTGAGTCTTGGCTGGGAGTTGAGGAGGGGTCGTCCCTGGGGAAGCTTTCTCAGATTTCACAATGCCTTGGGAGTCTATGCTGGGCATCCAGAGGCCAGTAGGACCCCACTCTGCTTCTTGCCCTTCCCCAGAAGCAGCCTGGTAGAAATAACTTGGGTCCAGATCCAGGTGCCTCCAGGCTTTTATGACATATGCTAAGTCCATGAACAGTAGGTAGTATTGTTTGGAACAGTAAAAACCTTTATATAAAATATTTCACACAGAATTCATTGTTCTGCAGCTTGGTTTTTTGTTCGTTTTTTTTTTTTATGTATGCTTATGTTTCCAAGTGTTTTCTCCCACTTATTTAAAAAAAAAAAATCAGGGCAAGCATGGTGGCTCACGCCTGGAATCCCAGCACTTTGGGAGGCTGAGGAGGCGGGTGGATCATGGGGTCAGGAGTCCAAGACCAGCCTGGCCAAGATGGTGAAACTCCCTCTCTAATAAAAATACAAAAAATTAGCTGGGCATGGTGGCAGACGCCTGTAATCCCAGCTACTCGGAGGCTGAGTCAGGAGAATCGCTTGAACCTGGGAGACAGACAGACATTGCAGTGTACTGAGAATGCGCCACTGCATTTCAGCCTGGGCGACAGAACGAGACTCTGTCTCAAAAAAAAAAAAAAAAAAAATTAGCTTTGGCTAGGCACAGTGGCTCACACCTGTAATCCCAACACTTTGGGAGGCTGTGGTGGGCAGATAACTTGAGGCCAGAAGTTCCAGACCAGCCTGGGCAACATGGCAAAACCCCGTTTCTACAAACAAATATAAAAATTAGCAGGGCATAGTGGCGTGTGCCTGTAGTCCCAGCTACTCACAGGGCTAAGGCAGGAGGATCACTTGAGTCTAGGAAATGGAGGCTGCAGTGAGCTGAGATTGTGCCACTGTACTGCAGCCTAGGTGACAGAGCAAGACCCTATCTCAAAAAAAAAAAAAAAAAAAATCAGCTTTATTGAGGTAGGTATTAGCTTCCTAGGGCTGATGTATGTAACAAAATATCCACCAGCTTGGGAAACAGAGCAAGACCCCCTCTCTATAAACAAAAATAATAATTAGTGGCACATGCCTGCGGTCCCAGCTACTTGGGAGGCTGAGGTGGAAGGATCCCTTGAGCCCAGGAGGTCGAGGCTGCAGTGAGCCATGATTGCATCACTACACTCCAGCCTGAATGAGAGAGCAAGACCCTGTCTCAAACAATAAAAGGAAACAAACAAACAGAAAAAACACAAACTGGGCTTACACAACAGAAAATTATTGTATTACAGTTCTGGAGGCCAGAAGCCTGAAATGAGGATTGGTTCCTTCTGAATTTCCCTCTTCTATAAAGATATCAGCTGTTGAATTTAGGGCCCACCCTAAATCTAGGATGATCTTATCTTGAGATTTTTAACTTATGTCGGCAAAGACCCATTTTTCTTTTTTCTTTTCTTTCTTTGAGATGAAGTCTCGCTCTGTCACCCAGGCTGGAGAGCAGTGGCGCGATCTTGGCTCACAGTAACCTCTGTCTCCCGGGTTCAAGCAATTCTCCTGCCTCAGCCTCCTGAGTAGCTGGGACCACAGGTGCGTGCCACCACGCCCAGCTAATTTTTGTATTTTTAGTAGAGATGGAGTTTCACAATGTTTGCCAGACTAGTCTCAAACTCCTGAGCTCAAGCGATTTGCCTGCCTTGGCCTCCCAAAGTTCTGGGATTGCAGGCATGAGCCACTGCACTCGGCAAGACTCTATTGTCAAATAAGGCCACGTTCTTGCAGACCTGGGGTTAGGACTTGTACATATCTTTTTTTAGGGGGGACACAATTTTTTTTTCTTTTTTTGAGACGGAGTCTCACTCTGTTGTCCAGGCTGGAGTGCAGTGGCACAATCTTGGCTCACTGCAACCTCCATCTTCCAGGTTCAAGCGATTCTCCTGCCTCAGCCTCCTGAGTAGCTGGGATTACAGGTGCACGCTGCCATGCCTGGCTAATATTTGTATTTTAGTAGAGATGGGGTTTCACCATATTGCCCAAGCTGGTCTCGAACTCCTGAGCTCAGGTAACTCACCGGCCTTAGCTTCTCAAAGTGCCAGGATTACAGGTGTGAGCCACTGTGCCCAGCTTGGGGGATGCAATTTAACCCACTACAAGGAACACTTTACATATAATTAAATTTATCAATTTTATGTCTTTCAGTTGACGAGTTTTGACAAATATATTCAGCAACAAAACTACCACCACAATCTTGATGAACCACCCCAAAAAGTTGTCCTTGCCCCTTGGCAGTCCATCTGTTTCCCCACCCCAGCCTCTGGCAACCACTAATCTGCTTTCTTTTTTCCTTTTTTCTTTCCAACTCTCCAGGAGTGGGAGATGCAGTGTGCTGTGATGGAGCCTGTGAATAGTTACTGCACTCCAGTCAGAGCAAGACAGCAAGACCCTCTCTATTTTTTTTTTTTTTTTTTGAGACGGAGTCTTGCTCTGTAGCCCGGGCTGGAGTGCAGTGGCTGGATCTCAGCTCACTGCAAGCTCCGCCTCCCGGGTTTGCGCCATTCTCCTGCCTCAGCCTCCGGAGTAGCTGGGACTACAGGCGCCCGCCACCTCGCCCGGCTAGTTTTTTTGTATTTTTAATAGAGACGGGGTTTCACCGTGTTAGCCAGGATGGTCTCGATCTCCTGACCTCGTGATCCGCCCATCTCGGCCTCCCAAAGTGCTGGGATTACAGGCTTGAGCCACCGCGCCCGGCCTTTTTTTTTTTTGAGACAGAGTCTCTCTCTGTTGCACAGGCTGGAGTATGATGGTGTGATCTCAGCTCACTGCAACCTCTACCTCCTAGGTTCAAGCAATTCTCCTGCCTCAGCCTCCTGAGTAGCTGGGATTATAGATGCGTGCCACCAGGCCCAGCTAATTTTTGTATTTATTATTATTATCGTTATTTTTGAAACAAAGTCTCACTCTTTTGCCCAGGCTGGAGTGCAGTGGTGTGATCTCAGCTCACTGCAACCTTTGCCTTCTGGGTTCAAGTGATTCTCGTGAGTCAGCCTCCCGAGTAGCTAGGATTACAGGCATGCGCCACCATGTCTGGCTAATTTTTGTATTTTTAGCAGAGACGGGGTTTCACCATTTTGGCCAGGCTGGTCTTAAACTCCTGACCTCAGGTGATCCACCCACCTTGGCCTCCCAAAGTGCTGAGATTACAGGTGTGAGCCACCGCACCGGCCTAATTTTTGTAGTTTTAGTAGAGATGCGGTTTCACCATGTTTGCCAGGCTGGTCTTGAACTTCTGACCTCATGTAATCCACCCACCTCGGACTCTCAAAGAGCTAGGATTACAGGCATGAACTACCACGCCAGCCAGCAAGACCTTGTCTCTTGTCTCTAAAAAAAGAAAAGAAAAGAAAAGAAAATTTGCAGGAATAGTGCAATGAATAGCCTCCAAGTAGGCTTACAACGATGAATATTCTATTAGATTTTGCATTATGTTCCTTTCAGCCTACACACACCCATAAACATTTTGCTAAACCATTGGCTACTTCAGCTGGCATCTCCCTAGGATAAGGATGTTCTCCTACATAATCTCGAACATTATCTCATTCAAAAAAGTGAACACTGGTAAAATAGATACAATGACCGTATCTAATATACAGCCCATGTTCCCACTTTCAAATGTTCCCAGGAATGCCCTTTTTAGATTACTTTTTTAAATATCCAGGATCCAGGCCAGGTGCGGTGGCTCACGCCTATAATACCAGCACTTTGGGAGGTCCAGGTGGGTGGATCACCTGAGGTCAGGAGTTCAAGACCAGCCTGACCGACATGGTAAAACCCCATCTCTATTAAAAATACAAAAATTAGGCCAGGCGCAGTGGCTCACGCCTGTAATCCCAGCACTTTGGGAGGCCGAGGCGGGTGGATCACGAGGTCAGGAGATCGAGACCATCCTGGCTAACACAGTGAAACCTGTCTCTACTAAAAATACAAAAAATTAGCTGGGCGTGGTGGCAGGCGCCTGTAGTGCCAGCTACTCGGGAGTCTGAGGCAGGAGAATGGCGTGAACCCAGGAGGCGGAGCTTGCAGTGAGCCCAGATTGCGCCACGGCACTCCAGCCTGGGCGACAGAGCGAGACTCCGTCTCAAACAAACAAACAAACAAACAAAAATTAGCCAGGTGTGGTGGTATACACCCATAACCCCTGCTAATCCGGAGGTTGAGAATCGATTGAACCTGGGAGGCAGAGGCTGCAGTAAGCCAAGATGGCATCACCACATTGTAGCCTGGGTGACAGAGCGAGGCTCCGTCTCAAAAAGAAAACAATTAAAAATCCAGGATCCAATCCAAGGTCATATATTTCTTTTTTTTTTTTTTTTTTTTTTTTTGAGACGGAGTCATGCTCTGTCGCCCAGGCTGGAGTGCAGTGGCCGGATCTCAGCTCACTGCAAGCTCCGCCTCCCGGGTTCACGCCATTCTCCTGCCTCAGCCTCCCGAGTAGCTGGGACTACAGGCGCCCGCCACTTCGCCCGGGTAGTTTTTTGTATTTTTTAGTAGAGACGGGGTTTCACCGTGTTAGCCAGGATGGTCTCGATCTCCTGACCTCGTGATCCGCCCGTCTCGGCCTCCCAAAGTGCTGGGATTACAGGCTTGAGCCACCGCGCCCGGCCTGCATATATTTCATTTAGCCATCATTTTTTTTTTTTTTTTTTTTTTTTTTGAGATGGAGTCTTGCTCCGTCGCCCAGGCTGGAGTGCAGTGGCACAATATCGGCTCACTGCAAGCTCCGCCTCCCGGGTTCATGCCATTCTCCTGCCTCAGCCTCCCGAGTAGCTGGGACTACAGATGCCCACCACAACGCCCAGCTAATTTTTTTGTATTTTTAGTAGAGACGGGGTTTCACTGTGTTAGCCAGGATGGTCTTGATCTCCTGACCTCGTGATCTGCCCGCCTCGGCCTCCCAAAGTGCTGGGATTACAGGCATGAGCCACTGCACCCGGCCTTTAGCTGTCATTTTTATTTAGTCTCTCTTTTTTTCTAAGACAGAGTCTTGCTCTGTTGCCCAGGCTGGAGTGCAGTGGTGCGATCTTGGTTCACTGCAAGCACTGCCTCCCGGGCTCACACAATTCTCCTGCCTTAGTCTCCCTAGTAGGTGGGACTACAGGCACCCACCACCACGCCCAGCTAATTTTTTGTATTTTTAGTAGAGATGGGGTTAGTCACCTTGCCGTCTTCTGTGTCTTTCAGGGCATTCACATGTTTTGAATAATTCAGGCAGTTGTTTCTAAAATGTTTCTAAGACCAGGTGCAGTGCCTTGTTCCTATAATCCCAATGCGTTGGGAGGCCAAGGCAGGAGTATCAATTGAGCCCAGGAGTCCGAGGCTGCAGTGAGCTGTGATTGCGCCACTGGACTCCAGCATGGGTGTCAGAGCGTGACTCTGTCTAAGAAAAAAAAAATTATTTCTGAGTTGTATCCAGGATGACGCATCTGGGTTGAGCTTGCGTTTATTAACCACTGTATAGTAACCCATCCAATGTTTAAACTCCTAGAAAAAAACAAAACAAAAAGATGAAAAAACAAAAATAACCCCCCCAAAACACAAAGAAAAAATAATAAATAAATAAAAGCAAACAAACAAACATAAAGAACGTAATATGATAAAAATAAACTCCCACTATTTCTCCACTCCCATTTCTCATAGGAGTATGAGAGAACATCCTTGTACATAGATCTCCATAGACACACGGCGGAATTCTCACTTTGTCACCACCTAGAAGTCAAATTAGTGGGTGAGAGTTCCAGTAATCTCTTGTGGCATCACTACTCCACAATTTACAGGCTTATGACAACAGTTTGTGGCCAGGAGCAGTGGCTCATTCCTGTAATCTCAGCACTATGGGAGACTGAGGCAGGAGAATCACTTAAGCCCAGGAGTTCAAGACCAGCCCGGGCAACATAGTGAGACCCCGTCTCTCTCTCTCTCTTTTTTGATACGGAATCTCACTTTGTTGCCAGGCTGGAGGGCAGTGGCACGATCTCAGCTCACTGCAACCTCTACCTTCCGGGTTCAAGCAATTCTCCTGCCTCAGCTTTCCAAGTAGCTGGGACTTTTCGTTTTTTTTAGTAGAGACGAGGTTTCACCATGTTGGCCAGGATGGTCTCGATCTCTTGGTCTTGTGATCTGACCACCCTGGCCTCCCAAAGTGTTGGGATTACAGGCGTGAGCCACCACGCCTGGCCAATGAGACCCCAACTCTATAAAAATTAACTGAGCATGGTGGTGCATGTGTATAGTCTCAGCTACTTGGGGGCTAAGATGGAGGATTACTTGAGCCCAGGAGGTGGAGGCTGCAGTGAGCTGTGATTGTGCCACTGTACTCCAGCCTGGATGACAGAGGGAGACCCTGCCTTAAAATAAATAATAAATAAAAAGACAATTGGCTTTTCTCTCTCTCAGTTTTGCAGGCAGGTTGAGTTGTGTTGGGCAGTTCTTGCTGCCATGATCTCATTAAGTTGCAGGGAGACATGGCTGGGGCTGTTTATGCCCATGTCGAGTGCCTGGGCTGGATAGCTGGATCAGCGGGGCCCGGCAGCATTTCGCTCTCCACACAGCCTCTGCATGTGGCCTGCCTGGACCTCCTCACCGCAGGTCTGTCCCAGACTTCCTATATCATGGCCGACTTCTTCTAATGTGAGGTTCCGGAAGGCTTTGGTAGAAGCTGTAAGGCTTCTTAAGACCTACCTTGGATGTCCTAGAACCATCACTTCTATACCATTCTGCTGGTCAAGGGAGGCACTGAGGCCCGCCCAGGCTCAGGCAGAGAAGATGAGATTCCACCTCTACTGAGAGGAGCAGCAAAGGAATGGCAGCCATCCTGATCACAGATGCCCGGCCCTTCGACGCTAGTCAGTATAGCCAAGCTGGTTTTCAAAGCACAGGTATTATCTTCATATTTTATTATTATTTTCTTGAGAGAGGGTCTTTCACTGTCACTGAGGCTGGAATGCAGTGGCATGATCATGGCTCATTGCAGCCTTCATCTCCCTGGCTCAAGCGATCCTCCCACCCTAGCCTCTCAAGTAGATGGGACTACAGGCACACGCCATTGTGCCTGCCTATTTTTATTTATTTATTCATTTATTTCAAGATAGAGTCGTGCTCTGTTGCCCAGGCTGGAGTGTAGTGGTGTGATCTTGGCTCACTGCAAACTCCACCTCCCGGGTTCAAGTGATTCTCCTGCCTCAGCCTCACCAGTAGCTGGGATTACAGGTGAGTGCCACCACATCTGGCTAATTTTTTGTACTTTTAGTAGAGATGGGGTTTCGCCACGTTGGCCAGGCTGGTCTGGAACTCCTGGCCTCAAGTGATCCACCCACCTCGGCCCCCCAAAGTGCTGGGATTACAGGCATGAGCCACCTTGCCTGGATTATTTATTTTATTGTTTTATTTTTATTTTATTTATTTTTTTTTTTGAGATGGAGTCTCTCTCTGTCACCCAGGCTGGAGTGCAGTGGCGCAGTCTCAGCTCACTGCAAGCTCCGCCTCCCAGGTTCATGCCATTCTCCTGCCTCAGCCTCCCGAGTAGCTGCGACTACAGGCGCCCGCCACCACGCCCAGTTAATTTTTTTATCTTTTTAGTAGAGACGGGGTTTCACCGTGTTGGCCAGGATGGTCTTGATCTCCTGACCTCGTGATCCACCCGCCTTGGCCTCCCAAAGTGCTGGGATTACAGGCCTGAGCCACCGCGCCCGGCCAGCTTATTTATTTTTAAGACAGGGTCTCACTCTGTCACTTAGCTGGAGTGCAGTGGTGCAGGAACAGCTCACTGCAGCCTCAATGTCCCAGACACAGGTGATCCTCCTGCCTCAGCCTACCAAGTAGCTGGCACTATAGGTGTGCACCACCATTCCCAGCTAATTTGTGTATTTTTTGTAGAGATAGGGTCTCACTATATTGTCCAAGCTGGTCTCGAACGCCAGGGCCCAAGCTATCTGCCTGTGTTGGCCTCCCAAAGTGCTGGGATTACAGGCATGAGCCACCATGCCTGGCCTAACGCATAGGCTTTAATTTATACTAGGTAATAAAGTATCCGACTCCCTTTCTGATGTTTTACAGCTGGCAGCTTTAAAGCCCCTGCCTCTCTTCTCCTTGTGCCCACATCTAGGCAAGCTAATCCGAAGGCCCTGGTGCTCTCTCCCTTGCACTACAGAGGAATTTAAATTAGGAAAGCCCTGACTGGTTGGAAGGGACCTTCATCCCACTTTATCCCCTAACAACAATAAAAGCCCCTCCTTGAATTACTTGAACCTGGGAGATGGAGGTTGCAGTGAGCCTGGATCGTGCCACTGCACTCCAGCCTGGGCGACAGAGTGAGATTCCATTAAAAAACAAAAAACAAAAAACCACACACACACACACACACACACACACACACACACACACACAAAACAACAACAACAAAACCCTCCTTGCTCTCTCAAACCACTTTCAGAGCTGCCTGGGAGCCCACTCTGCTCTCCCAGAAAGCCTCATCGTTGAGTAATCAAACTCTTCTTATTCTCTTGGTGTGCTTGTGGCCTTATTGGTCTCTAATCTGAACCAAATTTGGGACATAGGGTAAATCACAAAACATGCTTCTATCTGCAGAGAGTGAATTTCTTTTTATTTATTTATTTTATTTCTGTATGAACAAATGTTGCCTCTCCTGCAGAGCATCAATTTGTTTATTTCCATTTTTGGTAGAAATGGGGTCTCAGTATGCCGCCCAGGCTGGGTGTCCCTCAAATTCCAGGCCTTAAAGGATCCTCCTGCCTTGGCCTCCCAAAGTGCTGGGATTATAGGTGTGAGTCACCACACACCTGGCTACAGCACAAATTTCATCTGGGCCACACCTGGCCAATACTTGGCATTGTCAGACTTTAAAATTTTGCCAATCTGATGACAAACATGGGATCTGTTATGGAATAAATTGTGCCCTGTCAACATTCCTATGTTGAACCGGGATGGTGGCTCACGCCTGTAATCCTAGCACTTTGGGAGCCTGAGGCAGGAGAACTGGTTGAGCCTAGGAGTTCAAGAAACCCCTGAGCAACACAGGGAGGCCCCATCTCTACCAGAAAAAAAAAAAAAAAAAAAAAAAAAGATGGGCATGGTGGCTTGGGCCAGTAGTCCCAGCTACTTGGGAGGCTGAGACAGGAGGACTGCTTGAACCTAGAAGTTCGAGGATGCAGTAAGCCATGATCACACCACTGCACTCCAGCCTGGGAGACAGAGCAAGACCCCAGCTCGAAACCAACAGACAAACAAAAAACAAAACAAAAACAAACAAAAACACCAGAGAGAGAAGAATAATTTGTATGTTAAAGCCCCAATACCTCAGAATGTGATTGTAGTTGGAGATAGAGCTGATCAAAAAGTGATTAAGTTAAAATGAGGCTTTTAGGGTGGTCCCTTGTAAGATGGCTTTTAGGGTGGTCCCTTGTAACATGATTGACTTCTTACAAGAGGTCGATGGCCGGGGCGGTGGCTCACGCTTGTAATCCCAGCACTTTGGGAGGCCCAGGAAGGCGGATCACGAGGTCAGGAGATGGAGACCATCCTGGCTAACACGGTGAAACCCCGTCTCTACTAAACATACAAAAAATTAGCCGGGCCTGGTGGCAGGTGCCTGTAGTCCCAGCTACTTGGAGGCTGAGGCAGGAGAATGGCGTGAACCCGGGAGGCGGAGTTCGCAGTGAGCCGAGATCGCACCACTGCACTCCAGCCTGGGCAACAGAGCGAGACTCCGTCTCAAAAAAAAAAAAAAAAAAAAAAAAAAAAAAAAAAAAAAAAAGTGGAGACCTCTGAGGTGTGCAGGCACAGGGGAACGACCATCTGCGGGAACAGCAAGAGGACGCCCATCTGCACGCCCAGGAGGAGGCCTCAGGAGAAACCAGCCCCGCAGGCACCTTGATCTTGGCCTTCCAGCTTCCAGAACTGTGAGAACGTAAACTTCTGGTTGAGCCTCCCAGTCCGTGGTGTTTTTTTCTGGCGGCCCCTGCGAGCCGGCGCTGGATCGCAGTGTTTGCCTTTGCATCTCCAGCTCCGCATCCTGCTCGCTGTTTATTTTGTGAGCAGCCCCGGCGGGTGCACCTCAGCTGCTCCAGGACTGAGCAGTTAGTAACTCACACTCGCCCACCCGCCCTCCCCAGGAAGCCTCCCGCCCGCTTCCTCCAGTTCCTTCCCCACCTGTCCGGCCTCCTAGCCCTGTGGTCTCGGCGCGGGAGGGGGTGGCTCGCAGACCCCCAGGTCTCAGCTTCCCGGATCTCCGCCGCCCACTCACTCCCCGGTCTCCGGCTCCCGGCACTGGCCGGCGCTGCGGCTTCCGCGCAGTGGTTGCTGCATTTAAATGTCCGGCACCTGGGGAGACGGGCGCAGTCGCAGAGCAGCTCCTGTTCCCGGGATCTAGAGCGGCCCAAACCCCCGCTTGCCCAAGCCGAGTCCCGCGCGCAGCCCACGTGGGCTGGGGGACTGAGTATCCGGCCCTCTGGCAGCTGCAACCGCGCACAGCTGGAGCTGGCGGGGCAGAGGGCGGACCGGGACCCCTTAGGGAAGGAGGCTTCCTTCCCAGCCTCCTGCTGCCCGGAAATCCCCCCGGCTCTCAGACAACCCGCAGCACCGGTCCTGGGGGGAAGGAGCGGGGCGGGATACAGGGATGGGGAGGGCTGGCTAAGTCGGAGGCCCGGGCCGCCCTCCCCCAGGCCGCGCGGCTTCAAGAAAGCAGAAGCGAACCCTGCCCCGGGGAGTCCCACAGGAGGGGGGATCTAGGAAGAGAAACTTGCGAGCGAGGGAGTTGGAGCCGTGGACCCCCGGCCCCCGCCCGGGCGTCCTGCGTCGGAGGAGGGTCTCTGGGTCGGGCAGGGGCCACCTCTTGGCCCGCCCCTTGTCCCTGGACGTCCGAAGATTGGGCCATTTCCCTTGCCGCGCCCTTACCGCTTATCGGGGTGCGCCCGGCCCGGCCCGCCCCACCCAGCCCTCAGCTCGCGCCCAGAGAGGAGGGGCCGCCGGCGCAGAGCCCCGGGACCCCGAGAGGCTGCGCCGCTCCCGCGTCCTCTCTACCGTCCTGGGATTCCCAGGCCCACCCACCCAGCGGCGCGACCCTGGCCCTCCTGGACCCTCCGTTGACTCCACTGCGCGCTTTCCAGGACCCTCGAACACACCCCAGCCCTCCAGCCCATCCGTCCCTGCTCCGTGCCGGGTGCCCCCGGCCCTCTCCAGACCCGGATCTCTTTCCCCAGGTTCCCGGGGCGGCCCCAGCCAGGCCCCCTTCGAACCCCGCCGGCGGCCAGGGCTGGGGCGCGCCATGCGGCTGCGGCTCCGGCTTCTGGCGCTGCTGCTCCCGCTGCTGCCACCACCCGCGCGCGCTCCGAAGCCCTCGGCGCAGGACGTGAGCCTGGGCGTGGTGAGCGCGGTGTCCGCAGGCTCTTGGGGTCTGCAGTTTCTTGGGGTCTGCAGGGAGATTGAGAGGGAAGCCGGGTCCGGACTCCTGGGTCCGGAGAAAGCAGGGGCAAGATTCCAATATCCAAAGAGTGACTGAGGATGGAGTCTGGGCTCCCAGATTCTTGGTCTGTGGGGAGGTTTGGGGCTGGGATTTGGAGCTCTGGAAAGGAGCTGAGGTGAGGAGCTGAAGTCCAGACAAAGACTGACAAACCCGGGACTGAAGTGGGGACCTCCGGAGGGGAGCAGGCAGGCATCCGGGGCTGGGGCGCTCGGCTCTGAGTGCCTGAGACGGGCAGGGCTGCCAGGATGGTGGTGGGCAGGGAGAGCCCATACTTTTCACCAGCCCACTTCACCTGTCCCCTCCGATGCCCTAGGACTGGCTGACGCGCTATGGTTACCTGCCGCCACCCAACCCTGCCCAGGCCCAGCTGCAGAGCCCTGCGAAGTTGCGTGATGCCATCAAGGTCATGCAGAGGTTCGCGGGGCTGCCTGAGACCGGCCGCATGGGTAGGTGGCCCCCACCCCTCCCCAGCCCTGCCTCTGCATACGGCCTGACCACCGCCCTACAGTCTTTAGACCTCAGCGTGCTCCTGGAACACGGAGCTGTGAAGATGCTGATTTCAGGCCCCAACCCCAGAGGGCCTCAGACATTCATCTCTCCATAAGCATTTATCAAGAACCTGGTGGCTCATGCCTGTAATCCCAGGGCTTTGGGAGGCGGAGACTCAAGGATTGCTTGAGGCCAGGAGTTTGAGACCAGCTTGGCCAACAAAGTGAGACGCCTCCCACTCTCTAAGGATTTTTTTTTTTTTTTTTTTTTTGATACAGAGTTTTGCTCTTGTTGCCCAGGCTGGAGTGCCATGGTAGGATCTTGGCTCACCGCAATCTCTGCCTCCCAGGTTCAAGTGATTCTCCTGCCTCAGCCTCCTGAGTAGCTGGGATTACAGGCATGCGCCACCACGCCAGGCTAATTTTGTATTTTTAGTAGAGAGGGGGTTTCTCCATGTTGGTCAGGCTGGTCTCGAATTCCCGACCTCAGGTGGCCAGCCTCCCAAAGTGCTCGGATTACAGGTGTGAGCCACCGTGCCCAGCCCTCTAAGGATTTTTTTTTTTTTTTTTTTTTTTGAGACGGAATCTCACTCTGTCGCCCAGGCTGGAGTGCAGTGGCGCAATCTCGGCTCCCTGCAAACTCCACCTCCCGGGTTCACACCCTTCTCCTGCCTCAGCCTCCGAGTAACTGGGACTACAGGTGCCCGCCACCCGGCCCGGCTAATTTTTTGTATTTTTAGTAGAGACGGGGTTTCACTGTGTTAGCCAGGATGGTCTCGATCTCCTTACCTCCTGATCCTCCCGCCTTGGCCTCCCAAAGTGTTGGGATTACAGGCGTGAGCCACCGCACCTGGCCTAAAGCCTGATTTTTTTAAACTTAGCCGAGTGTAGTGGCATAGGCCTGTGGTCCCAGCTACTCAGAACGCTGAGGTGGGAAGATTGCTTAAGCTCAGGAGTTCAAGGCTGCAATGAGCTATCATTGCACTACTGCACTCTAACCTGGGCAACACATGGAGATCCAGTCTCTCTAACAAAATATACTTTGAGCATCTCTTAGATGGCATGCCCTTTCAGCTCCAATGGTATAGTGATAAATAAAGTAGGTAAAGTTCCTGCTCTCATGGAGCTAACTTTCTCGAGGGAGAGAGATACAGATCAAGAACATAAATATGCAAGATAATTTCAGATAGTGGTGAGTGTTTGGAAAAAAATAAAATGCTATTGGCACCGAGGGGCTGGTCAGGTTAGGGTAGGTCCCTCTGAAAAGTGTCATATGAGCTGAGACCACAAAGAGGAGGAACCAGCCATGGGAAGATGTGGAAGAAGAATGTCCCGGGCAAGTGCAAAGACCCCATGGCACGCACAAGCTTGTGTGCCTGGAGCGAAAGGAGCATTGAAGAGCTCTGGCGAGAGGCCTCAGCCAAGGGCCCTGAAAGGTGATTGGGGTTGATTCCAACGGTGATTAGCAACTGCGCAAGTGTTCTCAGAAGGGAAGTAACTTGGAACTTGGTATGACTTGCAGTTCTTTTTTTTTTTTTTTTTTTTGACAGAGTCTCACTCTGTTGCACAGGCTGGAGTACAGTGGTGCAATCTCGGCTCACTGCAACCTCTGCCTCCCAGGTTCAAGTGATTCTCGTGCTTCAGCCTCCTGAGCAGCTGGGACTACAGGCACCCGCCACCATGCCCAGCTAATTTTTTTTTTATGTGTAGTCGAGACAGGGTTTTGCCATGTTGGCCAAGCAGGTCTCAAACTCTGAGTCTCAAGCGATCAGCCCACCTTGGCTTCCCACAGTGCTGGGATTACAGGCATGAGCCACTGTGCCCGGCCTTGACTTGCAGTTTTAAGCTTCCTCTGAGTCCTGATGGAGAACGAAAGGCAGGAGCCCTGAGACCAGGCAGAAGATGGCTGCGGAGTCCACACGAGGGATGGTGGCAGGAGGATGGGTGGCATATGTGGCCAGGAGTAGTTAGATTCGGGGTGTATATTTTGGAGGCAGGGCCAAGGAACTCTTCTGTGGGGTTAAGTGGGTAAGAAGAGGGAAATTGAAGGATCTGGCTCACTACAAGGAAAGGTAGGCCCTTTCTCTGTCCTGGTGACTCACGAACAGCCTAGAACAGTGTCTGGCATCTATATGTCCTTCACTACTATTTGCTGTCTCAACAAATGAGGTGCAGTTTGACCTTAATTTGGAAATGAGGCTACTGGGGATGGAGCCTGACTGGGAAAGGGGACCCCGGAGAGACCTAACCCCGGAGGAGGTGGCTTGCCACAGGAGGCCAGAGACCCAGCCGGCCTGGGGACTTTGGACTTAATCTGGGTTTGAGGAGAGCTTTGCAGTGATGGTGTGAGGCCTGCACAGCTCCCAGAGGGTTCCAGCCTCAAAGGTCCTCACTACATACCCAGGGTTCCTTTCTCCAGAGTCTGCCCACCAGGGCCCAGGAAAGCTGGATGCGAAATCCTGGCCTGAGCCTCTGAGCACCACCTGCATGCAGCCAGTTTGTCCCAGGCCAAGTGACGCCACTCCAAAGGGCAGTGGGAATAGCTTGGTAGGAGCTGGCTTCTAGAGACAGACTACCTGGGTTCAAATCTGGGCTGTGGGGCCTTCGAGGACACGTTTCTTAAGCCCTCTGAGCCTCAGTTTTCCCATGTAGAAAGTTGACTGGTGCTATGATTAAGGCAGGCTCTCCTATTGTGCACCCCTTTCCCCCACATCGCCAAATGTCTCCCACAGACCCAGAGACAGTGGCCACCATGCGAAAGCCCCGCTGCTCCCTGCCTGACGTGCTGGGGGTGGCGGGGCTGGTCAGGCGACGTCGCAGGTATGCTCTGAGCGGCAGCGTGTGGAAGAAGCGAACCCTGACATGGAGGTAGGTCCCGGGGCCCACCCACACCCTGGGCCTGCCTGCTGGGCTCCAGCTTTGAATGGCTGCCTACTCCCTCCACGGCTACCCTTACGCCTTGCTCCCCTCTCCCCAGGGTACGTTCCTTCCCCCAGAGCTCCCAACTGAGCCAGGAGACCGTGCGGGTCCTCATGAACTATGCCCTGATGGCCTGGGGCATGGAGTCAGACCTCACATTTCATGAGGTGGATTACTCCCAGGTCCAGGAGCCCGACATCCTCATCGACTTTGCCCGCGCCTTCCACCAGGACAGCTACCCCTTCGACGGGTTAGGGGGCACCCTAGCCCATGCCTTCTTCCCCGGGGAGCACCCCATCTCTGGGGACACTCACTTTGACGATGAGGAGACCTGGACTTTTGGGTCAACAGGTAAAATCTCCTTTCTTATGAGAGATCCTCTTGCCAGGTCTGGTCTCGGTCAGAATAAGTTTTCTGGGAGGCTGAGGCGGGCGGATCACAAGGTCAGGAGATCGAGACCATCCTGGCTAACACGGTGAAACCCCGTCTCTACTAAAAATACAAAAAATTAGCTGGGCGCGGTGGCGGGTGGCCTGTAGTCCCAGCTACTCCGGAGGCTGAGGCAGGAGAATGGCGTGAACCCAGCGGAGCTTGCAGTGAGCCGAGATCGCGCCACTGCACTCCAGCCTGGGCCACAGAGCCAGACTCCGTCTCAAAAAAAAAAAAAAAAAAAAAAAAAAAAAACACAAGGTCTCGCTCTGTTCCTTAGGTTAGAGTGCAGTGGTGCAATCAGAGCTAACTGCAACCATGAACTTCTGGCTCAAGCAATCCTCCCACCTCAGTCTCCAGAGTAGCTGGAATCACTGGTGCACACCTTCATACCTGGCCTTTTTTTTTTTTTTTTTTACCTTTTGTAGAAACAGGATCTCATTATCTTGCTCAGGCTGGAGTGCAATGGCACGATCATAGCTCACTTCAGCCTTCACCTCCTGGGCTCAAGCAATCCTCCTTCCTCGGCCACCCATGTAGCCAGGACCACAGATGTGCACCACCACACCTGGCTAGTTTTAAAATTTTTTGTAGAGACCAGGCTTCACTGTGTTGCCAGGGCTGGTCTTGAACTCCTGGGCTCAAGTAATCCTCCCATCTTGGTCTCTCAAGGCGTTGGGATTATAGGCATGAGCCACCACTCCTGGCCAATAATTAGGTTTAAGTTATATTTATTGATGGAGGCTCTATCATCTAGGGGGTCTCCAGAGAAACAAAACCAATAAGATGTGTGTGTGTGGGATGTGTCTGTGTGTGTATGTGTGTGTGGGGAGGGGTGTGTGTGTGTGTGTGTGTGTGTGTGTGTGTGTATGTAAAGAGATTTATTTTAAGGAATTGGCTCATGTGATTGTAGGGGCTAGCAAGTCCAAAATTTGTATGGCAGGCTGGCAACTCTGGATTTCAGTGACAGTCTGGAGGCAGAATTCCTTCCTCTCCAGAAAACCTTAGCTTTTGCTCTCAAGGCCTTGAACCGATTGGCTCTGCCCCCGCCCCACCCCCAGCCACAGTATGGAGCATGATCTACTTGACTTAAGGTCAACTGATTGTAGATGTTAATTGCATCTACAAAGCACCTTCACCATAGCATCTAGACTGGTGTTTCACCAACCAGCTGGGCACGACAGCTGGGCCAAATTGACCATCACAGAGGCCTAGCAGGTGCCTAGCTCCAATGCAGAGCTGGGGGCTTACAGAGATGAAAACCAATCTCTACCTGGCAGCTGAGTCAGAAGAGTGACTGGCAATGACAAAACCCACAGTGACACAGCTGCACAGAGTCCCAGCAGAGGAAGTCCTCAAGCCTGCAGGGGCTCAGAGATGTTGGCCCAAAGCTCTTGGGCAAGAGGAGGCTTCCTAGAAGAGATGACTTCATTCCCTCAATATATATATGAATATAGGCCGGGCGCCATTGCTTCCGCCTGTAATCCCAGCACTTTGGGAGGCACAGGCAGGCAGATCACTTGAAGTCAGGAGCTTGAGACCAGCCTGACCAACATGTTGAAACCCCGTCTCTACTAAAAAATAAAAAAATTAGCCGGGTGTGGTGGCACACACCTGTAATCCCAGCTACTGGAGAGACTGAGGCAGGAGTATCTATTGAATCCAGGAGGCAGAGGTTGCAGTGAGCCGAGATCGTGCCACTGCACTCTAGCCTGGACAACAAGAGCAAAACTCCATCTCAAATATATATATATGTGAATATCCACACATACACACTGAGCGCCTACTAGCACAAGACCAGACATACAGGGTTCCGCTCTCCCCGGGCACACAGGGTTGAGATCCAATAGGAAGGCAGCGAGTCAGCTCAGTCAAGGGTACGAGGAGCCAGTGAACAGGGAAATGACCCGGGACATCTGAGGCCGGACGCCAAAACTATGGCATCAGTAGGGAGACTGCAGAAGGTGGCAGGTCCCAGATCACCAAGGACCTTGAAAGCATGTGGAAGACTGTTCAGTTGGGGAATCATTAAGGGGTTTTGCATTCTGGAACTATCATCAACTTCAGCGGGGTCCGGGGGTAGGATAGAGGCAGGGAGGCAGGAAGTTCTCGCACGGTCCAGGCAGGAGATGGTGGAGTGTGCTCCCGGGGAAGGGGGCAGTGAATGGATCTAAGGGAGGTTCAGTTAGGATGGGCACGGATTGAGATCTGGCTGGATCCTGGTGACAGGAGAGATGACGCTGGGGCCTTTGGAGGATGGTGTCCTAGTGGTGCTGTTAATGCAGGTGGGAGAGTGGGAGAGGGAGGAGCAGGCTTGCAGAAGGCAGGCATGAGTGCAGTTCTGGGTGGGAGTCTGCAGAGCTCCGGGCTGGCCATGCAGGTGGGGCCCAGGAAGTTGAGGATCCTGCCCTAGAGCTTGGTCTCCTCTGTCTGAGGTCAGGTTCCCTAGAGGTGGAGCTCCAGAGGGAAATTCTTGTGCAAGCAGTTTCTCAGGGGCCGTGTGCTAAGGGGGATGGTAAGCAGGAACAGTCTAGAAGCTGAGTGAGGATGTGGTCTCAGCTGGAGAGGAGCCTGATCCCACGGGAGCTCTGCAGCAGGGATGGCAATGCCAGGGAGGCGATCCCGCCTGAGGCCAGGCCCAGCTCTTTGTAGCCCCATATTAACTACATTGGCTGTGGGCTGCTGGGGAGCCTGAGTGACGGGGGGAGAGGGGAAGCCAGGGAGGTGCCTAGGTCCTGCGGAGGGCTTGGGCGAGGCAAAAGCTGGGGAGGCTGTGTGCCGCAACATTAACATGTGGGCTTCAGCCAGGCGTGGAGGCACATGCTTGTAGTCCCAGCTACTCAGGAGGCTGAAACGGGAGGATTGCTTGAGTCAGGGAGGTTGAGACTGTAATGAGCTGTGTTCACACCACTGCACTGCGGCCTGGGTGACACAGTGAGACCCTGTCACACACAAAAGGAGGATGTGGGCTTCAAAGTTGAATTCAAGTAAGTCAGGGTTCTTCCCCTCGTAATGAATAACTTCCTTCACCTCATTGTCTCAGGTTCCTTGCCTGAGAAATGCAAGGAGAATGGTGCCTGCTGGTGGCATGGGCTTGCCAATGAAATGAGCGATTCACCCGTGCCTCTCAGCACAGGGCCTGCCCCGGGCCACATAGTGTGCATTGCCATCTGCTGTCAGAGCTGGGCTAGTGGCCGCCTTGAGAGCCAGCAGTCCATGGGGGCTGGCAAGCTTCTGGGAGGAAAGGGTGGAATGTGACGGTCAGATACAGAGCTACAGAGAACCCCACCATGAAGGGGTAGGTGACATCAACAGAGATGGAGAAAGACTGAGCCCAAAGGTGATCAACAACAAGAGTGAAGGAGGAAGTGGTCAGCCGTGGCTGGGACAAAAACAAGCCCAGTAAATTACATTGGCTTGTATTTGGTCATCCAGGGACAAAGTCACCTTTTTAGTGCCTGTAGACCCAGCGCATTGGGGAAGAATTTAGGCCACAGTGGGCTTAGGCATGAGAGGAGCAGAGGAAGTGAAGATTGAGTTGAGACCACTGGCTGGAGAACTTGACTGGGAAGGGAGGGCAGAGAGCCGCGTGGGGTGAGGGGAGGGAATAGGTCCAATGAGCATCTTAGGATGAGGGAGTTGTGAGCACTGAACACTGGATGAGCTGATACAAAGAAGGGGTCAGGGATGGATAGACTGACAGATGCATGCACAGAGGCAGGGATGGATAGACTGACAGATGCATGCACAGAGGCAGGGATGGATGGATGGACAGATGCACGCACAGAGGCAGGGATGGATGGACAGATGCATGCACAGAGGCAGGGATGGATGGACGGACAGATGCATGCACAGAGGCGGGGGATGGATGGATGGAAGGATACATGTCCAGAGGCAGGGATGGATGGGTGGGTAGATTGGATGGACAGATGAGGGTAGGTTGTTCTTGTCCTGGAGGAGGTGATCCAGGCTAAGTCCTCACACTGAGCACAGCAAGAGGCAGGAGGTGAGCATGGGGAGATGCAGCTGTGTGCCCCAGTGCACCGGAAGTTACAGATAACATTGATGTCCTGTCTTGATGAAACAGGAAACACATTTATCATCTGAGAATTGGGGGCTGGGGTTGACTGGAAGCTCGAGGGGCTGTGAGCCTGCCATGGGACTGAGGGAAGCGTGCAGGAGCTGCCTGCCAGAGCCTGGGGCAAGGATGATAGGAGGTACTGGGGCCCCTGTGGACTGCCCTCTGAGAATCTCGTAGGGCTGGGGCTGCACAGTTGTGGTTGTGTAATTTCCCCGAGATGCATGGCGTGACAAGGGTGCAGGAAGGGGTGCAGGGTCCGGAAGCTCAGTATGGCCAAGGAGAGACAAGGCAGGGAAGAAGGTGAGAGATGAATGATATCGCTCTGATTGAAACACCAAACTTCCCCCAGTTTCTCAGAAAAAGAACTCAGAGCAACAAGAGAACCTACAGTCGACAGGGAAATTCATCAGTGCAGATGTGATTTGACCAAGACCATTGAAACCCCTGATGAAAGGCAGGCCGGCAGAGCCAGGGTACCTGGCCATCTACCTTGAAGTCTCTGTGCCTCAGTTTCCTCCTCTGTAAAATGGGCTTAGGAGACAGGTTTGGTGAGAAGTGAATGAAAACGTGTTTGCTACCCCTCTTAGGACTCACGTTTCATGCTTAGACGCTCAGCAAGTGGCTTTAGCGAGTACGATAAGTTTGCTTTTCAGTTCACCAGGTCGTTACCTACGAGCCTGCCCTGAACAGTGCTGACCTTAGTTGGAGATGGCCATGAAACTCATCCGCATGGGGCCATCGGGGCCTCCCTGTGGTGCTGCGGGGCTGTGTCTCTGTCTTGGTCTCTTCTGGCCTCTCAGCAGCCGGAGCAGGAGGCAGCAGGCGGCTCACCAGTTGATGAGGAGCTGGGCTTCAGCCAGGCTGGCGTGTGAATCCTCTGGGTCCTGGCGGTCCTGAGCGCCTGAGCTGAATCTGGAGGGAAGAGGCTGCTGTGGTGGGAAGAGGCTGGGAGTGAGGCCGGGTGCTGGGGCCAGCAGGCTGTGGTCTGAGAGTGCCTGCTAGAGGAGCTCTGTGTTCCCAAGGAGATGCAGGAAGACTTGGGGTGGGGGTGGTACAGGGTAGGATGAGGAGGGGTAGAGGCTGTGGACAGGAAGATGGGGAGGGGGGATGGAGGACTCAAGGAATGTAAGGGGTATGACTTGAGGAGGGATGGGGGTAGGAATGGGGTAGGAGGCAGGAATGGGAGAAGGTCTTGGGTCAAGGACATGGACCTACATCCCCAGCGGATGGGGGTGGCAAGGGGGAGAGGGGTGGGAGTCGCTGACCATAGACTGTAGCTGGGAGGAGGGGATGCTCCCAGGGCTGGGGCTGTCTGCAGAGAATGGCACGCACCTTGTAGGCTCCTGCCCTCGCCCCACCGCCCTCTCAAGTTTCTTTTATTTTCTGTTTTCTTTTTTTGAGACGGAGTCTTGTTCTGTCGTCCAGGCTGGAGTGCAATGACACGGTCATGGGTCACTGCAGCCTTGACCTCCCGGGCTCCAGCAATACTCCTGCCTCCCTGCCTCAACCTGGGACCTGAGTAGCTGGGACTACAGGCGTGCGCCACCATTCCTGGCTAATTTTTTTATTTTTATTTTTATAGGGATGGGGATCTCCTTATGTTGTCCAGGCTGGTCTTGAACTCCTGGGCTCAAGCTATCCTCCCACCCAGGACGCCAAAAGTGCTGGGATTATAGGTGTGAGTCACCACATCCAGCTCCTCCCCTCAAACTTCTGTGCAAAAAGTGCTCCCTTCCCAGAGGAGGGGCTCCATCTGTGTGTAAGGTGGCCTCTTCCTCTGCGTGTTCTCTGGGTCTTTTCAGCCTTGTGGTCCAGTGTCCAGCACAGCCATGCTGACTGGGTGACGAGACAGGGATGATGGAGAGTTCGGGGGGGTCCCGGGCAGAGGAGGCTGGGGCCACCTCTGGAGGGTGTCCTGCTGTTCCATAGCCGCACTCGCAGGGCCTTCCTGTGCCCCCTTTCCCCAGGCAGGGGCAGCCTCAGCTTCCGTCCACTTTCTCCTGCAGACGGCGAGGGGACGGACCTGTTTGCCGTGGCTGTCCATGAGTTTGGCCACGCCCTGGGCCTGGGCCACTCCTCAGCCCCCAACTCCATTATGAGGCCCTTCTACCAGGGTCCGGTGGGCAACCCTGACAAGTACCGCCTGTCTCCGGATGACCGTGATGGCCTGCAGCAGCTCTATGGTAGGAGGAGAGGGACCCGCCGTGAAACCATCATTGCCACATCCAGTGTCCTCTGCAGCAGGCCAGGGGACCCACACTTGCTTGACTCTTTCCCCACAGGGAAGGCACCACAAACCCCATATGACAAGCCCACAAGGAAACCCCTGGCTCCTCCTCCCCGGCCCCCAGTCTCACCCCCAGACAGGTGAGTCCCCCACTAAATGGGTGACCTTGGGTGACCAGCTGCCCAGCCTCAGTGTCCTCTGAGATGGGGATGGTGGGAGTCTCCGCCTTGGAGGAAACAAGCCCCCTACCCCGCTCACCTTTCCTTTCCTCCCCAGCCCATCCTTCCCCATCCCTGATCGATGTGAGGGCAATTTTGACGCCATCGCCAACATCCGAGGGGAAACTTTCTTCTTCAAAGGTGAGTCATTTCATGTGGCCTCATGTATGTTGGCTTCCTGCCCACTTCAGTGACCCACTGGGGTTGTGGGCTTACCCTGGAAGTGGAACTTTTTTCTTCTTCTTTGAGACAGAGTCTTGCTTTGTTGCCTGGGCCGAAGTGCAGTGGTGTGATCATGGCTCACTGCAGCCTCAAAATACGGGGATCAAGTGATCTTCCCACCTCAGCCTTCCTAGTAGCTGGGACCACAGGCACATGCCAACATGCCTTGCTAGTAATTTATTTTTTTATTTTGTAGAGATGGGGTCTCACTATATTGTCCAGGCTGGTCTCAATCTCCTGGCTCAAGTGAGTCTCCATTGTCAGCCTCCCAATGTGCTGGCATTACAGGTCTGAGCCACCAGGCACGGCCCTGGGACTTTTAGTGCTAAAAAGGGAAAAGTCCCAGGCAGGCCAGGATGGGCTGGTCACCCTAGATCCATTGCGCCCTTGATTTCCAGATGGGACCCCTCCCTACCCAGCCACACACGCTGCGGGAGGAGACCTCCTGCTGTCTCATGCCTTCCTGTGAACCCCTTTGTGCCCTGCAGGCCCCTGGTTCTGGCGCCTCCAGCCCTCTGGACAGCTGGTGTCCCCGCGGCCTGCGCGGCTGCACCGCTTCTGGGAGGGGCTGCCTGCCCAGGTGAGGGTAGTGCAGGCCGCCTATGCCCGGCACGGAGACGGCCGAATCCTTCTCTTCAGCGGTGAGTGGGGCCGGCCGTGGAGCGCGCTGGGGCCGGCGCGGGGAGCCCACGCTGACCTCCCGGCCTCCGCTCTGCAGGGCCCCAGTTCTGGGTGTTCCAGGACCGGCAGCTGGAGCGCGGGGCGCGGCCGCTCACGGAGCTGGGGCTGCCCCCCGGGGAGGAGGTGGATGCCGTGTTCTCGTGGCCACAGAACGGGAAGACCTACCTGGTCCGCGGCCGGCAGTACTGGCGCTACGATGAGTCGGCGGCGCGCCCGGACCCTGGCTACCCTCGCGACCTGAGCCTCTGGGAAGGCGCGCCCCCCTCCCCTGACGATGTCACCGTCAGCAACGCAGGTGGGAAGCGCGGTGACCTGCGGGTTACTGGGCCTTGCGTGGGGAGAGGGGTGTGGGGAATGGGGACATGGAGACCACCCTGCGGGGATGGGGGTCCTTGGGCAGCGGGGAGGGGGGGCGGGGCGGGGCGGGGCGGGACCGGGACTCAAGCTCTGCTCTCCCAGGTGACACCTACTTCTTCAAGGGTGCCCACTACTGGCGCTTCCCCAAGAACAGCATCAAGGCCGAGCCGGACGCCCCCCAGCCCATGGGTCCCAACTGGCTGGACTGCCCCGCCCCAAGTTTTGGTCCCCGCGCCCCCAGGCCCCCCAAAGCGACCCCCGAGTCCAGAGCCTGCGATTGTCAGTGCGAGCTCAACCAGGCCGCAGGACGGCGGCCCGCTCCCCTCCCGCTGCTCCTCTTGCCCCTGCTGGTGAGGGTGGTCGCCTCCCGCTGATGAGGGGAGCGATCCAGACGGAACAGCGCCCGCCACGGCCGAGTCCCCCGCAGCTGGACCTGGTCGGGGGTTGTGAGGCGCTGGGGGGAGGCCCCTTGTCTGTTCCCACAGACGGGGGCTTGGGCGCGGACTAAGCAGGGTGGATCTCCCGCGCAGGGGCGGCGGCAGCGGGAACTGGTCGCCCTGGCGCTGGGCTCAGTCTCCGCTGGATCTCCCGCCCCCTGCGATGCCACCTGAACCGGCCGCCAGGGGGCGCGCGCGCGCTTGGTCCACGTGTCGGTCACCGCCCCCGTCGTTCTCTCGCGGCAGCTGCCCGGGGGATAGGACCGAGCCCGGGGAGGACAAGGGGCGGGCCTGCGGCCTCACCCGGAGGGTCGGCGGTCCCTGGCCGCGAGCTGCCCCCGAAGGACTGTCCTTTTCCAGGAAAAGGCAGCTTTTCTCGGAGCGCAGTCCCGGGACTCTCCGCAGCCCCGCCCTGCCTGGCCACTGTGCCTGGCGTTCCTGGGTCGTTAGAGGACAGGCTTTACTGCGAAGCTGGGCCCTGCCCTCTCCCACCCGCAGTTTCTCACCCCGTTCTGCTTCCACGATGCCCCTCTACAGTCATTGCCACATTGGTGGGAACCTGGGACCCAGACCCGGAACCAGCCCAGATACCACCCTTGAGGACACATGCGCCACGTCCTGGGTGGTGGCATCAGTGGCTGGAGGGATGATCCTTGCTCTCCAGACCCTGTTAACCTTGTTTCCATTCCTCCCCTGCCACCCGTCTCCTCCTCCTCAGGCCACCCAGCCTGGGCACCTCCCTGGGCCCAGAACTGCCTCCCATTGAATGGAGCACCCTTCTATCCCCAAGAACCCCTTCCCTGCTTGCACCCTGGAGAGAACAGCTTAACTCCCATCAACTCAATGCTGGTGGAAAGACAGGGACGAACCGTGGCTCAGGCCTGGTCATTGCCCCCTCAGCACTCTCTCCTGGAAGGCCTTTGTTCTAGAGTGAGGGGTGGGTGGAACCTGGGGGCACCTGATTCACCCTGTCCCTACTCCCCACAGTTTTAGGATCTAAATGATTGCCTCTGGAACTATTTTTCTAGGCTATCCCACATCAGGATCACTGGGAAATTTAAGTTTGCAGATCCCACACCTCACCCTGAATCCTCACTCAGGGTGGGGTCAGGAATCTGCATTTTAACTAGTTTCGGGGATTGTGGGGGGCAGTAGCTGACTGTCTCGTGGCGTTTCTGTGGCTCTGAAGTGTTCCCCCATCCCAGGACCAATCTCTTCATATCTTCTCTACAGAGCCACACTGACGGCCTGACCCCCATGGGTAGTCACTTAGGGGCCACTTCCTAAGTTGCTGTCCAGCCTCCATGACCCCCTAGTGCTTCCTGGAGCTGAGGCTGTGGGCAGCCATCCCCGCGACCAGGGAAGGGGTTCCCCCAATTTCTCATACAAACAGATCAGCATGAGGACAGAGGCAGGAGACTTTGGTCAGTCAGTTACCTGGAAATTCTGGGCTTCTGAGAAACGATTTGGGCCTCTGTCAGTTTCTTTTCCATGTATGAGGAGGGAGAAATTTGTATTTTAGAAACTTATTCATCCCAGTCAGGACAATAAAAATGAATGGACAAAAAGCCCTTTCATTCTTCTGAGCACTGATGGACTTAGGGAGAAGTGTGGTGGCGGGAACTGGACGACCTGAATCTCCCTGCTTTGCAGAAGAAGGAATCCAGGGTTGATGGGGAATCTAAGAAGGAAGAGTGGGGCTGGGTGTGGTGGCTCACACCTTAATCTTAGCATTTTGGGAGACCAAGGCAGGCAGATCATTTGAGGTCAGGAATTTGAGACCAGCCTGGCCAACATGCAGAAATCCCATCTCCACTAAAAATAGAAAAAAAAAATTAACCAGGCATGGTGGTGCATGTCTGTAATCCCAGCTATTAAGGAGCCTGAGACAGGAGAATCTCTTGAACCTGGGAGAGGGAGGTTGCAGTGAGCCAAGATCTCATGATTGCACTCCAGCCTGGGCAACAGAGCGAGACTCCGTCTCAAAAAAAATAATAATAAAATAAAATAAAAAGAAGAAGAAAAAGAAGAAAGAAGAGTGGGAGGAAGAAGTAGAGAGGAACCCAAAAGTTGGTTATGGGGCACCTGGAGGACAGTCGGCCACTGTGGAATTGAGACTGCCTCATGGCTCCATGTAGACTTCCAGAGCCTTTAAAATTTTATAACTGCTACACAAAAATGTCATGTCAAAGCAATTATTTTTATTTTTAAAATGTTCTCATAATCAAAATTTCAAACTTTTGTGCTTCAAAGGACATAATCCAGAAAGTTGGAAAGAGGCTGGGCGCAGTGGCTCATGCCTATAATCCAAACACTTCGGGAGGTCATAGTAGGAGGATGGCTGGAGCCCAGGATTTCAAGACCAGCCTGGGCAACATAGTGAGACCTTGTCTCTACAAAATAATCCAAAAATTAGCCGGGCGTGGTGGCGACTCGAGTCTGTAGTCCCAGCTACTCAGAAGGCTAAGAGGAGAGAATCACTTGAAGGCGGGAAGTCTTGGCAACGATGAGCTGTGATCACACCACTGCGCTCCACCCTGGGCAACAGATCTGTCTCAAAAAAAAAAAAAAAAAAAAAAAAAAAAAGGCCAGGTGCGGTGGCTCACACCTGTAATCCAGGCACTTTGGGAGGCTGATGCAGTCGTTTGAGAGGCAGGTGTCACTTGAGGTCGAGAGTTTTAGACCAACTGGCCAATATGGTGAAACCCCATCTCTACTAAAAATACAAAAATTAGCCGGGTGTGGTGGCGCATGCTTGTAATCCCAGTTACTTGGGAGGCTGAGGCAGGAGAATCGCTTGAACTCGGGAGTTGGAGGTTGCAGTGAGCCAAGATCATGCCATGGCACACCAGCCTGGGCGACCAAGTGAGACTGTATCCAAAAAAAAAAAAAAATTGTCACATGATACCATTTCAGCCCACTAAGATAGCTAGAATTAAAAAGACCCAGAGCATAACAAATGTTTCTGAGGATGTGGAGAAACAAGAACCCTCGCACACTGCTGCTGGGAATGTAAAATGACAGACATTTTGAAAAATGGTCTGGCTGTTCCTCAAAAGGATAAAAACACATTTACCATGTAACCCAGCTATTCTTCCCCTTCATACATATCCAAGAGAAGTGAAAACATATGTCTGCACAGAAACTTGTGCGTGAATGTTCACAGTAGCATTATTCAGCATAGCCAAAAAGTGGAAAGAACCCAAGTGTCCTTTGACGGGTAAATGGAGAAACCGCTTGTGGTCTATCCACACAGTAGAATATTATGCAGCCAGAAAAAAGGAATGAAGGACTGATCCATGTTACAACACAGATGAACCTCAAGAACACGATGCTCAGTGAAAGACACTAGACACAGAAGGTCACCTAGTATGTAATTCTACTTACAGGAAACGTGTGGGGGAGATGCATCCATTGAGTGAGAAAGCAGATGAGGCCTGACTCAGTGGCTCACGCCTGTAATCTCAGCACTTTGGGAGACCGAGGCAGACAGATCACTTGAGGTCAGGAGTTCGAGACTCCTTGGCAACATGGTGAAACCCCGTCTCTACTAAAAGTACAAAAATTAGCTGGTTGTTGTGGCATGTGCCTGTAATCCCAGCTGCTCGGGAGGCTGAGTCAGGAGAATTGCTTGAACCCGGGAGGCAGAGGTTGCAATGAGTTGAAATCGTGACACTGCACTCCAGCCTAGACAACAGAGGGAGACTCTGTCTAAGAAAAAAAAGAAAAAGTAAAAGAAAGTAGATGAGTGGTTGTCCAGGGAAATGAGGACTGGTGGTGATCTCAGAGGGGCAGAATTTCTCTTAGAAGTGATGAAAATGTTCTAAAATGGGTTGTGGTGATAGCTGCACAGTTCTGTGCTTTAAATTGCACAGGTCAGTGAGTGAATTGCTTTGCCTGTGAATTGCATCACCGTAAAGCTATAAAAACAAGGTACAGTCTGGATGGATCCCAAGATGCCTTCGGATGGTGGCCTTTGTGAGAGTCATGGAGGGTCTAGGATTGGGGGGCATGGAGAGACAGTCTCTTGGAGCTGAAGCCTAGAGCATGACTTAGCTGGTGCAGGAGTGGCCTCCTTCTCTCCTGCCCTGGGAGAGGCTCCGCCCACTACTCCCCACTTCCCCCATGAAACCAGCTGTGTCTTTGTGCCAGGAAGACTGGGTGTAGAAGGTGACTGTCTCAGTGGAGCTGGGTCATCTCAGGTGGGGAGTTGGGGTTTCTGAAGGTGAGGACCCTCTGGGGAGGAGGGTGCTTCTCTGAGACACTTTTCCTCACACCTGTTCCTCGCCAGCGGGCCCTGGCTCCTGGAACTTTTGGCCGCCATGTGCTTCATGAAGGTGAGTGAGAGGATGCGTGTGTTTTGTGGGCATGTCTGAAAACAGACCGTAAGGGTGCGGGTGCCCTCAGTATTTCCCGAGGTGCCTGTGTGTCAGGGCTCAGTCAGGGACGCCCAGTGGCAGGAGGATAGTGATGGGGTGAGAGTGTCACTGGAGGCGCTGGAGGTCACATCTGTCGGGGGCGCTGAAGAATGGCAGGGGTGCAGATGAGAGGGAGCACCTGTCCCAGGAGCCCCTCACAGCGCAGAAAGCCCGGGGCAGGGATGGGGCAGGGCTCTCCTGGAAACGACTCAGAGAACGATCCTCTCAGAGGCTGGCTCAGCTGGGCAGGCCCAAGAGTAGGGCCTGTGTGGGTCCGGGTGTCTCTTCCTCCTTTCCTGGGTTCCCTCCGACCTCTCATTCTCTACCACTGCCCCACCCCAAATGTGAGGCACAGCACACCCTCCAGGGAGCTCTGCGGCCTGTGCCAATGGGTGAAACCCCGTCTCTACTAAAAATATAAATAGCTGGGAGTGGTGGCGTACACCTGTAATCTCCACTACTAGAGGGGCTGAGGTGGAGAATCGCTTGAACCCAGGAGGTGGAGGTTGTGCTGAGCAGAGATTGCACGATTGCTCTCCAGCTTGAGCAACAAGAATGAAACTCCATCTCAAAACAAAACAAAACAAAGCAAAACAAACAAGAAAAGCGTCAGATCTCGTGAGAACTCACTCCCTTTCACCAGAACAGCATGGTGGGAAGTGCCCCCATGATCCAATCACCTCCTACCACGTCCTTCCCTTGACATGTGGGGATTACAATTCCAGATGAGATTTGGGTGGGACACAGAGCCAAACCGTCTCAATTGCACCCCGGATGTGCTGACCCCTGTGATTTCCCCAAGTGTGGGACACCCGGCTGCATAATTTGTGGTAGTGGGGTACTGCACTCATGCTTTCCCCTGAAAACAATAAAATAAAATAACAGTTGCTTAAATGGAATCAGGTGCGTATCTCCAGGCTTCTCTGACAGGCAGGCACAGGGAGGCAGGGGGCCCAGTAGTGACAGCAGAGACTGTGGCTCCGATGGACCTACCCAGGTTCTAGATGTGGAAGAGCAAGGCCAGGCCCCTGACTTTCTTACTGATAATGGTGCATGGGTCTCCGTGCCCTAGTGGGTTGGTTGAGGACTAGAGGATTTCAGCCTGGTGTGTCCTTGATCACAGAGCTGGAAGCACAGAACTCCTCCCTGATCGCCACCCCTGGGCCCCCGGCGTGAGGGGACTTTGGCCCCCACATCTTTCTTGTCATGACTCCCTCTTCCGTCCTCATCCCCCGGGCAGGGCTGGGGCCACAAATTCTCCTTGGTTTTCTCCCAAGATCAAGGGCCCCAGGGGCTGAGGCAGAGGGGACTCCGGAGTCCCCCACCAGGCCCTGGTTTCAGGGGAGAGGCAAGAAGGCAGGGGTCAGATCTCTGGGCCTGAGGCCTCAGCACCCTGCAGTTGCAGAGCCCGGGGCAGCCAGGAGGAATGACTGGGAGGGCACTTCTCACCATTTCGGAGGCCACGCTCAACTGGCCCTGCAGAGGCTCCCGTCGTCCTCCACTTCCTGCCTCTGCTTACTCACACAGACCAGCCTACCCCATTTAGGGGAGGCTTGGCAGCCAGCAGCAGCTGGTGAGATAAAGATAGGGTTGGGGGCCCTGTCCTGTTCTGTCCCATCCTATCCTGGGGTTCCATGACTCTTGCCTTTGGGCTGAGGAGGAAGGAGGAAGGGGAAATGGGCCACGGCTTGGGGAAGAGCAAACACCCACAGGGAGGCTCCCTGAGCAGCTCTCCTAGGGCTGAGCCTGTGGTCTGGGAGGGACACTGGGGTGTGCTCAAGGGTGTGGGGGGCTTGGGGACCAGGAACACTGCTGGAGGTCAGTATGCCCCTCCCTGGTCTGCCCTTTCAGAGCATTGGATGCACTCTTGAGTTTCGGAGCAAGCCCTCCTTGGCTCCAACCTAGAGCCCAGCTGGGGAAACAGCAGGACAGCAACCCTGACAGTCACCTTTGGTGGCCCTGGTCACTCTGAGGGGCCCTGCTTGCTTCCAGCCCCTGTCCCAGCAGCTCCTGCAGGGCTGAGGGAGGTGACCAGGGGGAAGGAAAGGTGTCACCAGGCTCTCTGGACCCTGCTGCCCCCAGCCTTCCTGAGGAAGGAGGCAGCTGGATCCAGAGTTCTCTCTGCAGAGCCTCAAAGGGCCCCACAGGCTTTCTTCCTCCGCATCCTGCAGAAACCTCTGATGTCCCTTTATCCTGGAAGGACTGTCTCTGGTCTGAGACCCCAGCTCTGAGGGGCCGCCCATGGCCCAACCCTGGCCCCGCCTCTCCTTACCCTGTGCCACATGCTGGGATCTCCTGTCCACCACTGCTCAAGTTTTTTGTTTTGTTTAGTTTTTCTGAGACAGAGTTTCACTCTTGTTGCCCAGGCTGGAGTGCAATGGCACAATCTCTGCCTCCTGGGTTCAAGCAATTCTCCTGCCTCAGCCTCCCAAGTAGCTGGGATTACAGGCATATGTCACCACGCCCGGCTAATTTTGTATTTTTAGTACAGACGCGGTTTCTCCATGTTGGCCAGGCTGGTCTCTAACTCCTGGCCTCAGGTGATCCACCCACCCCGGCCTCCCAAAGTGCTGGGATTATAGGTGTGAGCCACCGCGCCCAGCTGCTCAAGTTCTTTCCACCATTTCCCCAACCTCTCCAGTGACTCCGTGTCCCCCTTGACTCACCCTTCATGTCCCCCTTGGCTTCCTCTTACCTAGAAATCCCTCCTGCTGTGCTGTGGTCCCCAGGCACTCTGTCACCCCCAGCCTGGACAGCAGTCGCAGCCTCCTAGCTGGTGTTTCTGGTCTTGCCTCTCTCAAGCCATTTCCATGCAGTAGCCAAAGCTGAAGTGAGTTTATTACTAGAGAAGAAATCCCTCCCTTCCTGAGCCCTCTGCAGGTCTCCCATTGCACACGAGCCCAGGGCTGACCTGTCAGGCCCCAGGCATTGGGAGCTTTTTTGTCCCCCTCCGGGACGATGCTGTCCAGCTGCATCTGGCGATCCTCCCTTCCCCAGGCCTGGCTTCCTGCTACTCCCTCTGCCTGGGACGCCCCTCCCACATTCTTCCCAGGCCGCCTTCCCCTTATTCCCCTCAATAACCCAGCACCTTCCCTGGCACACAGTAGGCACTCAATACATCAGGAGGGCTTCCCGTGCTTCAAATGTGGCCTCTCCCAACTCTTCAACCTCCATCTCTCAGTTGACTGATCCCTCCTCCTTGAAATGTCCTTTCCTGGGGTCTTCCACGAGAGGAATTTCTCCTGCAACATCTGGTGACATAGTCTCACTCTGTTGCCCAGGCTGGAGTGCAATGGCATGATCTAGGCTCACTGCAACCTCTGCCTCCCGTGTTCAAGCAATTCTTCTGTTTCAGTCTCCCAGGATGCTGGGACTACAGGCACACACCACCACGCCCAGCTAATTTTTGTATTTTTTGTAGAGACAGGGGTTTCACCATGTTGATCAGGCTGGTCTTGAACTCCTGACCTCAGGTGATCCACCTGCCTCGGCCTCTCAAAGTGCTGGGAGCATGGGCACCACGCTGAGCCAAGTCAAGGAGTCTTATGTGACTAGTGAGTACTTACTGCACAGCACAGATCAAGGGCAGACTCCAGAGGAGAAAACATTCCAGGGTCAGATTCCTTGGCCCTCCCCACAGCTGGCTGTGAAGGCTGACATCTCCCCCTTTTCTCCCACTTCGGGTGGCAACACTCTCCCCCCACCTGCTTCCAGGCAGCCTGCTCCAGAGGTGCAGCTGTGTCCCTGTGCCCCAGAGGGACAGCTGACAGTTCAAATTTTGGTGGACTTGTAAAGAAATAAAGAGGGGCCATTTTGGAGAAGGCCATTTTACTTCGGGCGTTTTAATTACATTGCTGAGGCCAGAAAGCAATGCCTCGGGCAGGGAAGGACAGCCATGAAAGTGGAAGGAGAGGGAAGTGGGGTGTGGTAGGAAAGGACATTCCTGCAGGCCTCCGCTGTGGAGGACCCCGGGTAGGTGGCGCAGGGCACGGCTGGCGGAAGGCGGGCCAAGCTAGTATAGCGTCTCGCGGGCGTGGGTGCGCAGGTGGCGCAGCAGGTGGGAGTTGCGGCTGAAGCTGCGGCCACATTGCGTGCAGGAGTAGGGCCTGGCGCCCGTGTGCACCAGCAGGTGTCGCAGCAGATTGCAGCTGCGGCTGAAGCTCTTGCCACACTCCACGCACTCCTGCGGGGGCTCGGCCTGCTCCTGCCCTGGCTCCACATGGGTAGCCAGGTGCCGCCGCAGATGCGCGTTGCGCCGGAAGCTGCGACCGCACGTCTGACAGCTGTAGGGCCGCTCGCCCGTGTGGCTGCGGCGGTGGCGGGCCAGGTTGGAGCTATTGCGGAAACGGTGGCCGCAGGTGTCGCAGGCATGGGGCTTTTCCCCTGTGTGGATGCGCTGGTGGCGCGCCAGGTGGGCGCTCTGGCTGAAGCCCTCGCCGCACTCGCTACAGCGGCAGGGTTTTTCGCCAGTGTGGCTGCGCTGGTGGCGGGCTAGATCCTGGGTCTGGCCGAAACTCTTCCCGCACTGGGTGCAGAGGTGGGGCCGAGGGCCACCGTGGGTCAGCAGGTGGCGGGCAAGGCTGGCCCGGCGCACGAAGCGCTTCCCACACTGCGGACAGGCGTAGGGCTTCTCGCCCGTGTGCACCCGTTGGTGGCTGACCAGCTGCGAGCTCTGCGTGAAGCTGCGGCCGCAGGCCTGGCAGGAGAAGGGCCGCTCGCCTGTGTGCACCCTCCGGTGGGCCACCAGGTGCTCGCTGCGCCGGAAGGCCTTGCCGCAGTCGCTGCACACGAAGGGCCTCCGGTCGGAGTCCCGGCGGCGGCTGCCGGAGCCTTCGGAGGACCGGTGGTCCTTGTCCCTGGCGTGGATCCGCAAGTGGCGCTTAAGGCTGGAGCGGCGCTGGAAGGTCTGGCCGCAGTGGGAGCACAGGACTTCGGTCAGCGGTGGCGCTTCGGCCTTGCTCTCAGGAGCGCAGGGAGGCTTCTGGTCCTGGGCGTGCGCCAGCAGGTGCTGCACAAGGCTGGCGCGGCGCTGGAAGCCGCGGCCGCACTCGGCGCACAGGAAGGCCGGCTCGGAGGAGTGGGTCAGTAGGTGCTTGCTCAGGTGCGAGCTCTGGCGGAAGCGGTGGCCACACAGGTGGCAGGCGTGCGGCCGCTCGTCCGTGTGAGTGCGCATGTGCAGCTTGAGAATGGAGCTGCGGCCGAAGCTCTTCCCGCAGCAAAGGCACAGAAAGGAGCGCCCGGCCGGGTGCGAGTGCAGCTGGTGCGCCTTCAGGCGAGACAGCTGCGGGAAGCTCACCCCGCAGTCTGCGCAGATGAACTGCAGCTCCGGATTGGGCTCGGGGACGCCCTCAGCCACTTTGACCTCCAAAATTTCACTGCCGCCAAGAAGGGACCCATCTCCACCAGGGCCACTCGCCGCAGCGCCCCGTCCGAGCGTCTGGACGCAAGGCTCTCCCGGCACCCCAGGACTATCTGTTTGAGACTCTGCTAAGATGGCAGTGGGCCAGGCAGCCCCTTTGGGCTCTTCTTGTTTAAATTCCTCCTTGTCTGGGGTTCTGCTTCCAAATCCTGGGAAACAAGAGAAAACAGAGATGGTCAGGCCTATTCCCAGGGCCCCTATCAATCACCAGAACCTGATTGGCCTGGAAGTGGAAAGAAACCCAGGATCCTGCAAAGCTGGTAGGTGAAAGGCCAGGCACGGTGGTTCACGCCTGTAATTTCAGCACTATGGGAGGCCGAGGCGGGTGAATCACTTGAAGTCAGGAGTGAGTTCGAGACCAGCCCGGCCAACATGGTGAAGCCCCGTCTCTACAAAAAATAAAAAATTAGCTGGGTGTAGTGGCGTGCGCCTGTGGTCCCAGCCACTCGGGAGGCTGAGGCAAGAGAATCACTTGAACCCGGGAGGCGGAGGTTGCAGTGAGCCGAGATGGTGCCACTGCACTCCAGCCTAGGCAACAGAGAGAGACTCCGTCTCAAAACAAACAAGCAAACAAACAAAAAAACCTGGTAGGTGGGTAGAGAGGATAGAGGTCAAACAAGGGTGCCCCTTTATTTGACCTCAAAACAAAAAGTTAGCTGGGCATGGTGGCACACACCTGTAGTCCCAGCTACTCGGGAGGCTGAGGTGGGAGGATTACCTGAGCCCAGGAGTTCCCGGCTGCAGTGAGCCATGATTGTGCCACAGTCTGGGCGAGTAACATCCTGTTTCAAAAAACAAAAAGGCCAAAAAGTCAGGTAGGGTCTGGAACTTCAGGCAAAGAAACGGTGTTGGCCGGTCACGGTGGCTCGCGCCTGTAATCCTAGTATTTTGGGAGGCCAAGATGGGAGGATTGCTTGAGCCCGGGAGTTGAGACTAGCCTGGGCAACACAGCGAGACTCCATCTCTTAAAAAAAAAAGACAAGAAAAGAAAAAGAAAAGAAAGAGGCATCAGTGGTCACTACTCCAGGGAAGGGTTGCTTACCCAGGGGGTGTGCAGGCCACGCCTTATTCTCTGGCACATCCTCAAAGGTCAGGGACTCCTGTATCAAGAGCAGAAACCCTTGGTGAGAGAGGATCATGCCTCAGGAACCTGTGGGGAATGAAACACTTCCCAGGACTGAATCAGGGAAGGTATGGATTTGCTAAAACTACAGTGGTAGGGAAGTTCCTGGGGCTTGAGAACACCCTGGGGTGCGGCCCAGCTCACCAGCACAGCCGCCAGCTCCTGATCTCCGGAACTCTCCTCTGGCCATGGTGAGGGGCCCTGGGGGCCTGACAGCATTGGGGAACAGGGGAGGAAGCACTGTTAGAAGGCAGCCCTGCCTGCCATGTGGCTGCAAGGACATGCACCACATCATCGGGGCCCTGTGAAGACACCTTGGCGCTCTCCTGTCCCGGTCACCTGGGGAGGCCCCACTTCTCACCCCACCCCAGACATCCAGGCCGCTCCCCAACACCCAGTCCTTGGCCTCCTAGGGCACAGGCTCCTCACTGCTTTCTTGCAGGGCCTGGAATGTCTTCTGGGGCCCCGGGCTCAGTGGCTGCTTTGAACTTGGGGGAAGTCTCCAATGTCCCAGCTCAGCAGGCTTGGCAGGCCTTGGCTGGGGTGGGGGAGGCTCATCCGATGGGCCCAGCACTGAAGGTTCTTCTGCAGGCAATTCCTTCTTGGGGCTGTGGCTGGAGACCTGGGAAGCACACCCCTTTTCCTCCAAGGTGACGTCTGCTCGGGGACAACTCTTGCCAGCATTACAACTAAAATCCTGTTCAAAACACATTCAAGTTAAATGACTCCCGGGGTGGCAGCCTGTGTCCTTCTGACTCCGAGGGGACATGGGACAGAAACGAGGTGAGAGTCAGACAGGGCAGGAGTTAAGAGGTGAAGAAGGAATGGTCAGGTGGGGGAAAGTGGAGTTTCCAGAGATTGTTCACTGGGGCGATCAAGTCCCCATCATCTGTATACTGCTCAGTCCACTGCCCCACCCTCTCACCAGCGGCCCCGCGTGGCTGGGCTCCCGGTGGATGCCCTCCAGCAGCAGCACCACCTCCTCCCCATCCCTGAGTGGCTGCCCCTGCAGGCGGCCCAGGAGGTGCGGAGGCAGCACACTCAGGAACTGCTCCAGCACCAGCAGCTCCAGGATCTGCTTCTTGGTGTGCAGAGCCGGCCGTAGCCAGTGGCCGCAGAGCTCCCGGAGCCGGCTCAGGGATGCCCGTGGCCCCATGTCCTCCTGATACTGGAAGCATCTGAACAGCTGGTGAGCCACCTCGGGCCTCAGCCTGGACTCTGGCCGCCTGGGGTCCTCTGGGCTGGCAGCCTCCTCCTCCTCCAACTTGACTTCCCCCAGCTGCTCCTGCTCCAGGGCAGCCAAGATTGATTCTTCAAGCATCCTTCACTGTGGGGATGCCTCCCTACAGCCGGCCCCACTCTCAGGTCTCTCTCCTCTCTTCCCACACCTGCGAAGGTGAACACCCTGGGTTAGGATCTGCTGAGAGGAAGCTGGCCGCACACCTAGGTCATCCATGTTAAAAGACACTCAATACGCAGACCCAGAGGAAGAGTTTTACTCACTGGGTAATGGCTCATGAGGGCAGGGCAGCGCCCGGTCTCAGGGTTACCAACAAAGCAAAGGCCAGAGAAAACTGACAGTTCTGTATTATCATCCCTCCTTAAAGCATTTAGAAATTTGCATCACTTGGCTGGGCGCAGTGGCTCACACCTGTAATCCCAGCACTTCGGGAGGCCGAGGCGGGCGGATCACAAGGTCAGGAGATCGAGACCTTCCTGGCCAACACGGTGAAACCCCGTCTCTACTAAAAATACAAAACAATTAGCGGAGCTAATTTAGTCCCAGCTGCTGGGGAGGCTGAGGCAGGAGAATGGCGTGAACCCAGGAGGTGGAGCTTGCAGTGAACCGAGATCATGCCACTGCACTCCGGCCTGAACAACAGAGCTAGACTCTGTCTCAAAACAAAAAAAAAAAGGCCGGGCATGGTGGCTCACGCCTGTAATCCCAGCACTTTGGGAGGCCGAGGCAGGCGGATCACGAGGTCAGGAGATCGAGACCATCCTGGCTAACACAGTGAAACCCTGTCTCTACTAAAAATACAAAAAAAATTAGCCGGGCCTGGTGGCGGGCGCCTGTAGTCTCAGCTATTTGGGAGGCTGAAACAGGAGAATGGCGTGAACCAGGGAGGTGGAGCTTGTAGTGAGCTGAGATCGCGCCACTGCACTCCAGCCTGGGCGACACAGTGAGACTCTGTCTCAAAAAAAAAAAAAAAGAGAAATTTGCATCACTTTTCCCAAGTGACTAAAGTGACCATCCCTGAAAGAGAAACAACCTGCCCTTCCCTTCTTCCTCATGTAGCCACTGGGAGCACGTGGCACCAAAAATGTTTGTTTTTTACAGCTTTTTTTTTTTTTTTTTTGATATGGAGTCTTGCTATATCACCCAGACTGGAGTGCAGTGGCATCTCAGCTCACTGCAGCCTCCACCTTCCAGGTTCAAGCGATTCTCGTTCCTCAGCCTGGGTTTACAGTAACTGGGATTACAGGCCTGTGGCACCACGCCCAGCTAATTTTTGCATTTTTAGTAGACACAACGGTTTCACCATGTTGACCAGGCTGGTCTTGAACTCCTGACCTTAAGTGATCAGCCCGCCTCAGTCTCCCAAAGCGCTGGGATTAAGGTGTGAACCACTGGCACCAAGCCTGTTTATTTAATTTTTAATTTAATTAAGTAATTTATTTACTTTTTTAAGACAGGGTCTCACTCTGTCACCGAGGTTGCAGTGCAGTGGCGCAATCACGGCTCACTGCAGCCTTGATCTCCTGGGCTCAAGTGATCCTCCTGCCTCAGCCTCCCGAGCAGCTGGGACTACAGGTGCATATCACCACGCTGGACTAATTTTACTTATTTTTTGTTGAGATGAGGTCTCATTATGTTGCCCAGGCTGGTCTCAAACGCCTGGGCTCAAGTGATCCACCTGCCTCAGCCTCTCAAAGTGTTGGGATTACAGGTGTGAGCCACTGTGCCTAGCCCAAAAATGCCTAATCTCAATCCAACTGGCCTTTATTTATTTATTTATTTGAGATAGAATTTCACTCTTGTTGCCCAGGCTGGAGTGCAACGGCAAGATCTTGGCTCACTGCAACCTCCGCCTCCCGGGTTCCAGTGATTCTCGTCCCTCAGCTTCCCAAGTAGCTGGGATTACAGGTATGCGCCACCACACCCCACTAATTTTGTATTTTTAGTAGAGACGCGGTGTCACCATGTTGGCCAGGTTGGTCTCGAACTCTTGACCTCAGGTGATCCGCCCGCTTCGGTCTCCCAAAGTACTGGGATTACAGGCGTGAACCACCCTGCCCGGCCTAACTGTGGCCTTTAGATCCAACTTCCAATGTTTAGGGCCTTGCAGGGAATATGGAACAAGTCAGACCATCTCTCAAAGAAATTGGCCTGAGTTACTCAGTGTCATAAAAAGTAAGTGCCTGTAGGAGGCGCTATTGGAGAGTAGCCCAAAGAAGCCTCACAACCAAGTGGGTGAACCTAAATTGGATCCTCATTCCTTTTTTTTAAAGGCTTTAAAAGACATCCTGGGGCCAGTTGGAAAATTTTGAGTATGGTGGGGATGGATACTAGACGATAATAGTATGACTACCCATTTCTGAGATGAGAGTCTAGTCTTGCAATATATAGGAAATGGCTGCGTTCTTAGGATACGCTGAAGAGTTTGGAGAAGGGGCCTGAAGGCTCAGCCACATTTATGGACTGACGATGAGATACATATATTAATGTTCATTTCACTGCTCTTTCAAGTTCTCTGGATGTTTTCAAATTTTCAGAATAAAAGGTTAGAGGGGCTGGAGTCACGCCTGTTATCCCAGCACTTTGGGAGGCCTAGGCAGGAGGATCACTTGAGCCTCAGGAGTTCAAGGCCAGCCCTGGGCAACATGGCAAGACCCCCATCTCTAAAAAAATTAAAAATGTAGGGCTGGGTGCAGTGGCTCACATCTGTTAATCCCAGCACTATGGGAGGCCGAGGCAAGCAGATCACAAGGTAAGGAGATCGAGACCATCCTGGCTAACATGGTAAAACCCCGTCTCTACTAAAAATACAAAAAATTAGGCCGGACGCGGTGGCTCAAGCCTGTAATCCCAGCACTTTGGGAGGCCGAGACGGGCGGATCACGAGGTCAGGAGATCGAGACCATCCTGGCTAACACGGTGAAACCCTGTCTCTACTAAAAAATACAAAAAAACTAGCCGGGTGAGGTGGCGGGCGCCTGTAGTCCCAGCTACTCAGGAGGCTGAGGCAGGAGAATGGCGTGAACCCGGGAGGCGGAGCTTGCAGTGAGCTGAGATCCGGCCACAGCACTCCAGCCTGGGTGACAGAGCGAGACTCCGTCTCAAAAAAAAACAAAAACAAAAACAAAAAATTAGCTAGGGGTGGTGGCGGGTGCCTGTAGTCCCAGCTACTCGGGAGGCTGAGGCAGGAGAGTGGCGTGAACCCAGAAGGTGGAGCTTGCCGTAAGCCGAGATCATGCCATTGCACTCCGCCGGGGCGACACAGCGAGACTCCCTCTCAAAAAAAAAAAAAAATTAAAAATTTAGCTTACCAGGCGCAGTGGCTCTTGCCTGTAATCCCAGCACTTTGGGAGGCCGAGAAGGGTGGATCGCAAGGTCAGGAGATTGAGATCATTCTGGTTAACACGGTGAAACCCCGTCTCTACTAAAAATACAAAAAATTAGCCAGGTGTGGTGGTGGGTGCCTGTGGTCCCAGCTACTCGGGAGACTGAGGCAGGAGAATGGTGTGAATCCAGGAGGTGGAGCTTGCAGTGAGCCGAGATCGCGCCACTGCACCCCAGCTTGGGTGACAGAGCCAGACTCCGTCTCAAAAAAAAAAAAAAAAGTAACCAGTCATGGTTGTGTATACCTGTGGTCCTAGCTACTTGGAAGGCTGAGGTGGCAAGATTGCTTGATCCCAGGAGGTTGAGGCTGCGGTGAGTGAGTTGTGACTGCAACACTGTACTCCAGCCTAGACGACAGTGTGAGCTCCTGTCTCAAAAAATAAAAAATGTAAAATAAGTCATTTATCGCCACCAGGGGGCACTGACAACCTCCCCCAACCTCCTCCCAAGTCTAGGACTGTGGGGCTTCTCCTTCCTGGTCTGGTAGCCCAGTGCCACCCACAGGGGATTCAGTTCAGTCCTGCTCAACTAATTGAGGCTGGATGACTGAAGCTTTTCTGAGCGGAGCAGGCTCGTATTTTTGTTAGATCTCTGAGGCACTTTTTACATTTTATTTCAGACAGGGGTCATTTTATAGACATGGAAACCCAGGCTCCTGCCCTCTGCTTTCTGCCCTTCCTGTTCTCTAGCCTCAGGGCTACACAAGGGAACCTCTCCTAGAGCCTCCCACTCTCCACTCCCAGTTGGCACCCCAGGTAGGGGGATGTGAAGAAAGCCTGAAGCACCACTCCCCCCACCTGAGTGGCACAGGGCACTGTCCAGCACATAGTGGCTGGCACACAGTAGGCATCCATGAGCACGAGCTATTACTGTTCTCATTGCTGCTGATTACAACACCAGGCACCGCAGCAGTGACTCATAGTTCTGTTGGACCCATCACCCATTCTACAGCCGAGGACACTAAGGCTCAGCAAAAAGGTAACCCAGTGGCCGGGTGCAGTGACTCAGGCCTGTAATCCCAGCACTGTGGGTGGCTGAGGTGGGTGGATCACCTGAGGTCAGGAGTTCGAGACCAGCCTGACCAATATGGTGAAACCCTTGTCTCTGCTAAAATTACAAAAATTAGCTGGATGTGGTGGCATGCACCTGTAGCCCCAGCTACTCAGGAGGCTGAGAGAGAAGAATTGCTTGAACCTCAGAGGCGGAGGTTGCAGTGAGCCAAGATCATGCCACTGCACTCCAGCCTGGGCGACAGAGTGAGACTCCATCTCAAAAAAAAAAAAAAAAAAAAAAAAATTATCCGGGTATGGTGGCATGCATCTGTGGTCCCAGCTGCTCGGGAGACTGAGGCAGGAGAATCGCTTGAACCTAGGAGGCAGAGGTTGCAGTGAGCTGAGGTTGCACCACTACACTCCAGCCTGGGCGATAGAATGAGACTCTGTCTCAAAAAAAAAAAAAAAAAAAAAAGGTAACCCAGCCTTGGGCAGCCTCTCCCTGGTAACAATGGCCTAGTTGAGAGCCTTGGCCAGTTCGGTGTACCCACTTAATATGAGCCTGAGGGTTCTCTGAACCTCCTTCTCAGGTGGGGTGTGTGTTGTGGTACAGAATGGGGGATTTTAAGCTTAGCCGCTGAGAAGGAGGGGGAGGTGATGCTAGAACATGACCCATCTCTCCCAACCTCCCCGAAACACACGGTATCTTCCAAGCCCCTCACCCCCACTCCATCTCCCCTCCATCTCCCAACCTCAGCTACCTGGGGAAGGACTCCGACAAAACTGGGAAGTTCCCTGCCCCAGTCCCATCCCATCCAGGTGTTGAGATGCTTCCTAGCATTAACCCTTAAGCTCCCAGTTTGGGAGCCGGATGGGGACAGGGTGGGGCCAGATAAATGAAGACAAAGTGAGAAATTCAGATTTCAACCCCTGCACGTGTGAGAGTGTAACAACCCCCGAGCCAGAACTATGCTTTCCTGACCTCTGGCATCCACTCCAGGCAGCCCCCATCCCCCTCAACCCGTCTCTCCCCACTAGGGTGATGCAGTGCCTCAATCACAGATGAGTGTATTTCTCTGCCTGGCCTGGGAGTAGGAGCTGTGACTAGTTCAATGAGTGTTCATCCAGCACTTGAAGTTACTTCAATGTCTATTAGCAGAAATTAGGAAATGGCAATGATTCTGGCCATCTCAAAGGAAAGCACATAACAACGTCTAGGGCAGAAAAGGTCTGTGATAAATGATCAGAAAAATGGTGTTGTGAGGCCGGATGCGATGGCTCATGCCTATAATCCCAGCATTTTGGGTGACCGAGGCAGAAGGATCGCTTGAACCCGGGAGGTCAAAGCTATAGTGAGACATGTTCGCGCCACTGCACACCAGCCTGGATAAAAGGGGAAGACCCTGTCTCAAAAAAAAAAAAAAAAAAAAAAAAAAAGAAAAGAAAAAAAAGTGAGGGGGAGGGGAGAGAAAATGGGATTGTGTTTCACTGGTTTTTAGTAGCATGCACAAAATAACAAGAAAACCAATCACTGCTCATCCACTGCCCTGCAGAAGAAGCGGGCAGGTACTGAGCGTCCAGCGATTAGGCTCATTTCATCCCGGTCCAGCCCATGCACTAAATAATCATTTCTCCCTTTGCGAAGTGCAAAGTTGCACTTGGTGACGTGCTCAGGGTCACACCAGATGGAGCCAAGATTTGCTTTAGGCTGAGAACGCAGGTCTAGAACACAGTGCCAAAGCTCTCAAACAGAAAAGGAACTGATCTCCACCTGCTCTGTGCCATTTTCCTAGCCTTAACCGAAATATCACAGCATGAAACAGAAAAAAAATAAGAGGATTCCAAATTTCAGCCCTCAGGCCGAGCCACACAGGGAGGCCGGAATCTCCAGGTGAGGTCTCTCCAAAAGGTTTCAAAGAGGTGGAATTCGAGACAAGTTGGCTTCAGAGAATTTCTCCCTCCCCCCAGATCTCCAGGACAAAAGCTCTGTTAATATGCACCTCTGTTGGGGGTGGGCTGGGTAGGGAAGCAGGCGGAGGCTCTACAGCCACCATCCAACATTTGACCAGCTTAATTTGGAGCCCAGAGTGGAGGTGCTGCCACGAGACCCATCCAGGTCATGTGAGAGCCCAGAGTTGGGGAAGGGGGCAAAAGTGGGGTCCGCGGCCAGGAACACCCCCTTTCTCCCTGGACACTGTTGGCAGCTGCCTGATTTGTTGTTTGTTGGTGGGCTTCCCTCTGTGTGCTGGGCTGAGTGGACAAGGCCCATCAGTCCACCTGGGAGCATGTGAAGCCAGCCTTCTTCAATGTCACAGGAAGTTCTGCGATCTCCCTCCTCCCCAACGCCCCCATCGCAACAGGTCCACCAAGCTGGCTAACACAAGGCTCCCCAGCAGACTCTCTACATCCTCCCAAGGCTCTTCCAGCCCCCACCCCAGCACCAAGGCCTGGAGCCTCCCCTGCTCTCTCCAAGCTGCTGTGAACTCCTAGCACCCGTTCTGGCAGCCTGCACCCCGGCCTCCCTCCAACTCACCACTCCGAGTCCCCACTACACAGGCAGAGATGCTAGGGGGGTTCTCTGAGGACTCCAGGGCCAAAGCCAGCCTCCGCCAGCCTAGGGAAGGGCTCTGGGAAAATGGAACAGGAAGTTCTTTGCCCCAGTCCCATCCCATCCAGGTGATGAGGGGCTTCCTAGAGTTAACCCTTAAGCTCCCAGTTTGGGAGCGGGATGGGAAGAGGGCGGGGCCAGGGACATGAAGACAAAGTGAGAAATCCAGATTTCAATCCCAGCATGTGTGAGAGTGTAACCATCCCCCAAGCCAGAACTACCACCTCCCAAATGAAGACTGGCCTGGTGCCCCTTGCAGGTCTGCCCATCTTTCTTTTGGGCTAAGAGCTGCCATTTTTAAATGCCCAGTGTGCTGGTTTCTTTGCTAGGCTTTTCATTCACGTGACTACTCTTTGCAATGGCCTCCTGTGTGCCAGGCACTGTTACAAAGCAGGGGCTAAGGACCCAGAGAGAAACTGGAGGAATAAGGCCCTGCTCTCAGGGTCTTACATTTTAAGGCAAAGGAGCAGCGACGGTGCTAGGAAAAAATGGAACAGGAGGATGTGGTGGGGCAGAGGCTGCTCCATCTACACGGTCACCTAAAGTCCTCCGAGTCCTGCCAGGTGGTTTTGTCCCAACTTTACCGATGACGAAGCAAGGGCTCCCCAGGAGGGAAGTGACCTCACCAACAGCGTTTGGGCCCAAACCAATTCCTTCCCTGTGCTTAAAGTGCCTTCTTGGGTTGTGCCCTTGGCTGCAGCTCGTGCCTTACTGAGCGTTCAGAGCCCGCGGGGAGTCAGGACCACCTCTCAGGTGTTGGCCGTTTCCCCGGCCTAGACCCCTCGGTCTGTTGGGGCCTGGACCCGCCTGACTGGCTCATCTGCCGGGTCTTTGTTTTCCTGCACTTAACATCTGAGCTCATCCTGTTCTTATTTCAGTTGTCTAGTGCTCCCTGCGCACGACGGTCTTTCTCCTTGGTCTGCTCTGCATTCCCCGCGTCCAGCGCCTCGCGCTTCCAGTCGCGGGCTCCTCCCACACCATAATTTGTCCAATGGCAGGGCCAGAAAAACCCGCCCCCAGGGAAGTGGGTCCGAAGGCCAAGGGGCGGGGCGGGGTTCTGTAGGGCAGGAGGGGGCGTGTCCGGGGCGGGGTGGGGTGCTGTAGCGCCGGAGCGGGTGTGGCCTTGGCGGGACCAGGCAACCACTAGAGGCTGGGAAGCGAGAGGCGTGGAGACTCTCTCATCACACCCGGTTAATTTTTTTTTTTTTTTTTTTGTATGTTTTGTAGAGATGGGGTTTCACCATGTTGGCCAGGCTAGTCTTGAACTCCTGACCTCAGGTGATCCACCTGCCTTGGCCTCCCAAAGTGCTGGGATTACAGGCATGAGCCACTGCACTCAGCCTCTTTGATCAACTGAGGTCAAGAGTTCAAGACTCGCCTGGACAACATGGTGAAACCCCATCTCTACTAAAAATTTTTGTTTCTTTTAAAATTGTAATTCTCCCAATTCCACTTATTTTATTTTATTTTATTTTGTTAGAGACAAGGTCTTGCTATATCTCCCAGGCTGGACTCAAACTCCTGGGTTCAAGTGATCCTCCCACCTTGGTCTACCAAGGAGCTGGGACTACAGCTGGGACTCCATGCCATCGAGTGTTCTTTCCCTCTCATTGCTGAATGATTTTCCTCATTACATCAGTTATTCATTCTACTATGGGTAGACAGTGGGCAGTTTTCAGTTTGGGGCTATCTGTAGTTGTTCTCATATGTCTCTGGTGACCATATATGGGACAGCAGTCTGAAATAGGTGAAGAGGAAAGTGGGAGGTTTTATCTTTGGGAGGTAAGGACTGCACGTGTATACTCCGAGTTCTGAGGCCACTGAGGGAGCCTCAGGGACTGGCCTCCGGGCAGAGCTGCTCTCACTGCCCTGGGCACTGGGGACAAGACCAGGACAAGCAGGACCCTGTGCATGTTTCCTCGAATGGCTTATGGTTGCTTCAGAAAGATGCTGGGTGTCTGTTGACGTTCAGGCTGCCAGTGACATCTAATCTGGTCATCTGCCAGGGTGTGCAGGGGGAGTGGTGCTTTTCAGGTGTAGGAACAGCTCTGGAAATAAACGAGGGATGTAAAAGGAGACAGACTGAGCTTCTAGCCCTAGGCCCTCCACAGCCCTGCTGCATGTGTCCTTGGCGAACTCACTTTTCATTTGAAAACCATCACTGCCTCCTCTGTAATGCATGAACGATGATCCTACCTGCCAGATGAATTGCAGGAGAGGGTTGCAGAAGAGGTTTGCAAAAGCACTGAGACCTTAAAGATAATAAACATGTATGAATCCGTACCTGAAACTAGGGGGCGCTAAAGAGAGTGTGGTCCCTACAGGGTTGGGGTGAAGTGTGCCGAGTGGGAGGGGGAACCTTTGGAGTAGTGTCCTCCAAGAGAAGTGTGGTGCCACTCACAGCCGCAATTTTAAATTTTCTGGTAGCCACAATTAAAGAGGTAAAAGGAAACAGGTGCGATTAATTTTTTTTTTTTTTTTTTTTTTTTGAGAGACGGATTTTCGCTCTTGTTGCCCAGGCTGGAGTGCGATGGCCCGATCTCGGCTCACCACAACCTCCACCTCCTGGGTTCAAAGAATTCTCCTGCCTCAGCCTCCTGAGTAGCTGGGATTACAGGCATGCACCACCACACCTGACTAATTTTGTATTTTTAGTAGAGACAGGGGTTTCTCCATATTGGTCAGGCTGGTCGCGAACTCCCAACCGCAGTTGATCCGCCTGCCCCGGCCTCCCAAAGTGCCGGGATTACAGGCCTGAGCCACCGTGCCTGGCCAGCAATTAATTTTAATAATACGATTTAGTTAACTCGTTATATCCAAAATGTTATTTCAACAAACACAGAAAATTGTTAATGACTTGCTGCACATTCTTTTTTCTCATAAAAGTCTTCAAAATCCAGTGTGCATTTTACAGTGAGAGCACATCTGAGCTCCGCCTCGCCCCATTTAAAGCACTCAATAGCCATCTGTGGCTTTGGGGCGGTTCTGGGACCTCAGAGTTGTGGTGTTTCCTGCGGAGAAAGACTATTGTGGCTGCTGGAGGGCGGAGGAAGAATAACAATAGGCGAAGTGCAGGGCACTGGGGTCTCTTAGGAGAACACAGCTGCTTGCTGAAATAATTAGGAGTCCAAAACCTCTGCAAGGAAGAAGGGGAGATGGGAAATGAGGAAGGAGCCCTGGGGGACACCGGGGAAGGGAGAAAATGAGCCGAGGCAGCTTGATTTGCAGCAAATTTATTATTTTAAAGGCCCGGCAAGGTCGGGCACGGTGGCTCACTCTTGTAATCCCAGCACTTTGAGAGGCCAAGGCAGGTGGATGACCTGAGGCCAGAAGTTCAAGACCAGCCTGGCCAACATGGTGAAACCCCTGTCTCTATTAAAAATACAAAAATTAGGGCCGGGCGCGGTGGCTCAAGCCTGTAATCCCAGCACTTTGGGAGGCCGAGACGGGAGGATCACGAGGTCAGGAGATCGAGAGACGATCCCGGCTAACACGGTGAAACCCCGTCTCTACTAAAAAATACAAAAAAATAGCCGGGCGAGGTGGCGGGCGCCTGTAGTCCCAGCTACTCGGGAGGCTGAGGCAGGAGAATGGCGTAAACCCGGGAGGCGGAGCTTGCAGTGAGATCCGGCCACTGCACTCCAGCCTGGGTGACAGAGCAAGACTCCGTCTCAAAAAAAAAAAAAAAAAAAAAAAAAAAAAATTAGCTGGGCGTGGTGGCGGGCGCCTGTAGTCACAGCTGCTCGGGAGGCTGAGGCAGGAGAATTGCTTGAACCCAGGAGGCGGAGATAGTAGTGAGCTGAGATGGCACCACTGCACTCCAGCCTGGTGACAGAACGAGACTCTGTCTCAAAAAAAAAAAAGACCTGCCCAGAAGGTAGGTCACTCCCAGTCAGTAGAATTTTTGTTGATTTGGGATTTGGGAGGGTGAGCACTTAGAACCACAGTCCAGGCCAGTGCAGTGGCTCACACCTCTAATCCCAGCACTTTGGGAGGCTGAGGTTGAAAGATCACTTGACCCTAGGAGTTTGAGACCAGCCTGGGCAACACAGTGAGATCTCTACAAATATTTTAAAATTAGCTGGACATGGTGGTGCATGCCTGTAGTCCCAGCTACTTAGGAGGCTGAGGCAGGACTATCACTTGAGCACAGGTGGTTGAGGCTGCAGTGAGCCATGATCACACCACTGCACTCCAGTCTGGATGACAGAGCCAGACCCTGTCTCAAACACACACACACACACACACACACACACACACACACACACAGAGAGAGAGAGAGAGAGAGAGAACCATGTCCCAGCTGCAAAGACTGCACAGCACTGGGAAAGTATTTTGGTCCCTATACAGGCCACAAAAAAAGAGAGAGAGAGTGTTGAACCTACCTCCACGGTTTGTCCTGGGGGTGGTCCCAGCATGGCTTGTTCAGGACCATCTTGGCCCTGCTCTGAAACCCCTATAAGGAGCGAGGCCCTTCTAACTGGTTAAGCACCTTAGTTTTCTTACTGCAAGGTAGTGCCAAATCATATGATTCTGAATAACTCCCAGCATAAGCTGGGTGCAATGGCTCACATCTGTAGTCCCAGTTTCGTGAGAGGCTGAGCCATTGGCTCACTTGAGCCCAGAAGTCGGAGTCCAGACTGAGCAAATATCAAGACTCTGTTTCTAAGAAGAAAAAACAAACAAACAAACACACAACATAAAATATTTGCATGTCAGTTCCTTCTCAAAGGACCTTGAACTTTCTGCTTTGTCATTCTCTCTGAAAGCTCTATTGCCAGTAGCAATCTTCAAGGTGACTGCTTAAAGAGTGGCAGTACATCCCTCTCTAGTATTTACATATTGATTCCAGCAAGACCTGCAGAGAGTTCCCTGTTTGGGGCACTCCCCTTTGCAAGTGCAGAATTGTGTACTGCAGGGAAAGCCAGGGCACTGGGCACCCCCGAGACATAACAGAGTTTCCACAGAGCCAACTGCTTGTAGGATGCTCATTTGGGCAATTCTGTTATTACTTAGAAATATATTATTAAGAAGGAAGTAGGTCTGGGTATAGTGGCCCACACCTGTAATCCCAGCATTCTGAGAGGCGGGAAAATCGCTTGAGCCCAGGAGTTTGAGATCAACCTGAGCAACACAGTGAGACCTCGTCACTACAAAAATTTTTGAAAAATTAGCTGGGTGTCTGGGCACGGTGGCTCACGCCTGTAATCCCAGTACTTTGGGAGCCTGAAGCGGGTGGATCACCTAAGGTCAGGAGTTTGAGACCAGCCTGGCCAACCTGGTGAAACCCCATCTCTACTAAAAACACAAAAATTAGCTGGGCATGGTGGTGGGTACCTATAATCCCAGCTACTTGGGGGACTGAGGCAGTAGAATCACTTGAACCTGGGAGGCGGAGGTTGCAGTGAGCCGAGATTGGAGACTGCACTACTGCACTCCAGACTGGGCGACAGAATGAGACTCCGTTTCAAAATAATAATAATGATTAATAAATAAATAAATAAATAAAAATAAATGAAAACATGCCCTGTCACTAACTTTTTTTTTGTTTTGTTTAGCATTCCTGTCCTTCCTGGTACCACTAGATTCTCCAGGCTCATCTCACATTTCTTTTTTTTTTTTTTTTTTTTTGAGACGGAGTCTCGCTCTGTCACCCAGGCTGTAGTGCAGTGGCCGGATCTCAGCTCACTGCAAGCTCCGCCTCCCGGGTTTACGCCATTCTCCTGCCTCAGCCTCCCGAGTAGCTGGGACTACAGGCGCCTGCCACCTCGCCCGGCTAAGTTTTTTTGTATTTTTAATAGAGACGGGGTTTCACTGTGTTAGTCAGGATGGTCTCGATCTCCTGACCTCGTGATCCGCCCGTCTCGGCCTCCCAAAGTGCTGGGATTACAGGCTTGAGCCACCGCGCCCAGCCTCATCTCACATTTCTTACCAGAGTCCTAGAACTGGCCATTTATCTAAGGAGCCCTGGTTCTTATCCTTAATTGGTTTCTTAAAACAACAACAACAACAACAAAACAGTATAAAGCATTCGCAAAAACAGAATTTTTTTTTTTTTTTTTGAGATGGAGTTTCACTCTTGTTGCCCAGGCTGGAGTGCAATGGTGTGATCTTGGCTCACTGCAACCTCTGCCTCCTGGGTTCAAGTGATTCTCCTGCCTCATCCTCCTGAGTAGCTGGGATTACAGGCATGCGCCACCACACCTGGCTAATTTTGTATTTTATATATATATTTTTAGTAGAGATGGGGTTTCTCCAGTTGGTCAGGCTGGTCTCAAACTCCTGAACTCAGGTGATCTGCTCTCCTTGGCCTCCCAAAGTGCTGGGATCACAGGCATGAGCCACCGCACCCGGCCACAAAAACACAATTTTTAAAAGAATGAGATGAAAACATGGAAATTCTACATTTTTCACACTCAAGAGAGTGAGAAGAACATGATAGAGATTTGTGGGAAAGAATGGAGAGGAGGGAATCTCAAGACTGGGGTGGGGATAGGAAGTAAAAGGACAGCAAGGCAGGTACCTGGGCGCCCTTGCCATCTGCTCCCGTGAGGGGCCTCCAGTAGGGTTCCTCCAATGCCGCGCTGGTCAGAGTGGCTCCTACAGGCTCCCATCCCTGCCGGCTTCAGCGACTTTGGCTCATGTATGAGTGAATGCAGCCGAAACTCCATCCAACACTGGGCGATGCTTTGAGTATCAGGTAACAGGGAATGGCAGTAGCATCAGAAATGGGCATTTGCAGATGATGACAGAGTCCCGGCTTCCTAAAAATCCACCAACCCCTAAAGGGAGAGTAATTTAATTTACCCTAATTTCCAACCCACAGGGCCAACCCCAAAGCCTGCGTGAGGGACTATTGAACTTAGTTCCAATAAAGAGTCTCCGGCCTGCCCATCCTGTAAGCTGTCTCAGCTCCCAGGTAGAGACACTGTACTGGATACTAGGATGTGGGTATTTGGGGTTTTCTTGTCCTGAAGTTCACAGCTTGCCTGAAGCTAACAAGCCTGATAATCAAATAAAGAAGTGCTGACTGGGCGTGCTGGCTCACGCCTGTAATTCCAGCACTTTGGGAGACCAAGGTGGGCAGATCGCTTGAGGCCAGGAGTTAGAGACTATTCTGATGAACATGGTGAAATCCCGTCTCTACTAAAAATACAAAAAATTAGCTCAGCATGGTGGCGTGCACCTGTAGTTCTAGCTACTAGGGAGGCCAAAGCTGGAGAATCCCTTGAACCCAGGAGGCAGAGGTTGCAGCAAACCAAGCTCACACCACTGCACTCCAGCCTCGGCGACAGAGTGAGAAGCACCTGGTGTTGTTGCCTAGGGATGCTCTTCCTGTCCTCCCCGGGTTTGTTCAAGACAGGAATAGGCTGTTTTCCCAACTGTGATAGGCAGGCTGCCCAGGCTGAGATTTGTGAGCCAGGCTTAGGCCAGGATCCTGGGGCTGAGGACACTCCCGCGGGCGTATGAGGATAGCCTCCACTCCCGCCCTATTTGCAAGCTCAGATGTCTGTTCATTCCTAGAAAGCCACCAAGGCTCCACGGTAGTAGCTGTTGGGGTGTTTCCTGTTACTGCAAGGCAAGGGTGTCAAGACGTGGGTGGTGAGTAGAAGCCTGGTTAAGGAAACTGTAACAGACCCACATAAGAGAATGCAGCCTAGTTTAAAAAAAAAAAAAAAAAAAAAAAAGCAAGGCAACGCTGCATTTTTCTCCTATTTTTCTCCTTTTCTCTATGTTTTTTATGTTGAACATTCTCTAGGATATATATCACCCACAAAGAGGGGGCAAGTCCCAGGTAGACCATATAGTATAGTCCCGTTTTTGAAACAAAACCAAACACCCGAAGCAGGGGAGTGTGAGGCCGACCCTCGGCCGGGGAGGCTGGACCCGGGCGCCCTGGCGGGGGTTGACGCCTCATAGATCGGAATCCCAGTCCCGGAGGTTGGACTCTTCCTTCTTAAGACTCCCGGGTCCCAGGCATGGAGGAGGCCTCGGCGCTCCCCCGTGGAGGCCCTCGACCAGGCAGCCTCAGTTTCCCCACGGGCGGAAGCCGACTCCAGGCTGGGGTGCCCTCGCGGCGATTGCCCCCGCGCCCCGGGCCGGACAGGTGGGGCGCCGCGAGAAGGCCCAGCAAGCCGGAAGTTGCAATGGGGCAGCCGGACGGAAAACGCGGGGACACCGGCCGGGGTCGGCCCCGTTAGGGTGACCCTCCCCGCTCCGTGGAGCTGCCCGCTGGGGACGCGGACCAGAGCGCGCAGGTGAGGGCGGCGGGGAGGTAGGGGGCAGGGGAGGGGGCGGGGCCACGGGGATGCGGCCAATCAGCGGCGCCTCCCGTGGGCGAGGCGGGGCCGTTGCTTGGGCGACTCGCTCCAGCGTCTGTGTTCTGTGAACTGAGTCGCTGGGCGGTGCGGCCCAGCTGGGCTGTGCGGACAGATGCACGTGGGGCTCCTGGGCCTCCTGCGGCCGCGTCGGTTTCGGGGACCGGGTAGCCTCCCCGCCTCCGGAGGCTCTCACGCCCTGGTGTCCGGTGGCCCTAGGAATTCTCATCTTTTAAAAATGCGTATTCCCTGGGTCCTATCTAACACTTCTGCTGGTTTCTTTTTCTCCTCTTTTAGAGTTAAATATTTGCTCCGCTCTTTGTTGTTGTTTGTTTTTTTGAGACGGAGTCTCGCACCGTCGCCCTGGCTGGACGCGATCTCGGCTCACTGCAACCTCCGCCTCCCAGGTTCAAGCCATTCTCTTGCCTCAGCCTCCCAAGTAGCTGGGATTACAGGCTCTCGCCACCACGCCCAGCTAATTTTTGTATTTTTAGTAGAGATGGCGTTTCACTGTGTTGGCCAGGCTGGTCTCAAACTCCTGACCTCGTGATCCGCCCGCCTGGCTTCCCAAAGTGCTGGGATTACAGGTGTGAGTCACCGCGCCAGGCCTGCTCTGCTCTTTATTATTCTCATTTTTCTTTACCTTGCTCAGTTCTCTTATTTTCCCCTATGGTCGTCTCCTTCTTTCCTTCCTTCCTAAGGCAATCTACATCTCCCTGTCTCCAACCTGGCTTAGCCATCTTAATTAGTACCTATTATTTTTTTCTTACTTCAGAGGGGTCTTTTTCCCCTATTTTTTATTATTCTTTAAGTCTTGACTTAACTGTCAGGTCGATCTCTGAGAGTAGATCATCATTTATTTACTAATGGAGGAGTCCTCTCCTTACTCAGAGTCAGTGAAGCCGCCAGCTACAGGAGTTGGCATTTGTTCAGTATTTACTATGCCCGAAGCTCTGCTAAGCGGCTTTGTGCATTATAGTCAAATTTTTTTTTTGAGACGGAGTTTTGCTCTTGTTGCCCAGGCTGGGGTACAGTGGCGTGATCTTGGCTCATCACAACCTCTGCCTCCCAGGTTCAAGCAATTCTCCTGCCTCAGCCTCCCAAGTAACTGGGATTACAGGCATGTGCCACCATGCCCGCCTAATTTTTGTAGTTTTTTTTTTTTTTTTTTTTTTTTTTTTTTTTTTTGAGACGGAGTCTCGCTCTGTCTCCCAGGCTGGAGTGCAGTGGCCGGATCTCAGCTCACTGCAAGCTCCGCCTCCCGGGTTCCCGCCATTCTCCTGCCTCAGCCTCCCGAGTAGCTGGGACTACAGGCGCCCGCCACCTCGCCCGGCTAGTTTTTTTTTGTATTTTTTTAGTAGAGACGGGGTTTCACCGTGTTAGCCAGGATGGTCTCGATCTCCCGACCTCGTGATCCGCCCGTCTCGGCCTCCCAAAGTGCTGGGATTACAGGCTTGAGCCACCGCGCCCGGCCAATTTTTGTAGTTTTAGTAGAGACGGGGTTTCTCCGTTTTGGTCAGGCTGGTCTCGAACTCCTGACCTCAGGTGATCCGCCCGCCTCAACCTCCCAAAGTGCTGGGATTACAGGCATGAGCCACTGTGCCCGGCCCCAGTTATAGTCAATTCTTGAGAGGTAAGTACGTCCCTGCACAGATGACCTGTGAGTTGAATGCAGACAGCAGGTGTGTTCTGCTGGACTTGTATGGAATTCTTAAATTTTAAAACTTTGTCATCATCGGCCGCGTGCGGTGGCTCATGCCTGTAATCCCAGCACTTTGGGAGGCTGAGGTGGGCGGATCACGAGGTCAGGAGATCGAGACCATCCTGGCTAACACGGTGAAACCCCGTCTCTACTAAAAATACAAAAAAATTAGCCAGGCGTGGTGGCAGGCGCCTGTAGTCCCAGCTACTCGGGAGGCTGAGGCAGGAGAATGGCGGGAACCCGGGAGGCGGAGCTTGCAGTGAGCTGAGATCGGGCCACTGCACTCCAGCCTGGGCAATAGAGCGAGACTCCGTCTCAAAAAAAAAAAAAATTCTCATCAATTTAAAAGTCAGGAAGTCACAGAGGAATCTAATGGTTTCTTGGCTTTTCTAGAATGATTTCTCAAAGGCCTCTGAAGTCCCTTCGCCCTCCCATCTTACACCCAAGCCATTGGTCCCTTATATAAGCTGGTGGCTGGAGGCATTTAAGTTTTTGTTTTTAAACAGAGTTGGGGGCTGGGCGCGGTGGCTCAAGCCTGTAATCCCAGCACTTTGGGAGGCTGAGGCAGGCGGATCACAAGGTCAGGAGATCGAGACCATCCTGGCTAACACGGTGAAACCCCATCTCTACTAAAAATACAAAAAATTAGCCGGGCGTGGTGGCTGGCGCCTGTAGTCCCAGCTACTCGGGAGGCTGAGGCAGGAGAATGGCGTGAACCTGGGAGGTGGAGCTTGCAGTGAGCCGAGATCATGCCACTGCACTCCAGCCTGGGCGACAGAGCAAAACTCCGTCTCTAAATGAATAAAGAAAGAAATAAATCGATTTGGGGTCTCGTTACGTTGCTGAGGCTGGTCTGGAACTCCCGGGCTCAAGCCATCAGCTCATCTTGGCCTCCCAAAGTGCTGGAATTACAGGCACGAGGCATTGTACCCGGCCCCATTTAAGTTTTTAATGTCTGCTCTGCTTACTGACTCACCTTGCCCTGACGCCTTTTGGAGCTCTTTTAGAAGCTGCTATTGCCACATGGGAACTGTGGTAACCCTCTCTCCTAGACCTGCCTAGATCCAAAAGCCAGCCTTGGAAGGAATACCTCTCATTCTCAAGAAGAAGTTAATGTCTGCCTTATAGTAGATGTCCAATAAATATTCTTTGAACAATTAAATAGATGCTCAGACTTCATTTGACCTAGTTTAGGTGATCCCATGGAGGGATCCAAACCTTTGGACTCCCCCAGTATCCCTAAAGTGTCCACTTTTGCTGGTAGAGAAACTTCTGCCCAAGAGTCAGGACACATCGACACATCCACTTTTGGGGGGCTTGGTGCACTCCTGGGACTGTGTGGGGTGAAAGGGTCCCTTTCAGGAACAAATTCCCTGACCCTGGACACTCAGCTCTCCTCTTGGTTGGCAGAGTGAAGAGTGTCATCATTTCCAGGACTCCTCCCCACTTCAGCTTTCAGTTCATTGCTCACTCTGGCTTGAATACAGTACTGACTTGCTAAGTTGCATGTCTCTCTTCGCCTTGAGGATTGAAACACCTAGAAGCCGGGTGTGGTGGCTCGCACTTGTGGTCCCAGCTACTTAGCAGGCTAAGGTGAGAGAATCACTTGAGACCAGGAGTCTGAGACCAGCCTGGGTGATATAGCAAGACCACATCTCTAAAAAATCAAAAACAAAAACAGAACACCTGGCCAGGCACAGTGGCTCAGCCTGTAATCCCAGCACTTTGGGAGGCCAAGGTGGGTGGACTGCTTGAGCCCAGGAGTTTGAGACCAGCCTGGCCAACATGGTGAAACCCTGTCTCTACTAAAAATACAAAAATTAGCTGGCCGCAGTGGCACACTCCTATAATCCCAGCTACTCGGGAGGCTGCGGCAGGAGAATTGTTTGAACCTGGGAGGTGGAGGTTGCAATGAGCTGAGATGGTGCCATTGCACTCCAGCCTAGGTGACAGAGCAAGATTCTGTCTCAGAAAAACAAAAACAAAAACAAAACAACAACAAAATCCCAAAAACAGAACACCTGGAAAACACCAGACACAAACCCCAGGAGTAATTTTTCTTTCATCAAATTGACAATAGCATCAATCAGAATCCCAAGACTCCTAAAACATGTTTAACTCCAAAAGCAGAGTTGCAAACTCAAATGCTATAGGGGCCAAGTAGGCACTGTGGCCACCTAGAAAGTGGACCCTGAAGGTGGGGAAGGCGGGTCCAGCATCGGTAAATGTTCTAATTTTTTTTAAAGAATCAATTTTAGGCCGGGCGCGGTGGCTCACGCCTGTAATCCCAGCACTTTGGGAGGCCGAGGCGGGCGGATCACAAGGTCAGGAGATCGAGACCACGGTGAAACCCCGTCTCTACTAAAAATACAAAAAATTAGCCGGGCGCGGTTGTGGGCGCCTGTAGTCCCAGCTACTCGGGAGGATGAGGCAGGAGAATGGCGTGAACCCGGGAGGCGGAGCTTGCAGTGAGCCGAGATCGCGCCACTGCACTCCAGCCTGGGCGACAGAGCGAGAATCCGTCTCAAAAAAAAAAAAAAAAAAAAAAAAAAAAAGAATCAATTTTATAGGCCGGGCATGGTGGCTCACGCCTGTAATCCCAGCACTTTCGGAGGCTGAGGTGGGCGGATCACCTGAGGTCAGGATTTCGAGACCAGCCTACCAACATGGAGAAACCCCATCTCCACTAAAAATACATAATTAGCCGGGTGTGGTGGCACATGCCTGTAATCCCAGGTACTCAGGAGGCGGAGGCAGGAGAATCGCTTGAACCCAGGAGGCAGAGGTTGGGGTGAGCTGAGATTGCGCCATTGTACTCCAGCCTGGGCAAGAAGAGTGAAACTCCGTCTAAAAAAAAAAAAAAAAAAAAAAAGAATCAGTTTTATGAGTCTCAATTTTTACGTGTTAAAAACTAAGTTTAAAAAAAATTAGCTGGACGCGGTGGCTCACGCCTATAATCCCAGCATGTTGGGAAGCCGAGGCAGGTGGATCACTTGAGGTCAGGAGTCAGGGACCAGCCTAGCCAACATGGTGAAACCCCTGTCTCTACTAAAAATACAAAAATTAGCCAGGCATGGTGATGGACACCTGTAATCTCAAATACTTAGGAAGCTGAGGCAGGAGAATCACTTGAACTGGGGAGGCGAAGGTTGCAGTGAGCCAAGATCACACCATTGCACTCCAGTCTGGGCCACAGAGCGAGACTTCATTTCAAAAAACAAACAAAAAAATTAAACCCTCTGGGCATGATGGCTCACACCTGTAATGCCAGTACTTTGGGATGTGGGAGGATTGCTTGAGATCAGGAGTTCAAGACCAGCCTGGGTAACAAAGCAAGAACCCCATCTCCACAACAAAATTTTAAAAATTGGCCGGATAGGCCGGGCGTGGTGGCTCAAGCCTGTAATCCCAGCACTTTGGGAGGCCGAGACGGGCGGATCACGAGGTCAGGAGATCGAGACCATCCTGGCTAACACAATGAAACCCCGTCTCTACTAAAAATACAAAAAAAATTAGCCGGGCGAGGTGGCGGGCGCCTGTAGTCCCAGCTACTCGGGAGGCTGAGGCAGGAGAATGGCGTAAACCCGGGAGGCGGAGCTTGCAGTGAGCCAAGATAGCGCCACTGCACTCCAGCCTGGGCGACAGAGCGAGACTCCGTCTCAAAAAACAAAAAACAAACAAACAAAAAAATTGGCCGGATGTGGTGGCTCACACCTGTAATCCCAGCACTTTGGGAGGCCGAGGCAGGCAGATCACGAGGTCAGGAGATTGAGACCTGCCTGGCTAACGAGGTAAAACCGCGTCTCTACTAAAAATACAAAAATTAGCCGGGTGTGGTGGCGGGAGCCTGTAGTCCCAGCTACTCAGGAGGCTGAGGCAGGAGAATGGCGTGAACCTGGGAGGCGGAGCTTGCAGTGAGCCAAGATTGTGCCACTGCACTCCAGCCTGGGCGACAGAGCGAGACTCTGTCTCAAAAAAAAAAAATTAGCCAGGCATGGTGGCAGGCGCCTGTGGCCCCAGCTACTTGGGAGTCTGAGGTCAATCACTTGAGCCCAGGAGGTTGAGGGTACAGTGAGCTATGATTGTGCCACTGCACTTGAGCCTCGGTAACAGAGTGAGACCCTGTCTCAAATAACAAAATAAATAAACAAACCCTTGAGAGCCCACACAACACATCACGAGCTGGTATAGGAGCAACTCTGTGCCTGTCATACTGTGTGAAGCTGTGCATCTCAGGGGATTCTGGTGAGCCAAAGGCAGCAGGCATGGGAGCATTTCCTAGGGAACCTTCCTGGAATCTGATTCCAGGACTAGGTCCCTGGCCCTTTTCCTGACACCCAGCCCCATGCCTGCCCAGCAGAAAGGGTTCCTTCCCCCAGAAAGTAAAGCACAGTCTCTGTCCTCTCCATTTGAGGCCTTACTTCTCAGGGTGTAAAGGGAAACGGTGCCTGAAAGGCAGAATCTGCAGCTGCCAGGCGTGTTTGAGAACTTAGGACCCCACTTATAGCAGGATCACACCCTCTATCCCCAAGCTGAAATGGGTCTGGAAGAATCAGATTTAACAACTTCTTCCCGAGGTGTGGGGCATCCGGGTTGGGGGGAGTCCCCAGCCTGTTTCCCACGTTCACTCAGGGAGAGAGTTCTGTGCCCGTCTTGGGGGGACCCAGAGGGCCCTTGACTAGCAGTCCTTAAATGAATTCAGGATCTCTCAGGAGACAACAACCTTCAGAAACCCCGAGTGCTAAAATAAATGGTCCTGCCCTCTCCACCCTGCAAAATGCCCTTCTTTCTACCTGTGAGGACGACTGCAGCGCTCTCTTTGAAATTTCAAATAACACAATCTTTCCACAAAATTTATCTTCCGTTTTTCTGTTTTGGTGGCCCTGCCTTGCTGGCATCATGAACGCGGGCTGGGTAAAGCCATCCTCACGAGCTGGCATTGAGGCTCTGGGAGTCACCTCCAGGCCAAGAGCAGGTGCAACCCAGGCTCAGGACTCCAGACCCGGAACCCTCAAAACTGGGAACGCTGTAGGGCTGCGGCTGCATGGGGAATGGGATCTGGGAGGGACTTCCTGTTGTCCCTAATCCCAGTCTCCACCCGGCTCCCCCGCCCGCCCCGTGCAGGCTGTGGAGACTCCCTTCCCGGGGGAGGGGGCTCCCGCTGCTGCAGGTGCCCCCTCTGCCTCCACCCTGGTGAGAAGGGGGTGCTAGGGAGGGCATCTGGATCCTGAGACCGGCGCAGATGATCAGCTTGCAGGAGGGGATGGGGTCAAAGGTGGAAGGCTTCAAGCTGGCAGGAGAGAAGGGGGCCAGGACTGGGTATGGGAAGGAGAAGGACATTGTTTGCCAGGACCGAGAGGAGGATGGGCATTCCAGGCCTGGGGCAGGTGGCTGCAGCTGCAAGGGGGCTGCTGAGAGCGGGCAGGTTGATTTCTGAATTCCTGGTGGGGCTGGGAGTCAGGTAGGGACACGGTGCATGTCCTGGTGTCGGGGACAGCAGGGCCTGGTTGCCCCTGGCCTTGTTGGGCGGGTCCCCACCAGCACCTGTTTTGCAGGATCTCTGCAGAACTTTCTGCTCCTGATGACAGGAAATAGCAATTCCAATTTAGCCTCGGCTTTACCTGAGCCGGTTACGCTGAGATGCGAGGCTCTTGCTTCACCGATAAAGGGGACAATACAAAATAGCATTCTTTCAAAAATAGGACCCAGAAAACATCACAGAGAGTGGGACCATTGGATAGGGTCTGGGAGACTTTCTTTCCGATTGGGACAGGGAGCGCTGGTCCTCGTGGGGATTTTCAGGGCTCTTTGGAGGTGTCCAGGAAGCGAGGGCTGGTTTCTCTCTGCTCTTCCAGGCTGCTGGCCAGAAGCTCGAGGGGGCTTGGACAAAAAGAGGCAGAAACAACTTAGCTGTTCTTTTTAGCTCGGAAATAGAAAATGTCTGCAGACGGTGGAGGCATCCAGGCCGCCCAGGACAAGGAGACACCCCCGGAGGTACAGATGGGGCTGGGTGAGGGAGGCATGCGATGGAAGAGGCTGGTGCGGAGATTTTCAAGGCACGGAGTCTGGACCCCTGGAAGAGTTAGACTCACTGGGGTGGGGGGATCAAAGAAGAGCTGGCATGCTGGGTAGCACCCTCTGTCTGGAATTTACAGCATAACAGTTTTGTTTTGCTGGTGAATTCTCTAGTCAGTGGCCACAAGAGATGGCAGGGGTCTGGGTGGGGGTCCTATCGGTGAGGTTTTCTTTCTGAGCAGTGCTCAGAGCACACAGGGAAACCTGTTCTCCTTCCCCGTGCTTCTCCATCTGTAACCACAGCTTCTCATCTCTCTGGGTCCGAGCTCCCGGTCCTTCCTCTTCCTTGTACCTGCTACCAGTGTGTGTGTGTAATTACTATTTGTGGGGGACCTGGGTCTTCGGGCTTGGAGTGGGAGGAGAGTGAGTCATCAACAAGCCGGGGGCCAGTCCCTGGCCTCTGGGAACCAGACCACATGCCTGCCATTCCCACCTGTCTCGCAGGGTCATGGGGAGGTTCTAAGGATAATAGGCATGAGACGTCATCATCTATGGTTTTCATACCATAGAAGCACAAAGAGTTGTTAGCATGGTTCAGTTTCCCATCCACTTCCCGTGTACCTTCAACACCTTGTGTGTGTCAGTAGAGCCCCACACTTTGGCATTCTCTGCTGGCGCTGGCTTCTGTCTGGCTTCTGTCTGGCGCACAGGGAAGGGAATAATGACCAGCACTGCCCTGTGTTTATCCAGGACTTTCCTGAGCCGGCAGCTCCTTCTCCATCATTATCTGTGTGAACCTCACGACCGCTCTGTGCAGGGGCAGAGCAGCTGCGTCCTGAAGGCTACCTGGTTGGGGAGGGGTGTCGCACCCAGGCACCCTGACTCATGGCCTGAGGTTCTTTCTCTTCAAGACCCAAACACAGACAGGGCATGGAGGAAGGGGTGTGAGTCCCCAGCAGAAGGCCAGCCAGTCCCTGTGCTGTGGATGAGGCCCCACCAGGGCCCTCCCTGACTTTTGAGCTATGTGGTCATGGGGTGTCTCATCCCCAGCCCTGGTGTGTTAGTCTCCCGTGGCTGCTGTAACAAGTTTCCACCCTCTCAGGGGCTGAAAACAACCAGAATTGGCTCTCTCACAGTTCTGGAGGACTGAAGTCCAAAATCTACGTGTTGGAAGGGTCACACTCCTTTTGAAAGCTCTAGACTAAGAGGATCCTCTGTTGCCTCTTCCAACTCCTGGGGGCTCCTGGTGTCCTTGATGTGGGCATCCCTCCAGTCTCTGCTTCCTTCTCTGTGTCTCTGTGTCCTCTCGTAGTCTTATAAGGACATAAGTCATTATTAGATTTTAGGCTCACTCTAAATCCATGATGATTTAATCTCAAGATCTTTAACTTACCTGTATAAAGACCCTTTTCCCCAATAAGGCCCCATTCTGAGGTTCAGGGAGAACATGGATTCTTAAAGGACACTATTCAAGCCACTACGCTTGTTTTCCTCATACACTAATAAACAACAGTTTACACTGCTGAGGTCAGTGTGAGGCAGAGCTGAGAAGGGGTAGCTAGCTGCCCTCGGGCACCACGCCCACCGGCACTGTGGCAGCAGCTTGATGAATATTCCTCCTCTTGCCACCCATCCTTGCTGGGGTGAGCTCAATGGAGGCAGCAAGGACAGTCCTTCAAGCTATGTCTTGCATGTTGGTGTCCAACCCTGCTGGAACGCCCTGGCATGCAGCTCTGGATGTCTCTCCCACTCATCCGGGTGCTGATGAGGCTGTCCTCTCTAGATTCCAGATCGTGGACATTCTCATCAGGAAATGCTTTCTAAGCTGGGGGAGGCAGTGCCTTCAGGGGACGCTCAGGAGTCATTGCACATTAAGATGGAGCCAGAAGAGCTACACCCCGAGGGGGCATCGCAGGAGGATGGGGCTCAAGGTGCTTGGGGCTGGGCACCCCTAAGTCACGGCTCTAAGGAGAAAGCTCTCTTCCTGCCTGGCGGAGGTAGGAGAGGGATGGGGAAGAGGCGCTTTCCCAGGGAGGCAGCTATGGGGAGGTGGTGGCTCGGCCCAGGTCCAGGTGGGGCCGAGAGTCTCCATGCTGGCAAAGGACGTGTTCTCCCCATGGCAGCCTCAGAGCCATCTGACCTGTCCTTGGGTCGGGCCAGGGGCGGAGTTTGAGGCAGCTGGAGTAGCAGCAGGTCCAGCAGGATGAGTTGGTCACCCTGAGGACCCCTCTCCTTCCACAGCCCTCCCTTCCCCCCGGATCCCGGTGCTTTCCCGAGAGGGGAGGACCAGAGACCGGCAGATGGCCGCGGCACTCCTTACTGCCTGGTCCCAGGTGAGTGGCCTTTCCCCAGCCCCTGCATGGTGCTCAGCCCTTCCTGCATCTGCTGGTTCTGTGTGCAAAGCCAGAACCCCGCTGGCCCCACTTGCAGCCAAGCCTGAAGCCTGGGGCTCTTGCTAGTGTTGCTGGAATTTTCCAGGCTCAAGGCCTATGGTCAGGCCTGGGCCAAGGCTGGAGGAGAAGCATCAGGAATTAGAGACACAGGACCTCTCGTTGGGAGCCGTTTGGAGCCATCCTCTGAGGTCTGAGCTGAGGATGGGGGCTGCATGGACATCCTAAGTCTTAATTGTGGTCCCTGAAAATACCGCTTGGTCTTTGTTCTTTCTCAACGCCCCAGAAGGCCTTGGGTGGCTCACCTGCTTCCCCATCAGATGGAAGTGGCAGACCTCACTAGAGACAGCGGGTTGGGAGTCCAGGGTCTCACCACACATCTCATGACATGGTGTCCCTCCACCGTGTCCACGGCATGTCCTGGAGAGTGGATGTTTCATATTGTTTCAGATGCCAGTGACTTTTGAGGATGTGGCCTTATACCTCTCCCGGGAGGAGTGGGGTCGGCTGGACCACACGCAGCAGAACTTCTACAGGGATGTCCTGCAGAAGGGAAACGGGCTGTCATTGGGTAAGCACTCGCCTGGAGTGGGGACTGGTGTGTTAGGGAGGGGTCCTGCTCTGCCATCTCCTCTCTCCTCCCTTCCCTCCCTATCCCTCCCACCCTTCTCCTTGTCCCTCGAGACACACTTTTCCATGGAAACTTCTTTAATGATGGAAATGTTCTGTGTGTGCTAGGATAAGAGCCACAAGCCATGTGTGGCCGCTGAGCGCTTGAAATGTGGGTAGAGCCCTTGAGTTTTTAATTTTACTTGATTTTGTTTTGTTTTGTTTCGTTTTGAGACGGAGTCTTGCTCTGTCACCCAGGCCAGAGTGCAGTGGCCGGATCTCAGCTCACTGTAAGCTCCGCCTCCTGGGTTCACGCCATTTTCCTGCCTCAGCCTCCCAAGTAGCTGGGACTACAGGCGCCCGCCACCACGCCCGGCTAATTTTTTGTATTTTTAGTAGAGACGGGGTTTCACCGTGTTAGCCAGGATGGTCTCAATCTCCTGACCTTGTGATCCACCCACCTCGGCCTCCCAAAGTGCTGGGATTACAGGCGTGAGCCACCATGCCCGGCCAGTTTTACTTGGTTTTAATTAGTTCAAATGAGAGTTTAAATAGCCACATATGGCTAGCAGCTACTGTACTGGACGCTGCCCCAGGAAGTCCACTTTTCCTGGGTTCATCCCCAGGGTTCACTCCTGTAGCTCCATCTGCCTTTCCAAGCCCCCTACTTCAGAAGTGTCTGAGCAGCAAGCTCAGCTTCGGGGCCCGGGGGCTACTTGCCCTGGAGGAAGATGGCATGAGCTAAACTCCCCAGGCCCCGCAGACCCTGGGGTGTCCCATCTGCTTTGAGGAGCAGGTGCTTGTCTCTGAGGGGCCTTGGTTCCCTTTGCTTCTTGAATGGTAAGTATTTAAGTCCCAGAGCTTTTTTTTTTTCTTTTTTTTTTTGAAACAGAGCCTTGCTCTGTCACCCAGGCTGGAGTGCAGTGGCACCATCACGACTCATGCAGTCTCGACTTCCTGGGTTCAAGTGATCCTCCTGCCTCAGCCTTCTGAGTAGCTGGGGCTACAGGTACCACCATGCCCCGCTAATTTTTTCTTTTTTTTTTTTTTGGTAGAAATAGGATCTCACTATGTTGTCCAGGTTGGTCTTGAGCTCCTGGGCTCAAGCCATCCTCCTGCTTTGGCCTCCCAAAGTGTTGGGATTATAGGCATGAGTCACTGTGCCCAGCCATCCCACAGCTTTGGACTCCTCAGTTTCAGACTTTAGTTTTCATATGGAAAAATCAGTATTCATTTACTCATTCACTCATTCAGTTGACACTTAGCTTTTTTTTCTTTTTCTTTTTTCTTTTTTTTTTTTTTTTGAGACAGAGTCTCGCTCTTTCACCCAGGCTGGAGTGTAGTGGCGTGATCTCGGCTCACTGCAATCTCTGCCTCCCGGGTTCAAGTGATTCTGCTGCCTCAGCCTCCCGAATAGCTGGGACTACAGGTGCCCACCACCATGCCCAGCTAATCTTTTTTTTTTTTGTATTTTTAGTAGAGATGGGGTTTCACCATGTTAGCCAGGATGGTCTCGATCTCCTGACCTTGTGATCCGCCCACCTCAGCCTCCCAAAGTGCTGGAGGCATGAGCCACTGCGCCTGGCCAACACCCAGCTAGCACACTTGCTAGTCCGGGCAGAATCCAGGATTCAGCAGTTCCAGCTGGTGGCGTCATGGTGGTCCCGAGGCCCCGCTGGCTGGCACCAGGGATGCTCACCCCTTAATTAGCTCAGGCTGCTCACCACCCCTCTTACGGTTCCCCGGTGCCTGGGCCAGCAAGCCCAGGCAAGTCCTGGGGGATCAGAAGGAACTCAGCACCCATTTTCAGCCCCACGGCAGGACTCGCAGAGCCCCAAGCCACCCGGTTGGTCCAACACATTCCTTTCTTCCCAGGGGTGGTGGAAGCCAGGGCCCCCTCTGCTCTTTTACTGACTTGACCAAAATTCCTGGGGCCACACACCCCTAAGACTTGACAAATGGGATGACCTTAGTTGTTGGCGACCCTGGCCTTCCTGTCCCAGGTCCTCCCACTTGGAGGGCCACTACCCCCGCCCCTCCAGGTGAGGTAGGGTGTTGCCCACTCCTCTCCCTTAAACTCTGTTGCTCTTTCAGGGAAAGAGACAGGCCTACTCAGCTCTGGCAGCCCCCAGCCAGGGGGCAGACCCCTGACCCAGGGGGACTTCTTGAAACTGCTTTATTTTACCCCATGTTTCCAGAGCCTCACCCCTGACTTGGGCCCCATCAGTTTTGGGGGAATGCTGTCTGCAGCTGGGCAGTGCCAGAAGGCCTGTAACAGCACCGCATCTTTTCTGGGCAGGCTTTCCCTTCAGCAGGCCTTTCTGGGCCCCTCAAGCGCTGGGCAAGGGCGAGGCCTCAGGCTCCAGCCGGCAGACAGGAGATGAGAAGGAGGAGTGGAGAGGCGCGTACTCAGGTGAGGGACTGGCGCGCGCCTTTGTCTGCGGGAGTGGGGTGCAGACGCCGGCCTTCTGGCTGTTGTCTGTGGGAGTGGGGCAGGGACACCAGACCCCCTCCTGGACCGTTTGCGCCCAGGGCGGCCCTTGCGCTTTTTGGTCTCCGAGAATCCAGCCCCCACCCTTAGCTCTGCCTTCTCCACCCTCCTGGCGCCCTTAGGAAAGCTCGTCCCTCGCTGGAAACGACTTTCTTTTTCCAGGAGCTATCGAGGTGGGGCAGAGGATGCCGACTTCATCGGTGGCAGCCCTTGGAGATGTGAAGCCCTTCAGAAACAGGGCGGGGAGAGTCCAGGGGGGCGTTCCGCAGTGCGCGCAGGAAGCAGCTTGCGGCCGGAACTCAGGGCCGGCCAAAGACTCCGGGCAGCTGGCTAATCCAGATGGCACTCCAGTTGCAGCTCAGCCAGACCCCAGTCCCACGGAGCCCCAGGAGGGCCGCGTCCCGGAGAAGCCCAGCGAGGAAGAGAAGGGAGCCCCGGAGAGTGGCGAGGAGGGTCTGGCCCCTGACAGTGAGGCGGGCAGGAAGAGCTACCGGTGCGAGCAGTGCGGCAAGGGCTTCAGCTGGCACTCGCACCTGGTGACGCACCGGCGCACGCACACGGGCGAGAAGCCCTACGCCTGCACTGACTGCGGGAAGCGCTTCGGCCGCAGCTCGCACCTCATCCAGCACCAGATCATCCACACGGGCGAGAAGCCCTACACCTGCCCCGCCTGCCGGAAGAGCTTCAGCCACCACTCCACACTGATCCAGCACCAGCGCATCCACACTGGAGAGAAGCCCTACGTGTGCGACCGCTGCACCAAGCGCTTCACCCGACGCTCGGACTTGGTCACCCACCAGGGCACCCACACGGGCGCCAAGCCGCACAAGTGCCCCATCTGCGGCAAGTGCTTCACGCAGAGCTCGGCGCTGGTCACCCACCAGCGCACCCACACCGGGGTCAAGCCCTACCCGTGCCCCGAGTGCGGCAAGTGCTTCAGCCAGCGCTCCAACCTCATCGCGCACAACCGCACGCACACGGGCGAGAAGCCCTACCACTGCCTCGACTGTGGCAAGAGCTTCAGCCACAGCTCGCACCTCACCGCGCACCAGCGCACCCACCGCGGCGTGCGGCCCTACGCCTGCCCACTGTGCGGCAAGAGCTTCAGCCGTCGCTCCAACCTGCACCGGCATGAGAAGATTCACACCACCGGGCCCAAGGCCCTGGCCATGCTGATGCTGGGGGCGGCGGCGGCGGGGGCTCTGGCCACACCCCCACCTGCTCTCACCTAGGAGGCCAGGAGAGGGGAAGCGGGGGGCCCGGGGCCACTGGGACAGCCCCACTGGAGTCAAGGCTCCGAGGGAGGAGAGAGGGGAGCGGGAAGGGAGCTAGGGCGGTGAGGGCATGGGGTGAGGCATGGCGACGGGGGAGGGCGAGAAGGGGCAGACACTCTGCGAATTAAAGGCCTTGGACTTGAAGCGCCCGCCTACACAGCTTTGTCTCCTGGTGCCCTGGTGCTGATTCCCCGAGTGTGGGGGAGCTCCTGGGTCAATCTCCTGTCCTCATCGAGGCATCCCCGAGTCACCACTCTTGGCTTGGGACCCCACCGGGGTTGGGTTCCCTTTTGTCAAAGGCCCATTCCAGAGCGTTGCACACATTGGCAAGCAAAGGCTTCAAGTACAGAGAGGTTTCCAGGGCTGAAGCCAGTCAACCACTCCTGGACCTGGGGACCCCTCGCCGGCCGTCTGCCGCTGCCGCCACTTGTCCCAAGGGCACTGCTTACTGAGCCCGCACTCTCCCGTGGCTCTTCTCTTTGGAAGCCAGGAACAGGCAGAACTGGTCCGGAAACTCCTGCCTGCCCCATTTCTCACCGAGGCATCGGTGGCTCAGTTTTGTGACTGGCCTTTGCCGTTTGCTCCCACCGTGGCCTGCCTGTGCTCCTCACCAGGGGCCACTTTCCTTCTTGGCCCATGCTGCAGCTGCTGTCACCTGCCTCTGCTATGTCTCACCTTCTTGGCCTCTTGGTATATGTCCTTTATAATTCGCCCTGCTCGCCCCTGCCTGGCTCTGAGATTTGATTTACTCCTAGTCTTCCTGCTGGCCTTTTTTTTTTTTTTTTTGCGACAGAGTCTCACTCTGTCGCCGGCTGGAGTGCAGTGGCCTGATCTCCACTCACTGCAACCTCCACCTCCTGGGTTCAAGTGATTCTGCTGCCTCAGCCTCCTGAGTAGCTGGGACTACAGGTGCACGCCACCATGCCCGGCTAATTTTTGTATTTTTAGTAGAGACAGGGTTTCACCATGTTGGCCAGGATGGTCTTGATCTCCTGACCTTGTGATCCACCCACCTTGGCCTCCCAAAGTTTTGGGATTACAGACCTAAGCCACCTCGCCCGGCCCCCTGCTTTTTTGTTTGTTTTTGTTTCATTTTTTGAGGCTGAGTCTTGCTCTGTCGCCCAGGCTGGAGTGCACTGGCGCAATCTTGGCTCACTGCAACCTCCAGCTCTTGGGTCCCAGCGATTTTCCTGCCTCAGTGTCCCGGGTAGCTGGGATGACAGGTGTGCGCCACATACCTGGCTAATTTTTTGTGTTTTTAGTGGAGACAGGGTTTTACCATGTTGGCCAGGCTGGTTTTGAACTCCTGACCTCAGGTGATCCGCCCACCTCGGCTTCCCCAAGTGCTGGGATTACAAGCATGAGCCACCGTGCCTGGCCTCTTCCCCTGGTTTTAACCTCTGTAGCTCCCAACTCCCATTCTCTGCTTTTTTCCCTGGGTGGGGATGGACTCAGCTGGCCTGTCATCCCTTATTTGTGGCCCAGGTCCCAAGATAACTTTCAGCTCTGACACCAACTGACCATGAGGATGTCTGCACCAGGGAGGCCCTTGAGACCCTACCTGTCTTTGTGGATTATGGGGCCACCAGGGTGGCCACAGCCCTGGTTGGCTCCCAGATCCTAAGGAAAAGAGTGGCTTGCCGAGGATGGTGGACTGAGAAGGATAATCATAGCTGCCAGTTGTCAAGCAGCTGCTCTTCCAGGCACAGGGCCAAGCACTGTAGATATAGCACCCCGGCTCTCCACAACAATGTAAGTGTGCATTGTTAGCCCAGGTTTTTTTTGTCTTTTTAAAAATAGAGATGGGGGCCGGGCGCGGTGGCTCAAGCCTGTAATCCCAGCACTTTGGGAGGCTGAGATGGGCGGATCACGAGGTCAGGAGATCGAGACCATCCTGGCTAACACGGTGAAACCCCGTCTCTACTAAAAAATACAAAAAACTAGCCGGGCGAGGTGGCGGGCGCCTGTAGTCCCGGCTACTCGGGAGGCTGAGGCAGGAGAATGGCGTAAAAACCCGGGAGGCAGAGCTTGCAGTGAGCTGAGATCCGGCCACTGCACTCCAGCCTGGGCGACAGAGCGAGACTCCGTCTCAAAAAAAAAAAAAATAGAGATGGGGTATTGCTATGTTGTCCAGGCTGGCCTGGAACTCCTGGGCTCAAGTGATCCACTCACCTCAGCTTCTCAAGTAGCTGGGACTACTGGTGTACCCTACTAGGCCCCATGCAGGGCTATCTAAAAAGAGGAGGACAAGGCCAGGCACAGCGGCTCACACCTGTAATCTCAGCACTTTGGGAAGCCGAGGTGGGTGGATCACTTGAGTCCAGGAGTTTGAGACCAGCCTGGCCAACATGGTGAAACCCCGTCTCTACTAAAAATACAAAAATTAGCTGGGCATGGTGGCAGGCACCGATAGTTCCAGTGACTTGGGAGGCTGAGGCAGGAGAATTGCTTGAAGCCAGGAGGTGGAGGTCGCAGTGAGCTGAGATCTTGCTACTGCACTCCAGCCTGGATGACAGAGCGAGACTCTGTCTAAAAAAAAAAAAAAAAAAAAAAGAGAGAGAGAGTAAGACAATAGATTTGACCTTCAGGAATGTTAGACTCAGCTAGGGATGTGGGTGGGGTGAGATGTAATCAAATGGACACTAGGGGTCTGCTCACTAGTGGAAGCCCAGGCAGGACTTGATGGTGTCTAGGAGGTCTCTGGAATCTAGGCTAGGGAGGCTGGCAGGATTGGTTGAATTAAATGATTATTTCTCAGGCCAGAAAAAAAGCTGTTTTCTACCTTCAGTTTGTCTTCACGCGCCAGTCACTTAGCCAGAAATAGGATTGCTCTGCTTGGTTCAGTGTGAGGGGGTGAGGGAGACTCATTTGTAAAGCAGGGTTGCTCTCAAAGAGCTCATTTTCTAAGTAAGGAGAGAGACAGAGGTGGGAGAGTTGCTAAAATGACCCTGGAAGCCGTCATCACTTGGCAAGAGAGCTGAGCAGAGTACTCACTTGCACAGTGACTATTGCTTCCTTTAATTTCAGTTCCTTAGGCTCCATGAACAGCGTGCCAGGGACCAGATGTCAGGACTTGAGTGATTCAGAGGTCTGTCGAGGCTTGGTGTGGTGCCTTACACCTGTAATCTGAGCACTTAGGGAGGTTGAGGCAGGAGAATCTCTTGAAGTCAGGAGTTTGAGACCAGCTTGGGCAACATAGGGAGACCCTCGTCTCCGAATAATTAAAAAAATTAGCCAAGCATGGTGGTGTGTGCCTGTAGTACCAGTTACTTGGGAGGCTGGGGTGAGAGGATCGCCTATCCTGGGAGGTTGAGGCTGCAGTGAACTGTGATCAAACCACTGCCCTTCAGCCTGGGCAACAGAGCAAGACCCTGTCTCAAAAAAAAGACTGTTGAGTGATCTAGGGAGTTATTTAAAAACTTCGCTCTGGGCTGGGCGCGGTGGCTCACGCCTGTAATCCCAGAACTTTGGGAGGCAGAAGCGGGTGGATCATGAGGTCAGAAGATCAAGACCAGCCTGGCCAAGATGGTGAAACCTTGTCTCTACTAAAAATACAAAAAATTAGCCAGGCATGGTGACACGCTCCTGTTAATCTCGGCTACTCCAGAGGCTGAGGCAGAGAATTGCTTAAACCTGGAGGGGCGGAGGTTGCAGTGAGCCAAGATTGCGCCACTGCACTCCAGCCTGGGCAACAGAACGAGACTCCTTTGCAAAAACAAAACACTTCACTCTGGCCTCCAGGGAGCCCAGACAGCACAAAGTATCCTGGAGAAATGTTTCCCCTTTTGTGGCAGAGTGCAGGGACACAGGTTCCAAGGGCCCCATGGAGGGTGCCTGCAGATGGCCATTCCCTAGGGCTGGCCCACTTCTCCCTCTAGGGATCCCTCCAGAGGCCCCATTGTGGGATAGATCTGGCAAAAGTATCTTAACAGTGGAACTTGGCAGTTTGGGAAATATTCGACAAGCACAAATAAGACAGGGAGGAGTAGTGGCTGTGCCATGGAAGGGCCTGGAACGCCAGGCTGAAGGGTACTCATAGTTTGGTGGGTTACGGGCATCACTGAGAAGTGGGAGGCTGGAGGGAAGAAGCCAGGGAACGGTCTTGGTGTCTCCCTGGGTAGAGGGTGAGCAGGTTCAGAGGTTTCCTTGGCTTCCTCGGGGCTTCTTGGCCACTAGAGAACCCCACTAGATCATCACCGACGCAGTGTCAGGAGCAAGGTGAGGGCAGAGGCGGAGAGGCAGAACGTTTCCATCCTGGCTTCCCACCTGCTTCCCTGCGGCCCCAGGTCCGTGTTGCAGGCGCTCAGGGATCGGCTGGCGGCGCTGCCCCCCTGGGCCGGGGGCATCGGCGTCAGCGCCCTCCTAGCCTGGAATACTGTCTCCCAACTCCCGGGCCCGGCCGTGTAGTGAGGCCCAGAGTCCGCAGGGTCCTTTGGGCCTAGCCTCTCGCTCTGCGGCCCCATTTCCCGCAGGACTGAATCCAGGAGGCCACGCCCACGTTCTGCCCTTAGCCAATCAGGCATCGAGGCGGGGGAGAAAGGCGGCGCCAGCAGAACCAGCCAATCACGGCAGACGTTTGTGTCCGGCCCTCTTCTCCCCCCCCGCCACGCCCCAAGCCGCACGGTTGCCCCGGCAACTGCTCCAGGCGCCAGTCTTTGAAACATTCCCTCTTACCCTTCGCTGGGCGTTGGTTGCCGAAGGTAGCAAAGACCACGGGGCTGGCCTGGGCTTCGGCTTCGCTGCAGAGCTCAGTCCTCACAGCGCGCCCCGCCCCGTCACTCATTTCCTGGGTCTATCACCGAGATGCCGAGCCTCCTGCAGTCCTAGAAAGCATACGGCGCAGGGCCAGGGCCACTTCCGGCCCTGCCAATTTGCGGCACTGGCTCCTGCACCAGGGCTGGGTGCGTTCGCTGCACATGCCTCGAAGCTGGAGCATCTTCCTAACTCCCGAGCAGTGGCTGACGGTGCTGCCAGCTGTCGTGCGGTACGGCCGGCGGAGAGAGGCCAGGAAGGAGACCGTGTCCTCTTCTGGGGCAGCAGAAGAAACTCGCGGACTGTGCGAGGCTGCTCGCGGCTCTGGAGTGCCTGTGGGACAGAGGGCGGCAAACGTTAACAGTAGGGGCTTTGCTGCGTTCCTCACACATTCATTTTTCTTTTTTCTTTTTTTTTTTTTGCCAGAGATGGAGTCTTGCTCGGTTGCCCAGGCTGGAGTGCAGTGGCGCGATCTCAGCTCACTGCAGCCTCCGCCTCCCGAGTTCAAGCGATTCTTCCACCTCAGCCTTCCGAGTAGCTGGGACTACAGGCGCCCATCACCATGCCCGGCTAATTTTTGTATTTTTAGTAGAGACGGGGTTTCACTATGTTGGCCACGCTGGTCTCGAACCCCTAACCTCGTGATCCCCCTGCCTCGGCCTCCCAAAGTGCCGGGATTACAAGCGTGAGCCACCGCGCCCAGCCAATTTTTGTATTTTTAATGGGGTTTCACCATGTTGGCCAGGCCAGTCTCGAACTCCTGACCTCAAGTGATCCGCCCGCCTCGGTCTCCCAAAGTGCCGGGATTACAGGTGTGAGATACCACGACCAGCCTCACTCGTTCATTTTTCAAATAGGAAATGAATGCCTGCTAATTTAGCAAAGGTCCTTTGCTCAATGTTGAGTCTTAAGTGATGAAGATTCCAGACAAGACCCTTGCCCTCATGAGGTTCCAGTGTGGTGGGGGAGACTGACAGACACATACATGGCACACACTTTAACTTCAAGTAGTGACAAATGCCAGAAAGAAATAAACAAGGTAAAGCAGGAGAGGATGGTCGTGCTTCATTGTCAGGGAAGACCCCTCCAAGGAGGGGACATTTAAGCTGAGATTCGAAGGGTGAGAAGCCGTTTTACGAGGATCTGGAGTAAGAAGCTTTCAAGCAAAGGGAACAGGACAAACGTGGAGGAGATTGGTGCCCAGGAGCTGAAATGACAGCCCCCCAACCCTCCCCGCCCCACCCCCCGTGTGGAGGGGAGGGGAGCCAGGAGATGAGGCTGGAGAGCTGAGACTTGTCAGGAGGCTGTGGCTCGAGGCTTCTCCCTGGTGTCCTGTGAAGATAGTCCAGCCTTCCTCATTGCATGCTCCTCTGGCAGCCTGAGACATGGGGTCAGGCGGGCTTCCTGCCTGTTGTAAAGGCGGCACCCAATGAATGGCCTGCACCTCAGTAACTTAAGACAGCGATTTTTGTGTTCTCAACTAACAAAGCCCTAGGCTAGTCATGAAGATGAACACACATCTCACAGAGCAACTGAGCAACCACAGAGCTTTTCAAGGATTCAGGTGATCCTGTCATTAATGCCTTTCTCAGAGACTTAGTGAGGCCAGTGTCTACTGGTAAAAGATAGCTGGGGATGCGGTAGGTACATAGGTCACCCATGATAAGGCCACTGAACATTTCCATCTCTCTAAGGAAAAGGAGCCTTTGGGTTCCTTCTTTCCTATCATGCCACTTCAGCCATCTCAACCTTGTTAACTGAAGGCCACCATTGAGTCCAAATTTCAGCCAACCAATGGAGTAAACTGCTAAAAAGCCACCAACACCACACATGCTAACATTCAATTTGAAATGTACTAAATGCACCTATATCATCGAATTTGATCTCTCATTGTGTGTGTGTGTGTGTGTGTGTGTGACACAGTCTTGTTCTGTCACCCAGACTGAAGTGCAGTGGCATGATCACAGCTCACTGCAGCCTTGACCTCTCAGGCTCAAGTGACTCTCCCACCTCAGCCTTCTGAGTAGCTGGGACTATAGGTGCTCACCACCACACCCCGCTAATTTTTGTATTTTATGTTTCAGCTATGTGGCCCAAACTGACAACAAACTCCTGGACTCAAGTGATGATCCTCCTGCCTCTGCCTCCCAAAGTGCTGGGACTACAGGCGTGAGCCACTACACCGGGTCTAATCTTATCTCTTTTTATATTCTGTTCACTTTGGTATGCTATCCTTAGAATCCACTCTTGCACCTGTTCCCCAGGTTTCTGCTAGTTTGTATTAACAAAGTGAATTATTTTAGTGTATAAGCTATTTCCTCCCGGGTCATAATGTGTATCTTTCCCCCTCTCTCTGTCTCTTGCACACACTTGTGCAGCCTCTCTCTACACACACATATAAATTCTGTTGAGACAACTCTAGTTGTTATGAGTTTCCTGGCAATGCAGCGCAATTGTGGTGGGTTTTCAGGAGAATGGACATCCCCTTTTAGGTCATCTGTCCCTGGGGAGGTTATCCTAAGGTTTTCAAGCAGAGAAAGGCTAATCTATTCAGATACTGAGGGCAAACTACTTCTACTGGTAAAGGAGGCTCAGAGTGACTTAAGGAATCAAGACTGTCAATTTCATCTGGGTCCAAACATATATCCCCACTTTGAGTTTCAGGATCACCTTCTGTTTTTTCATTTTGTTTTGTTTTTTGAGATAGAGTCTTGCTCTGTTGCCCAGTGTGGAAGTGCAGTGGCACCATCTCAGCCCCCTGCAACCTCCACCTCCCAGGTTCAAGCGATTCTCCTGCCTCAGCCTCCTGAGTAACTGGGATTACAGGACTGAACCACTACACTTGGCCAGGATGACTGTCTTTACCAATCTGCACAGTAGCTTTCACGTGAGAAATGTGTTGGGACTGGGAATTTAGCTGTCATTATTATTCAGCGACTCTACAGTTAAGTTTTCTGTTTGATTTTCAGTGATGCTATTATGGCTATAAGAAGTAAGTGCTGCTCTTAAGCTATCACAGAAGTTCTCAGGTTCTCAGACCGTGACTTGAACTGAGCTAAGGGATTTGGGCTTGCCATTTTCTCACTGTAAATGCTCAAGTGCACTAAAAATCATGTATCCCATCCCATGGTTGTATAATCATCATGATACATCTGTGGACACCGTAATGGCTGAGTGCGGCAGCTACTTGTTCCCACCAGGTACGTGCTTTCATTGGCACTTCATAATCACCTGCAGGTGGCTACTTGATTAATTATGCTATCACCACATGCCGTGGATAACCAGCATCCTGTGATGGTTAATTTTATGTATAAACTTGACTCGGCCAAGGCATGCCCAGACAGCTGGTTAAACATTATTTCTGGGTGTGTCTGTGAGGGTTTCTCAATAAGATATTAACGTTTGAATTGGCCGAGTGAGTAAAGCAGACAGCTCCCAACATGGGTGGGCAGCATTCATCCAGTATAGAATTAAACAGAACATCAAGGCAGAGGAAGGATGAATTCTCTCTGTGTCTGAGTACTTGAGACCTGGGTACTGGGACATTCATCTCCTGGTCTTGTGCTCCTGATTCTCAGGCCTTGAGTCTTGAATTGGAAACTACACCATTGACCTTTGGCTCTCAGGCCTTAAAATTACAAAACTGTTAGGAGGCAGAGGCAGGCAGATAGCTTGAGCCCAGGGGAGTTCGAGACCAGCCTAGGCAATATAGGGAGAGGCCATCTCTATTAAAAATATATATATATATACACATATATATACATATGGAACAAATTAGCTGGGTGTGGTGGTGTCCACCTGTAGTCCCGGCTGGTCAGGAGGCTGAGATGGGAAGATTGCTTGAGCTGGGGAAGTCAAGGCTGCAGTGAGCTGTGATTGTGCCACTGCAGTCCAGCCTGGGCAACAGAGGGAGACCCCGTCTGAAAAAAAACACTACACCACTGTAAGGTGTCCGGCCTACAGAGAGCAGATTGTGGGGCTTCTCAACCGCCATAATCATGTGAGCCAATACTTTAGTGTGTGTGTGTGTGTGTGTATATATATATATATAAAATATATATCTACATAAAAGCTCTCTCTCCACATACACACACACACATATATATATAGATTCTGTTATTCTGTTTCTGGAGAACCCTTACTAATAAAGATCCTATTTCTCATTGTCAGGCAGCTCAGTCTGCACTCAAGCCCAAATACCCAAATCAGTCCCCATATCCCTTCTTTGTGCATCTATCTCTTGAGACCACTCCTTATACTAATTTTGTATCAAGCAAGGTCCAGTCAGGACAGGGGAAGCACACAGTAATTTGAACTGGGAAATTTAATATACAGAATTAAGCTATAAAGGGCTTAGGCCGGGTGCTGTGGCTCACGTCTGTAAGCCCAGCACTTTGAGAGGCTGAGGCGGGTGGATCACCTGAGGTCGAGAGTTTTGAGACCAATCTGACCAACATGGAGAAACCCCGTCTCTACTAAAAATACAAAATTAGCCGGGCGTGGTAGCACATGCCTGTAATCCCAGCTACTCGGGAGGCTGAGGCAGGAGAATCACTTGAACCCAGGAGGCAGAGGTTGCAGTGAGCCAATACACTCCAGCCTGGGCAACAGAGCGAGATTCTGTCTCAAAAAAAAAAAAAAAAAAAAAAAAAAAAAAAAAAAAAACCTTGGTATTTTCAAGAGGTTGGCTGGTAAGAAGTGAAGAGAACTCTCATTCTCTTGTGTCACAGCAGAGAGCAGCAGCCATACCTTCTTGGCCTGAGTTCCAGCACTCAAGCAAGAGGTTTCCTGGTCCCTGGGCTTAGATCCAGACCTTGAAGAGGTTTAACTGCAGTTTAACTGAATGGCAGAGAAGTGGCTGTGGTACCACATGGGCAGAACTTGCTGGAAATCCATCCGCAGGGGTAGAAAAAACTGCTCACTGGGAGGGGTCTCACGAGAGACGGCTCTGTTACAGAACTACCTGAAGAGAGCGGTGGAGAAAGCTGCTAGGTGCCGCCGGTTGCGGTTCACTGAGGAGGCGGCACTGGAGAAACTTTGTAGGCTGTGGGCGCCTGCTGTCACAGGAGCTGCCCGTGCTGCAGGAGCTGGGTGCTGGCGAAGCCCTGTGTGTTGCAGAAGCCAGACTCGGAAGACACCCGTCATGCCGGAGCCTGGAGAGAACACACCAGAAGCAGGAAGGGAACTCCACTCTCCTGAAATGTCTCTCCAGCGCCCTCTACTGACAAAGCATAAGATCGTGCCAGCTAGTAAAGGAAAAACTAAAGGGCCACAACCATTTCACACAGCAGGCAATGCAGGAACTGGGACGTAATCAATAACTAGCACAGGTTTATATTATGATTCATCTATAGCGGCCCACAAAAGGTTCCACATAACATCCCTGCAGCAGGAACTGACCCTTCAAGCCCCACTGAATCTGCTAGATAACGGTCCACATTGCAGAGCAGCCAGTCAAAACTGGAACATATGTAGATCATTTGGCAAATGGGACGCTCGAGCAGTCCTATAGGGAGGCCTATGTGGGGAGGAACTGAAGTCTCCTACCAAGAGCCATGTGAGTGATCCGCCTTCCAAGTGGGTCCTCCAGTGACAGAGGACTGGGGTCCTCGTTGGTGTGGTGTGTGCAATATCATGATCTTGAGCCAGAACTGCCTAGCTTAGCAGCTCGCATATTTTTCTTTCTTCCTTTCTTTCTTTTCTTTTTTTTTTTTTTTTGAGACAGAGTCTTGCTGTTGCCCAGGCTGAAGCACAGAGGCATGATCTCAGCTCACTACAACCTCCACCTCCCAGGTTCATATGATTCTTATGCCTCAGCCTCCTGAATAGCTGGGATTACAGGCATGCACCACCATGCTGAACTCGTTTTAGTATTTGTAGTAAAGACAGGGCTTCACCATGTTGGGTAGGCTGGTCTCAAACTCCTGATCTCAAGTGATCTGCCTGCCTCGGCCTCCCAAAGTGCTGGGATTCCACTGCACCCAGCCTTTTAAAAAAATTTTTTTTTTTTTTTTTTTTTGAGACAGAATCTCGCTCTGTCGCCCCGGCTGGAGTGCACTGGCATGATCTTGGCTCACTGCAATCTCTGCCTCCCAGGTTCAAGTGATTCTCCTGCCTCAGCCTCCCGAGTAGCTGGGACTACAGGCACCCACCACCACGCCCGGCTAATTTTTGTATTTTTAGTAGAGATGGAGTTTCACTATATTGGCCAGGCTGGTCTCAAACTCCCAACCTCAGGTAATCCGCCTGCCTTGACCTCCCAAAGTGCTGGGATTACAGGCGTGAGCAACCGCACCCAGCGCCTTTTTTTTTTTACATGGAATCTCACTCTGTCACCCAGCCTGGAGTGCAGTGGTGTGATCTCGGCTCACTGCAACCTCTGCCTCCTGGGTTCAAGGGATTCTCCTGTCTCGGCCTCCTGAGTTGCTGGGATTACAGGCGTGTGCTACCATGCCTGGCTACTTTTTCTATTTTTAGTAGAGATGGGGGTTCACCATATTGGCCAGGCTAGTCTTGAACTCTTGACCTCTGGTGATCCGACCGCCTCAGCCTCCCAAAGTGTTGGGATTACAGGCGTGAGCCACCGTGGCCAGCCTCCATCTTGCTTCTAATTTCCAAGCTGCTCTTGTTCATTTCTGGGTGTAGGCCGAACTAATTTTGGGAGGAATTTAGTTTATAGTTACAGCCTTTTCCCAAAACAAACCCCTTTCTTGCTTGACCAGCTTGCCTTTGTAAGACTAACAAATTAGCCACAAGATTAGAAATTATGGTTTTGGAGTCATGCAGCCAGAGGCTGTAAGATTCCAAACTTCTCCATTTGCTCCTAGGGATAACATCACTATCTTTTTTTTTTTTTTTTTTTGAGACGGATTCTCGCTCTGTCGCCCAGGCAGGAGTGCAGTGGCACAATCTCAGCTCACTGCAAGCTCCGCCTCCCGGGTTCACGCCATTCTCCTGCCTCAGCCTCCCGAGTAGCTGGGACTACAGGCGCCCGCCCCTGCGCCCGGCTAATTTTTTCTATTTTTAGTAGAGACGGGGTTTCACCATGGTCTCGATCTCCTGACCTTCTGATCCGCCCACCTCGGCCTCCCAAAGTGCTGGGATTACAGGCGTGAGCCACCACGCCCGGCCAACATCACTATCTTAACATCTAAGATTAGTGCTGGAGGTATTTTTCAGACCCTGCATTGTGATGCACCAGCTGGCGCCACCCAGACCAGTAATCTGGCTAAACCAGTTCTTCAATCCCACCCAGGAAGGGAAGACAACAAGAACCGACTAGACAACCTGTGATTTCATCTCAGGCCCAACCAATCAGCACTCCTCACTCCATGGCCCCCATAGCTGCCAAATTATCCTTAACAAACCCCAGCCTCTGAATTTTCAGGGCGAGTGATCTGAGTAGTAAAACTCCGGTTTCCCATTCAGCCAACTTTGTGTGAATTAAGCCGTTTCTCTATTGCAATTCCCTGTATTGATTAACCGGCTTCATCTGGGCAGCTGGCAAGGAGAATCGATTGCGTGGTTACAAGAGCACCCAGCCAGCCAGGCACAGTGGCTCATGCCTGTAATCCCAGCACTTTGGGAATCTGAGGCAGGTGGATCACCTGAGGTCAGGACTTCGACACCAGCATGGCCAATGTGGGGAAACCCCGCCTCTACTAAAAATATAAAAATTAGCCAGGCGCATTGGTGGGTGCCTGTAGTCCCAGCTACTCAGGAGGCAGACAGGAGAATCACTTGAACCCAGGAGGCAGAGGTTGCAGTGAGCTGAGATTGCGCCATTGCACTCCAGCCTGGGTAACAAGAGCAAAACTCCGTCTCAAAAACAAGAAACAACAAAAAAAATCCAAGATCCCCCAGGCAAGCAGGCAGCACCCATGCGGAACTATGGGAGCCTCCCCAAAATGTTAGGCGGTAGCTAGTGTTGGAGCCTGCGTTCTTCCAACTGTGGCCCTCATGGGGCTACAACAGTCCATTTTGGAGCTTTAGGGACAATGAAGGATACAGCCAGCTGGGCAAATCTCAGGCACCAGCTATATAATCAGAGCAGCCACTGCTATCTCCTACACGTTGGACTTCCTCTTATGATTCCTGGACAAGGAGATTCTGTTGCTTCAAAGCATTGAGGTAAACCACTTCCCCAAGTAAACACTGAAGAAACTCCAGCCAGTGCAGCTAAAGAGGCAGAATGGGGCCAACGAGGCAGCACTGAAGAGGTAGGTAAGTCAGGGGGCTATGTGGGTAGCACCAAAAATTTGGGGGCCTTGGGAGACTTGCATGGACTCTCTTAATTCCTCTTGCCAGCTCCTCTGTTCCAAGGCACAAGAGAAGCACTGGGGACAGGGTGGCCATGCCACCTACTTGATAATTGTGTCTCAGCCACAAGGGCCCTAGATCCAGGGATGACCCAGAACCTTCCATGGGGGCAGCAGACAACATGTGCATATTGAATTGGGTCTGGCCATGCACTATGGGGTTCCAATGCAAGCAAAGAACAGTGACAAGTATATTTCAGAGGACACAAGTGTCTCAATGAAACAGTTTATTTTATTATATTATTCTTCTTATTATTTAAGATGGAGTCTTGCTCTGTCGCCAGGCTAGAGTGCAGTGGCACGATCTCGGCTCACTGCAACCTCCGTCTCGCGGGTTCAAGCAATTCTCCTGCCTCAGCCTCCAGAGTAGCCAGGACTACACGCGTGTGCCACCATGCCCGGCTAATTTTTATATTTTTAGTAGAGATGGGGTTTCACTACATTACCAGGATGGTCTTGATCTCTTGACCTCGTGATCCGCCCACCTCAGCCTCCCAAAGTGCTGGGATTACAGGCGTGAACAACCGCGCCTGGCCTATTATTTTATTTATGTATCGTTTTTGAGTCAGGGTCTCACTATGTTGTTCAGCATGGTGGCATGCACCTGTAGTCCCAGCTATTGGGGAGGCTGAGGGGGTAGGATTGTTTGAGCTGGCGAGGTCGAGGCTGCAGTGAACTATGGTCATGCCACTGCACTCCAGCCTGGGTGACACAGCGAGACCCCCGGTCTCTAAATAAATAAATTACAGCGCTAATATGCCAATACCATGGGTTACTACTGCCATCTGTTGGCTGTCCCCATGCCACTTCACTCCGGCCTGAGTGATACAGTGAGACCCTGTCTCTAAATAAATAAATAGATTACAGTGGTAATATGCCAATACCAAGGGTTACTACTGCCATCTGTTGGCTGTCCCCATGCTGCGTCCTATGCTTTTTTAACTGTCAAATTTGCAGCAAACAAATGTTTTCACTTGACCTATGTCATCTTCCGTCCTTGCACCAGCCCTTAAAGGCGTCATTATTATCCTCATTCTACAGAAGTGAAGACTGAGCTCGGAGAGGCTGTCACCTCCCAGGATCTCTGATATTTGCAGTGGAGCTGAGATTCAAATCCAGGTCCATTGAACTCCAGAGCACTAGACTGTAACTCTTCAGCTCTACTGCTTCTCAATACAGAAATCCATTTAATAAAAACAACGCGATGGTAAAGACAGTGGGCAGCAAAATTTACTCCCTGCTGGGTCCAGAAACAAGTGTTTCTAACCAGGGCCCTGGGTCTTCTCAAAGAAGTGCTTCCTGCCCATCCAAAAAAGCAGAACTGATAGGTGAGGAAGGAAATTCCTTTGGAACTGCCTTTGTGGGCACTCGCCTGCCCTGCGAAGAGCTGCTACAGAACAGAACTTCCCCGAACTTGACTTCTTGCCCGGGTCATACCCCTGCATACTTGTCAGACAGATGGACCCTCCTGTGTCTGTCCTGCGCTGTTTTCCTTCACTCTGTCATGTGCCCCACCCTGCTGGGGGTATGCCTGGTGATGTGTAGTTCCCTGGGACTAGCTGCTATTTATTGAGCACTTACTGTGTGCTGAGTCTTCAACAGTGTCTTTAACGAGATAGAAGCCTATTTCTCATGGTAGCATCTGGAGGTGGGCAGGAGGCAGGCAGTCTGGGGTGGGGCCGGTTCGGCAGCCCTACCCCACAAAGTGATCAGGGACTCAGGTTCCCTGCAGCCTGCGGCCCCTCCATCATTGAAGCTACCCCTCCTGGGGCACTGAAGTGCCATCTCACAATTCCAAATTTAAATTTTTTAATCACATGTGAATACTATGCACAACTCTGTTAATAAATTTGAAATTGTAGATGAAAGAAACGATTTTCTGGAAAATATAAACTACCAAAATTTACTCAAGAAGATATAGAAATTATGAGTAGCCAATGTCCCTTAGAAGAAATTATACGAATACATATAAGGAGTAAAGATACTCTTTACTTTCACTTATTTTTTAGAGATAGTATCTAGCTCTGTTGCCAAGGCTGGTGTGCAGTGGCATGATCCTGGTTCACAGCACCTGGGATGGAATTCCTGTATTCAACTGATCCTCCATTCTCAGCCTCCTGACTACCTGGGACTAAGGTGCCAGCAAGCCCAGCTAACTAAAAAAAAAAAAATATATATATATATATATATATATATATATAAATATATATATATATATATAAATATATATATATATATATTTAGACACAGTTTTGCTCTTTTGCACAGGCTGGAGTGCAGTGGTGTGATCTCCACTCACTGCAACCTCTGCCTCCCAGGTTCAAGCGATTCTCCTGCTTCAGCCTCCCAAGTAGCTGGGATTACAGGCACCCGCCACCACACCCAGCTAATTTGTTGTTTTTTTAGTAGAGACAGGGTTTCACCATGTTGGCCAGGCTGGTCTTGAACTCCTGACCTCAGGTGATGTGTTTGCCTCAGCCTCCCAAAGTGCTGGGATTACAGGTATGAGCCACGCACCCAGCCTTTTTTTTTTTTTTTTTTTTTTTTTTTTGTAGAGACAAGGTCTCACTATGTTGTCCAGCCTGGTCTTGAACTCTTGGCTTCAAGTTATCTACCTGCCTGGGCCTCACAAAGTGCTTGGATTACAGGTATGAGCCACCACACCTAGCCCTCTCTATTTTTCTTTCTTTTTTTTTCTTAAACGGCATTTCTTAAACGGTTCTGTCACCCAGGCTGGAGTGCAGTGGTGCGATCATGGCTCACTGCAATCTTCCCCTCCCAAGTCCAAGCAATTCTTTTTGATGTGTCCATCAAAAAGCTCCCATTATAGAAGGGGAGAACAGATATTGGGGAATAACTAGAAGTCTTTCTGCTGGAAATGTGAATATATAGAACGTCCTTAACAAGAACATGAATATCTGCCATGCATAAAGGCGGGCGCCTGTAGTTCTAGCTACTTGGGAGGCTGAGGTGGGAGGACACTTGGGCCCAGGTGTTCCACGATACAGTGAGCAGTGATTGCACCACTGCACTGCAGCCTGGGTGAAAGAACAAGACCCTGTCTTGTTCTTTTGCACAAATACGTATCAGAGACCAACAACAGATACTTAATCATGTTATAAAAAGCAATTTCATGAACTTAAGATCCCAGACAATTTTGACTGCAGTCTTCAATTTTTAACATTGTTTTGAGTTGTAAATGCTGTAGGATTGACAGAGGCTGGGCGCAGTGGCTCAGACCTGTAATTCCAGCACTTTGGGAGGCTGAGGTGGGCGGATCATGTCAGGAGATCGAGACCATCCTGGCTAACACAGTGAAACCGCGTCTCCACTAAAAATACAAACAATTAGCCGGGCGTGGTGGCGGGCGCCTGTGGTCCCAGCTACTAAAAAAAAAAAAAAGAAAGAAAATATAGTCTATAAATAATGAAGAAAGTAAAGTTGTGGTTTTTTGGTCCAGAATTTATACTCATTCTGTCAATCTTTTTTTTTTGTTTGTTTGAGATGGAGTCTCACTGTGGCCCAGGCTGGAGTGCAGTGGCGCGACCTCAGCTCACTGCAAGCTCCGCCTCCCGGGTTCAAGTGATTCAACTGCCTCAGCCTGCTCAGTAGCTGGGACAAGGTGCCTGCCACCATGCCCAGCTAATTTTTTTTATTTTTAGTAGAGATGGGGTTTTACCGTGTTAGCCAGGATGGTCTCGATCTTCTGACTTTGTTTTTTTTTTTTTTTTTTTTTTTTTTTTTTTTTTTTTTTTTTGAGACGGAGTCTTGCTCTGTCACCCAGGCTGGAGTGCAGTGGCCGGATCTCAGCTCACTGCAAGCTCCGCCTCCCGGGTTCACGCCATTCTCCGGCCTCAGCCTCCCAAGTAGCTGGGACTACAGGCGCCCGCCACCTCGCCCGGCTAGTTTTTTTTGTATTTCTTAATAGAGACGGGGTTTCACCGTGTTAGCCAGGATGGTCTCGATCTCCTGACCTCGTGATCCGCCCGTCTCGGCCTCCCAAAGTGCTGGGATTACAGGCTTGAGCCACCGCGCCCGGCCTATCTTCTGACTTTGTGATCCACCCACCTCCGCCTCCCAAAGTGCTGGGATTACAGGCGTAAGCCACCACGCCCAGCCGCCTTAGACTATATTTTCTAGCTAGAAAAAAACAGTGGGCTGGGCGTGATGTCTCATGCCTGTAATCCCAACACTATAGGAGACCAAGGCAGGTAGATCACTTGAGGTCAGGAGTTTGAGACCAGCCTGGGCAACATGGCGAAACCTCATCTCTACCAAAAATACAAAAATTAGCGGGCATGGTGGCGCACACCTGTAATCCCAGCTACTTGGGAGGCTGAGGCAGAACTGCTTGAACCTGGGAGGGGAAGGTTGCAATGAGCTGAGATCACACCCCTACACTCCAGCCTGGGCGACTGAGAAAGACTCCATTTTAGAAAAAAAAAAAAGGGTCCAGGCGTGGTGGCTCATGCCTGTAATCCCAGCACTTTGAGAGGCCAAGGAGGGTGGATCACGAGGTCAGGAGTTCAAGACCAGCCTGGCCAACATGGTAAAACCCTGTCTCTACTAAAAATACAAAAAATTAGCTAGATGTGGTGGTGTGCTCCTGTAACCCCAGTTACTTGGGAGGCTGAGGCAGGATAATTGCTTGAACGTGGGAGGTGGAGGTTGCAGTGAGCAAAGATCGCGCCACTGTACTCCAGCCTGGGCCACAGAGCAAGACTCCGTCTCAAAAAACAAAAAACAAAACAAAACAAAAAATGGCCAGGCACTGTGGCTCACGCCTGTATTCCCAGCACTTTGGGAGGCTGAGGTGGGCAGATCATGATGTCAGGAAATCAAGACCATCCTGGCTAACATGGTGAAATCTCTACTAAAAACACAAAAAAGAGGCTGAGGTGGGCGGATCATGAGGTCAGGAGATATAAACCATCCTGGCTAACACAGTGAAACCCCCTTTCTACTAAAAATACAAAAAATTAGCCAGGCATGGTGGCAGGTGCCTGTAGTCCCAGCTACTAGGGAGGCTGAGGCAGGAGAATGGCATGAACCTGGGAGGCGAAGCTTGCAGTGAACCGAGATTGTGCCACTGGACTGCAGCCTGGGTGACAGAGTGAGAATCCCTCTAAAAAAAGAAAGAAAAAGGGCCGGGCGCGGTGGCTCAAGCCTGTAATCCCAGCACTTTGGGAGGCCGAGACGGGCGGATCACGAGGTCAGGAGATCGAGACCATCCTGGCTGACACAGTGAAACCCCATCTCTACTAAAAAATACAAAAAAACTAGCCGGGCAAGGTGGCGGGCGCCTGTAGTCCCAGCTACTCGGGAGGCTGAGGCAGGAGAATGGCGTGAACCCGGGAGGCGGAGCTTGCAGTGAGCCAAGATCACGCCACTGCACTCCAGCCTGGGCGGCAGAGCGAGACTCTGTCTCAAAAAAAAAAAAAAAAAAGAAAGAAAAAGAACACGTGAAAAATTATCAGAAGGAATAAGAAAGTGCAATTAGGTGGTCAATTTCAATATAATTGTATGCAAACTTGCCATATACCAGCAATGCTCAATAGAAAATACAGTTCATGTGCCAGTTACCAATGTATGGCCTCTCAGCCCAAACACATCCTTTTCGTTCTGCTCTGTGATACTGAGCTGGATGACATCTCAGCTTTGGGTGAGATCCAGCGTGATACCCAGCGGGACTCTACGCAGTTCCTTGCTAGCCAGCTTGATGTTGTTCTTCTCCAATAGAGGGCGATGGAGGAACACTGTCAGGTCAGAGCGGAAGGGAGGGGCTGTCTTCTTCCTGGTGCAGTTCTCCAATGCGACCAGCGGAGGGCAGGAGAGGTAGCCAGTGGCCTTCACTTCCGTTGTCCTCACCTTGGTCCGGCAGCTGCCCTTTCCGCTGTCCGCCAGCAGTGAGTTCTCGGGGCACCCAGTCCCTCTTCTGAGGTCCAGTCTCTGCCTTGAATTGAAAGGCGAAGGGCTCTTTCGTGTTTCCAAGTTTCCTCCCTTTTTACTTCCTCAGTCCTAAGGGCACAAGTTCCTTCCTGCAGTTGCTATTCTGTAACTCTTAGAAATCTCTCTTACCCATTTGGGTAACCATCTTCACAACTAAACAATTATTTTTACCAATTTTTCTCTTCAAAACAATGGTGTGGCCGGGCGCGGGGGCTCATGCCTATAATCCCAGCAGTTCGGGAGGCTGAAGTGGGTGGATGACCTGAGGTCAGGAGTTCGAGACCAGGCTGGCCAAAATGGCAAAATCCCGTCTCTACTAAAAATACAAAAAATTAGCTAGGCGTGGTGGTGGGTGCCTGTAATCCCAGCTACTTGGGAGGCTGAGGCAGGAGAATTGCTTAAACCGGGGAGGCAAAGGTTTGCAATGGGCTGAGATCGCACCATTGCACTCCAGCCTGGGCAACAGAATGAGACTCTTTAAAAAAAAAAAAAAAAAGTATATTCCAATGAAAATAACAGGCAATTCACAAAAGGATAAATAGAAATAATACTTGAAAAAAGAAAACATATCCAGCTTCCCTAGAAATCAAGGAAATGGTAACTATATTCATGGAATTTCTCCCATTGGGCTGTTGCACAGAATAAGCGTGAGATGTAAAGGACTCAGCTCAGTGCCTGGCAATATAAACACTCCATACATGGTAACTATCATGATTTAAAAGTTTAATAGGATAGGCACAGTGGTTCTCACCTGTAATCCCAGCACTTTGGAAGAAGGCTGAGGCAGGCAGATCCCTTGAGGTCAGGAGTTCAAGACCAGCCTGGCTAACCTGGTGAAACCCCATCTCTACTAAAAATACAAAACTTAGCCTGGTGTGGTGGCGTGCACCTGTAATCCCAGCTACTAGGGAGGCTGAGGTGGGAGGATCGCTTGAACCTGGGAGGTGGAGGTTGCAGTGAGCCACGAAATTGCAGCACTGCACCAAAAAAAAAAAAGTTTAATATGTATTACTGTGGACCTGGGGACGCTACATCAAGCTGTTTCCCAGTTGAACTGGAATGCCACAACAAAGGCTGAACACTGTAAATGTCCAAATCTGGAGGAACAGAGGAAGGTAAACATTTGATTCTCAAGTGGAAGATCAAAGCATTACATTCTTTCTGGAGGACAGTTTGGAAATATGTACACAAAGTAATTTGGCAATTCCATTTCTGGTTGTTCTCAGGGAAATGTTCAAGCAAATGCATAAAGGTGTATGTAGAAGCATATCTGCAAATACAGAAAGATGGAAACAATGTAAGTGTCCAAGGGTGGCGGACTTAAAAGATGAAAATTCTGCCGGGCATACTGGCTCATGCCTGTAATCTCAGTACTTTGGGAGGCCGAGGCAGGCAGATCATCTGAAGTCGGGAGTTCGAGCCCAGCCTGACCAACATGGAGAAACCCCATCTCTACTAAAAATACAAAATTAGCCGGGCATGGTGACACATGCCTGTAATCCTAGCTATTCGGGAGGCTGAGGCAGGAGAACCGCTTGAACCCGGAAGGCAGAGGTTGCAGTGAGCCAAGATCGGGCCACTGCAGTGCAGCCTGGGTGACAGAGTGAGACTCCGTCTCAAAAAAAAAAAAAAAATATATATATATATATATATATATAAACTATATATAATATATAATATATATACACATTCACAGACATATAACTGAACAGTAAAACTGTAAGAACAGACTAAAATATGAACAATGCTTATTCCTGGATGGTCGTATTAGAAATGTTTTTTACCTTCATTCATTAAACAAATATTTACTAGGCATCTGCCATGTGCCAGGCACAATTCTAGGTGTTCGTGGTAGGGCATTAAAAAGTGTCTGCCCTCATGAACACTTATCGTTGAGTCGTGGGAAACAAATATTACACAAGTGTATGTCAGGTAGTGATAAACATTAGAGAGAAAAGCAAGGCAGAGCTGAGGCTGTTTACAGAGCTCCGGGAGGCTTCCTTGAGGGGGTGACGTATGAGCAGAGTGAGGGAGCAAGCCTTGTGGCTATCATGAGAAAGCTATCTTTATGATTTGCCAATTAATTTTCTTAATTTTCTCTTCCAAGCATGCAACACCTACAAAATTAAGGCAAAACAAACCAGGAAAGCTCTTTCCATTTATGAAAGATATCTGGAGCCTGAGATTATCTTCGGGTCGAGGCGTGGAAAGAGTGGGAGAGGATCCGAGGGTATGGAAAGGAGAACCCCGAGCCCCCCTGCTCTAGATCCCTCAGGGCCGTTGGATCCCTGACGCCCCGCAGCTCCTGGTGGACGAAGCAGCTGGTGGGAGAGCGCGGGACTGCGGCCAGGTCAGTGTCTTGCTTGCCGCGTCCTGCTAAGGCGACCCGAAGACAGAGGATCGCCGCAGGAGGCTCCGCGCCCCTTACCCGACGGCATTTCCCAGGAAGCTACACGCCTCTCCAGGGAATTGGGAGGAGCGGGACCCAAGAGGCTGGAAACAAGTCTCCCAGGCCCAAGCTCCACCGCCCACGGCCTTTCGGCCCTCACCTACGAGTTGGCATAGAAAGACCGTGGCGGAAGGAAAACGCCGCTCCAGCGCATCCCTTCCGGCGGAGCAGGCGCTCCACTCGTGGCTAGGCCATATGCCCTCTCCTTTCCTCGGGCCAGCCTTGGCTTCCCCTTTTTGTCGCTCAAGGGCCAGAGGCGCAAGGAAATGTGAAAGAAAAGCGGCGACGAAAGAAAACAAAGCAAATCTAGACGCAAAACGTTGCCTTTCCTCCCGGATGCAGGTGTATGACGCAATGGCGTTTCCGTCTTCTAATAGGGAGCCTGAGAATTCTTCCTGTTCATTGGCCATCAGTCAGGGAGAAGGCGGGCTCAGTGAACGAACGGCTTTCTGGGAGCTAGGGAATGCTTGCGCCGCGTAGTTTCCCAGCGAGCCCTGCGACCACTTCCGGCGCCGAGAACTGGCGGCGGAAGTGGTGTCTCCTGGGCCGCCGTGGGCGTTGTGTGTTTCGGGGGCGGGGGCGGGGACGGGGGCTCTGGCCGCCTGGCTCCGACATCAAGCACCGGGCTCCGGGTGGCCGGGATCAGCGCCCCGAGGCAGAGGCCGGAGGGCGGGCGCACTACTAGGAAGTGCTGGGTCCCCCGCGCCGCTCTGCCCTCTTGGTCCGCGGGCAGACGCCCCTGCACGATCGCCGCTCGCCCCGCGGGCGAGGCTGCGGGGGACAGCACGGGGCTCTGGCTGGCTCGCCTTCCCGCCTGCCGTGTCCTGCTGAGCGACCCTGGTGAGTCCTGGCCCTCTTCGAGGAAAGTCTTCTTCGAAGTCACCAGAGGATGAGAATGGTGCACGCACCTTTCAGGGGTCTTGTGAGGAGCAGAATAAATAAAGCGCCTAGGGTGGACTAAATAATTGGAAACAACCCGAATGCATCACTTGAGTATTGATTAAGAAACTGGAGCGTATCCGTACCGCGGAAGCTCATAGTGCCGCTGTCTGTGCAGTAAGGTCTCATTTATGTAAAAACACATGAAGCACCTTCTTTTTCTTTTCTTTTCTCCCCCCATGGATGGCTTTTTTAGTAAAAGCACAGAGAAAAGGTCTGGGACGTCACTTGTCAGACTGTTAAGTCGGGGGGTACAATTGCATTGAGGAAGGGAGAGTTTTACGGACTTCTGTATTGTTTGAATCTTCCCCCCTTTTTTATTACGATGGTTTGTATTTTTTTTTTTTTTTTTTTTTTTGAGACGGCCTCAGTCTGTTGCCCAGGCTGGAGTACGGTGGTGCGATCATAGCTCATTGCAACCTCAAACTCCTGGACTCAGGAGATCTTCCCTCTTCAGCCTCCCCAGTAGCTGGGACTACAGGAGCCCCACCCGGCTTTTTTTGTTTTTTTGGTACAGATGGCGTCTCACATTGTCTTCCCAAAGTGGTCTTGAACCCCTGGCCTCAAGCAATCATCCTATCTCTGTCTCCCAAAATGCTGGGATTACAGGCATAAACCACCAAGCCCGGCCAGTTTGTATTTGTATTGTTGAAACAAAAAATCGATTACTGAAAATTGCATAATACACTTTTCAGTAAAGAGTAACGATGTAAGGTATAAAGGTGTCATACATTTATATGTACCTGTGGATAAATGGCTTTGGATGGTGTCTATGAGGCCTTCTGTGACACCTCAGGGCCAGATGTGTTTTGGAATTCAGAGGTTTTCAAATTTGAGAAAACTAATATAGTGCACATACAATATATCAAGCACATCTCCAGAGGGATCTGGGGCAACACTAAATAATGAAACACATCAGTTAAATTTTTTTAATTAGGCAGGGCGCAGTGGCTCATGCCTGTAATCCCAGCACTTTGGGAGGCCAAGGCGGGTGGATCACAAGGTCAGGAGTTCGAGACCATCCTGGCCAACATGGTGAAACCTCGTCTCTACTAAAAATACAAAAATTAGCTGGGCGTGGTAGCTGGTGCCTGTAGTCTCAGCTACTTGGGAGGCTGAGGCAGGAGAATCGCTTGAACCCAGGAGGCAGAGGTTGCAGTGAACCAAGATTGCACCACTGCACTCCAGCCTGGGCAACAGAGTGAGACTCTCTCAAAAAAAAAAAAAAAAAGATTTTTAGTTGATGTATAATGTCCATACAGAAAAACACATCAGTGGGTATAGCTCAATGAATTTTTATAAACTGAAGATATATGTTATTAATATTTCTGCCATGATTTTGAATATTTACATTTAGTGGAATAAATTGAGATTATAAATATGCTTATATCAGGTCAGGTGGTGCTGCCAAATGATTGATATTGGGTTTTGCTTTCAAAGAGTTATGAAATACCCGGGTTTTGTATTTCTGGCTTTGGGATGAGAGCTTGTGGGCCTGTGTTAATAGAGATAGTCACGTGAGCAAGGCATTACAGTAAAGCCTAGAAAAGGCTTCAGGGCCATGAAAGGATGGGACTGGATGGCTCTTCAGCCTGGGGTTTGCTCCTGTATTCCACATCCTTCCTCCTCAGTCCTGCCATTTTGCTCTTTCCCCAGGAGTACACATCCAGATGCCGGCCCAGCAACCACAGGGGATCCCTCTGGGAGACTAAAAGTACAGGTTCTGGGGCCCAGGTTGAGGCCGACCAACCCTGAGCCTCAGGCCGGGGAATGGCAGCCCCCTTGGAGCCCCAGGACCAGACCTCTGGGGAGGGAGAAGGGCTTCTGATTGTCAAAGTGGAAGATTCCTCCTGGGAACAGGAATCTGCCCAGCATGAGGACAGCAGGGATTCTGAAGCCTGCCGCCAGCGCTTCCGGCAGTTCTGCTATGGGGATGTGCATGGGCCTCATGAGGCCTTCAGCCAGCTCTGGGAGCTCTGTTGCCGCTGGCTGCGGCCCGAGTTGCGCACCAAGGAGCAGATCCTGGAGCTGCTGGTGCTGGAGCAGTTCCTGACGGTGCTTCCAGGGGAGATCCAGGGCTGGGTGCGCGAGCAGCACCCAGGAAGTGGCGAGGAGGCTGTCGCCTTGGTGGAGGACCTACAGAAGCAGCCATTGAAAGCCTGGCCGCAGGTGAGGGGCCCTTCAATATCCAGAGTCACCTGGATGGTACCTGGCGAGTAGGTACCCTGCAGAGATAAGTCTCCTAGAGGCTCACAGGGTAGGGGAGACACAGAGCCCCCAGGAGCAGGCACACAAGCACAGCATGCCATGGGTGCCTTTCTGAAAGATGCAGTCCAAAGTAAATGTGATTTATTTTTTGCGGCTGTGGAAGGCAACAATAGGGCTGAAGTGTGAATGTTCCAGAAAGGAAGTTTTAGCTCCATGCAGGGTCTGCTGATGTTTATTTGCATTTTGCTCTAGGCCTGGCTCTGAGGACACTAGGGTGTGCAGAGAGCCAGCTCCAGAGTGGGGCTAGAAGGTGGAGCTGTCCGGGGCCCCAATTACCTTGTGGGATGTTGGATCCTTCACATTGGATGCATCTGGGGAGGTTCTGATGAGTGGCTAGGGGATGGGGTTGTGCCTTTGGCAGGAGGGTCCCCAGCTCCCCGCTTGCTAAGTGGCTGTGATTCTGGCCTTTCAGGGCTGGTTCTTGCCTCGTGAATGATCAGGGAGCATCCTCGGGCACACAGCATTGCCTGGTATCACATTCTCCTCTGGACTTTCCTGGGGCACCATATTGGTCTCCTTCCCACACCCCAGCATCCTGAGGGTCATGTCCTGTGTCTCCTTCCCAGGGAATAAACTCTGTCTCCCCCGGTCTGGTCTCGGGCTGATGAGCATATTGTGGTTCCTGCACAGGATGTGCCCTCGGAGGAGGCGGAACCCGAGGCTGCAGGCCAGGGATCTCAGGCCAAGGGGCCTCCCCCGATGGTGGGGGCACGGAGGCGGCCATCTGTTCCCCAAGAGCAGCACAGCCATAGCGGTGAGTAAGCCTCTGTCCTTGTGGGCAGTAGAGTGGCTGGGCAGGGACTTAGCTCTGTCACCGGCATTGCCCTAAGGGTCATAGGCAGGACAGCTCCCTCTGTGAAGTCTAGGGCATGTGTGAATGCGCACAGGTTGGGGAGGCCATAGGCATCGGTGTCAGGCCTGGGCTGGCCTTTCTAAGGCTCCATTCTTCTCCTTCAGCCCAGCCTCCTGCTCTTCTTAAAGAGGGGCGTACCAGAGAGACGACGGACACCTGCTTTGTCTCTGGGGTCCATGTGAGTCACCAGTCCCTTTGTCTTCTTTAAGGCACTTGGCTCTGTTGAGTTTGTAAAATGGGACTTACTGTCCCATCAGGCCTCTTTCATCTGACCCATCCTGTCCCCGCCAGTGCTGCTGGGAGGCCTGAGCAAGGGAGCCCTGAGCCAGGTCTTCTCGCCCCATTCCAGGGACCTGTGGCATTGGGAGACATTCCATTCTATTTCTCCCGGGAAGAATGGGGCACCCTGGACCCTGCTCAGCGGGATCTCTTCTGGGACATAAAGCGGGAGAACTCCCGGAACACCACCCTGGGTAAGCACCCAGGGCCTTTGGGTCCAGGCTGGCCGCCCCCCATCCTGTTGGAACTTCAGTCTTTTTTCCCACCCCATCCTTAGCTGGTTCCAAAGCAGCCTATCCCCAAGTCTTGCCAAGAGCCTGAGTAACTCCTTTCTTGGCTGACGATCCTTTTTTGTGCCTTTCCACATGCAGCATGGGACAGCGCCAGCGCTGCCGAGCCCTGAGTGCTCGTAAGGGCAGCTTCTCCTTTGAGTCTCACTGCCTAGTGCATAGAAGGATTGTCCCCATTTTACATATAAGGGACCTGAGACTCAGGTCAGTGGATGCTGAAGGGACACAGCTGGGAGTTGGATCAGGCATGGCTGTGAGGCCACTTTGGGCTGCCAGGAGCAGGGGTGCTGACGGGGAACCCCAGCTGCTCACCAGCCTGGGCCCCTGCTTGTCAGAACTGCCCTTACCAGTTCCCTCTCCACGCCAGGCCCCTTCTCAGCACCATCAGGGATCATCTTGTTGAGTCCACACTCCCAGCAGGATGGGCTGCGACCTCTGCCCAGATCTGTCATGTGTTGAGTTTGGAGAACTAGAGCCTGCATGGTGAAGGGAGCCACACTAGCCAGACCAGTTTGGTTTCTCAGTTTCCGACTGTGACAGTTGGGAAAGATTTTTTCTTTATTTTCTTTTTTTTTTTTTTGAGATGGAGTCTTCCTCTGTCGCCAGGCTGGAATGTAGTGGTGTGATCTCAGCTCACTGAAACTTCCACCTCCCGGGTTCAAGCAATTCTCCTGCCTCAGCCTCTTGAGTAGCTGGGATTACAGACATGAGCCACCATGCCCGGCTAATTTTTTTGTATTTTTAATAGAGACGAGTTTTCACCATGTTGGTCAGGCTGGTCTCGAACTCCTGATTTCGTGATCCGCCCACCTCGGCCTCCCAAAGTGCTGGGATTACAGGCGTGAGCCACCACGCCTAGCCCTTGAAAATTTTCAAAATTACTCTAAATCTTTTCTGCTGTGGAGCTTGATATCTGGGGTTCAGAGTGGGACATTGGATCCCAGTGTGGCTTGCAGGGCACAGATGGCTTAGGGGGCTGGCCTATGCAGGCAGGATCAGAGGCTTGCTCAGACTGCTGCTCTGCCGCATTTTTTCATCATCCCTGTTTTATTTGGGTTTTTGTTTTTGTTAAAGTCTTGCTCTTGGAGTGCAATGGCATGATCCCGGCTCACTGCAACCTCCGCTTTCTGGGTTCAAGTGATTCTTCTGCCTCAGCCTCCTGAGTAGCTGGGATTACAGAGGAGCGCTACCACGTCCTGCTAATTTTTGTATTTTTAGTAGGGACGGGGTTTCGCCATATTGGCCAGGCTGGTCTGGGACTTCTAACCTCAGGTTATCCGCCTGCCTCAGCCTCCCAAAATGTTGGGATTACAGGCTTGAGCCACTGCGCCCGGCCAATCACCCCCATTTTATAGATAAGGAAACTGAGGATTCGGCAGTGTGAGCGCAGGGCTTTCTGAACCTGGAGGCCAGGAAGCTTTCCCTAGCCTTGTTTCTTCCTCACCTCAGCTCTGGCCCCAGAACCGAGTGGGACTGAAGAGGTCGCCTCCTTCCCCTTGCAGGTTTGGGGCTCAAAGGCCAAAATGAGAAGTCCCGGCTGGAGGAGGTGGTGCCGGTGCTGCCGGGCCAGACAGGCAGCGACGTGACTGTGTCCTGGAGCCCGGAGGAGGCTGAGACCTGGGAGAGTGAGAACCGGCCGAGGGCGGCCCTGGGCCCAGTGGTGGGTGCGCGACGGGGGCGGCCACCCACTCGCCGGCGCCAGTTCCGGGACCTGGCAGCCGAGAAGCCACACAGCTGCGGGCAGTGTGGAAAGCGCTTCCGCTGGGGCTCGGATCTGGCGCGGCACCAGCGCACGCACACGGGCGAGAAGCCGCACAAGTGCCCCGAGTGCGACAAGAGCTTCCGCAGCTCCTCGGACCTGGTGCGCCACCAAGGCGTGCACACGGGCGAGAAGCCCTTCTCCTGTTCCGAGTGCGGCAAGAGCTTCAGCCGCAGCGCCTACCTGGCTGACCACCAGCGCATCCACACGGGCGAGAAGCCTTTCGGCTGCAGCGACTGCGGCAAGAGCTTCTCGCTGCGCTCCTACCTACTGGACCATCGGCGTGTGCACACCGGTGAGCGGCCCTTTGGCTGCGGAGAGTGCGACAAGAGCTTCAAGCAGCGTGCGCACCTCATCGCGCATCAGAGCCTGCACGCCAAGATGGCCCAGCCCGTGGGGTGAGCAGCCAGCTTGGCCGGAAACTTGGGGGAGGCCCAGCCACGGCACATCCTACTTCATTCACCACTGGGACTCTCCTTCTATTTGTGGCCACCTCCTGGGCTGTCCGAGGGACCCCAGGGTACCCCACACTCGGAGCTCGCCTGCCCTGCTCGGCTCTGAGGACTTGCCCAGCACTCAAAGGGAACGAAAGCCCCCCTCCCGTCCCCTGATCTTGTCGTCTTTCCCCCTTCTGCGCCTAGCGTTTCTCTTCCCCTCTAGTTTCTGGAGCCCCAACACATTCCTGACAGGGGCAGCAGGGTGGCGAGGACTCAGGTCTAGGTCCCTTCCCAGAAGCCCCCGAGCCTCATTTGACTGTGTGGCTCTTTGGCCCCCACCCTCTGGGGTGGGTCCATGAGTCAGGCCTCTGCCCTGCCAACCTGTGCCTTTCAGTGGGCATGGAGGACTGGCCTTGGCCCCCAGGGGTTTGCTGGGCTTTGGGAGGGACAGTCAGCCCACACCTGTGGGACCACGGGTCTTAGGGCGCAGGGGCTTTCTGGCCCCCACCCACTCCCGTTTCCAGGCCATGACCACTCTGCCCTGTCCTGGCCACACGGACTCAGCCTGCCCTTGCCCTCGGTCTACTTGCCCTAACATGAGGCTCTGAGAGCCACTTGCCCACCAGTCTGGTGAGGATAATGGTGGCTACAGCGACAGGAGGCCAACCCTGGAGACCAAGAACAGGGTGCCTGGCTGCCAACTGCTCCTCCAGAGGTGCGGCTGCACCATACTTAGCACTAGCATTCTATCAGCACTAGCATCCCACTCCATTGGCACTGGTACCCCGCTCCATCGGCATTAACGCCCCGCTCCATCGACACTGGTGCCCACTCCATCGGCACTGTCACCCCGCTCCATCCGCATTAATGCCCTGCTCCATCGACACTGGTGCCCGCTCCATTGGCACTGGTGCCCACTCCATCCCCCGCTCCATCGGCACTAACGCCCCACTCGGCGCCCCACTCCATCAGCACTAATGCCCTGCTCCATCGGCACTGGCGCCCCACTCCATTGTCACTAACGTCCAGCTCTATTGGCACTAACACCTCGCTCCATCGTCACTACGTCCAACTCCATCGGCACTAACGGCCTGCTCCATCGGCACTGGTGCCGGGTTCCATCGTCACTAACCTCCAGCTCCATCGGCACTGGCGCCCCACTTCATGGGCACTTTGCTGCTGCCTCCTGAGCACTGCCTTCCATGAACAGGGACAGACCAGAGGCCCTGCAAGGACTCAGCCCTGCGGGCCTCCAAAGGGCAACAGAAGAGTATTAATAAATGTGAAAACTTCCCTCCAGAGTGTTCTGTTCTTTCGGTGTCTGGAATGTGGGGAAACCTGGAATATAAACCCTTTGCCCTGGCCTTGTGTCCTGGTGGCACATTCTGCTGCGCCGTCACCAAGGGGAGCCACATCCTTGGCGTCCAGTTTGGCTGGGCCCCAATGGGCAGCCGTGTCCCTTGGGACTCTTGTCCCCATGTGTCAGCCAGTGCCTGCCCTGCTCTGGGGGCACCATCTGTGCCCTAGCAGAACAGGGAGTTGAGCAGGACTCAGGGTCTTCACCAGGCCACTCCTCTCTCACAACTGTGAAAGGAAGAAGGGCCCAGAGATGCTGCTTGGTCAGTGGTGGGACCCTCTTGCTGCGCGTTGGGGATCCGGAACTCAAGGCTGCCCCAGACTGAGTCCCTTAGAGAAGGGGCTGACAGTGGGCCTGCCCTTCCCACCAGCCCCTGACATCCAACTTCTCCCTACCAGGAGCCCCAGGCCGGGGCCCACCACGAGCTGGTGGGTGTGTGGTCAGAACTAGTGATCACCCAGGCACGACCCCTCCTTCCACCCGTGCTGGTTCCATCTCTTTCACCTGCTGGTGGCCTCAGGGCCCTTGGCTGAGGGGAGGCGGGGGCCAGTACATGCTCTGGTCCCTTGGTAACAGGTGTGCATGTGGCAGCCCTCTCTGCCCCCAGGCCTTTCTCAGCCAACCTCCCATGCACACATCATCCTGCAGTGCCTGCCATGGTTTGCCGTAAGAAGCAAGAGAGGTCTCGCTGTGGACAGGACTGATTCCAGTTGGTAATTTTTACCTCTGGGGGCCTGGTGTTGTGTGCATGCGTGTGGTGGGTGGCCAGGACGGTACAAGGACTTCTTGGTGGTGGTGGCTGGCTCCAAAGGGAGACACTCGGGTGTAACGAGATCAGATAAGCACGTAGGCCAGGAGCTAAGAATAGGATTGAGCACAGGTTCCTGGCTCAGGTACGGGCACATCAGTGCCAGCAAAGAAGTCACCGGCAGAAGCCAGAGAATGGAGCCTGAGCTGGGAGAGCGGGGCCAGGACCCAGGGTTCCAGGGAAGGGGCAGAGTCCAGCTCAGCTCATAAGCAGAGCTGATAGCAGTCATTAGGAGAGAGGGCAAGGGTTAGGACCCAGGGCACTGAAAGCCCAGGGCCAGGAGGCGAGCTTCGTGCTTGGTGCTTGGAGGAAGCCCCGCCTGGCCCTATGGCCTTTCTGGTGGCTGGGACCCTGCGGGTGGCCACGCAGATGGCAGACACTCGAGACAGCCTTGGGAGAAAGGTAGCAGGCGGCACCACCTGGCCCAGCTGCTCCTGCCTCCCAGCTGAGCCCCAGCCCAGCCCAGCCTAGCTCTGGCCTTACCTCCCCAGGGGAAGTACGATGTCCGGGGTCCAAAGGCAGCCCTGATGCTCATCAGCCCTGGGGTGGTGGCCGCTGCAGTCACTGCCCTGGAGGATGTGTTCCAGGCCCTGTGCTTTGAGAGCTGGGAGAGGAGGCAGGTCCCAGTCCAGGTGAGCCTCTGCCTCTTACCTCCACCCTCAGGCCCAGCACCGAGCCCTTCCCCACTGTCCCCTGACCCAGGTTCTCCTCCCGACCCCAAACCTCCCTGGACTCAAGCCAGTCTCACTTTTGCCCCTAGGGCTTCCTCGAGAAGCTGGCTTGGTTCCGGGAGCGGCTGGATGCCCACAGGCACCCTGTGGGGTGTGCCTTAGTGGCCTTGGTGGCCCCCAGAGGGCAGCTGAAGCAGCCACAGCAGTTGGTCCGGGAGCTGAGTGGCTGCGGGGCCCTGAGGGGCTGCCCCAAAGTCTTCCTGCTGCTCTCGAGTGGCCCTGGGTGTGAGTGAGCTGGCTCAGGATCCAGGGGCTGGGCAGGAACCCAGGAGCAGAGCCTCAGGCCTCACTCCAGGCCAACGCGCTGCTTCTCCACTCAGCTGCCCTGGAGTCCGGAGCCTTCCTTGCTGGCCTGAGAGAGCTCTGTGGCCGCTTTCCTCACTGGTCCCTGGTGCAGCTCCTGACGGAGGTGGGGACGCTGGAGGGGGAGGCCCAGGGAAGTGGGGCTGCTTCTGCTGTCTCTGCTGGTTCTGCTGTGTCCCCCTGAGTCAGTTACAGTTAGATTCATTCACGTGTATCCTCCCTCCAATTCATTCTACAAACCTTTATTGTCTACAGAAGTGGTATCAGCCCCCCACCCCCAACTCGGGACCCCCGACAACCCACTCAGGATGCCCTGACACTCCAGACTCCTCCCAACTCCATGCCTTGGCCCAAGCGGTTCCCTCTGCCTGCCATGCCCTCCTGTTGTCCCAGGAGCCCTGCACAGTCCTCTACAGGCTGCCAGCGATGCCCTTCCTTGCATCCATGCATGCACTTCAGACTGCCCCTTTTCACACCAGGCAGTGATTATCCGCCCTGTTAGATCACAGGACCCTGGAGGCTGGGACTAGGAATGATTCAAGTCTGGTCTCCAGGGCTGAAGGTCTCACTATGCAGTTGGGTGGCCCCTGGGCAGCCCTGGAGGTGAGGGGGCCCCAGCTGTCCTCCACAGATTGCCCAGCAGGGTAGTGCCCACCCCGTGAGCCTTCCCAGCAGGCCCTGCCCTACTCTAGGGAACATCCCCACCTCTATGCGCACTGATCCCGGGGGAGGGGTCAATGGTGTGGCCACTGTTCATTCGAGACCATCCACGCCCAGCTAAGTCCAGAACCTTGAGCCTGAACTGGAGCCTGGGTCTCGCTTGAGGCCATCCTGCCTGTCTGTCCTTTGCCGGCCTCCTCCTCTCTGCATTCTAGCAGGTGACCCTGAAGAGACTATAGAAGCCACAAGCCTGGCTGAGTCTTTTCTCGGCCCCATCCTCAGCTCTTCCGCAAGGTGACTGAAGAGTCCACAGGGGACACCTGCTGCCCTGTCCTTCGGAGCTCCTTGCGGGGGGCACTGTGCCTGGGAGGCGTGGAGCCCTGGAGGCCTGAGGTGAGGGGGACAGGGCAGGGGTCCAATCACATGGCCACAGTTTCCAGTGGGAAGAAGCTTAGGGAGACCCAGGCCGGGGAGGCCAGGAGCTGGAGTCCTCTCAGGCCACTTTAGATGCGTCTTAACCCTCTCTGCAGCTGGCCCCTGGTCCCAACACACAGTATGACCTGTCCAAGACCAGGGCTGCCCTCCTCCTGGCTGTGATCCAAGGCCGGCCTGGGGCCCAGCATGACGTGGAGGCGCTGGGGGGCCTATGCCGGGCCCTGGGCTTTGAGACCACCGTGAGAACGGACCCTACAGCCCAGGTGAGGGGAAACCGAGAACTTACGCTGGTGCTCTGAAGGAAGACCCCTCCCTAGGAACCTGGGGCCTCTCTCCTGGGCCTCTCTCCATCACTGGCAGGAAGTGCACCACACGTCTAGCCTCTGTCCTCCTACTGCCTGCGTCGGGCCTGTCACTTCCCTGCCTCTAGAAGCCTGGTCTCCAGGGTCTCCAAGGCCTCCCTCATTGGCTGGTTCTCCGCCCCCCCCACCCCCCCCAGCTTAAAGCTTTAGCTGCAAGTCTTGGTTTCCCTCTTGGCTCCCAGCAGCCCACTCCGCTCTCCTCACACCTCTCAACTTCTTGGTGCAGCTTCCCCACCAGGGCAGGAGGAGAACTGGCTCCAGGAAGCTGGGTCTCTATGTCAGCTCTAAAGAGGCCATGCCAAGGCCTTGCAGGAGGGAGTTAGAAAAGGGCTTCTGGTTGGGCGCAGTGGCTCATGCCTGTAATCCCAACACTTTGGGAGGCCGAGGCGGGTGGATCACTTGAGGTTAGGAGTTTGAGACCAGCCTGACCACCATGGTGAAACCTTGTCTCTACTATAAAGACAAAATTAGTAGGGCGTGGTGCTGCACGCCTGTAGTCCCAGCTACTCAGGAGGCTGAGGCAGGAGAATCGGGTGAACCTGGGAGGCGGATATAGCAGTGAGCCGAGATCGCCCCACTGCACTCCAGCCTGGGTGACAGAGCAAGACTCCATCTCAAAAAGAAAAAAAAGAGGGCTTCCTCCCTGGGTCTGTGAGTGGCAGGTGGTGGGAGGCCAGGTGGGTAGGATCTGGGAAACCTTCTCAGCCTGGCAGAGGGCAGCCAGGGGCTGGGGAGGTGGTGGCTTTGGCCCAGGCCTCAACATTGTTCCCACCCAGGCTTTCCAGGAGGAGCTGGCCCAGTTCCAGAAGCAACTGGACACCTGCAGGGGCCCTGTGAGCTGTGTCCTTGTGGCCCTGATGGCCCATGGGGGACCACAGGGTCAGCTGCTGGGGGCTGACAGACAAGAAGTACAGCCCGAGTCACTGATGCAGGAGCTGAGCCGCTGCCGGGTGCTGTGGGGCCGCCCCAAGGTCTTCCTGCTGCAGGCCTGCCGTGGGGGTGAGTGGCCCGGCCTCCTGCCCTCACTTCTCGGCCAGCCTTAGTCCCCAGGACTCACTGTCTACCTCCTCCAGTAAGCCTGGGTACCTGCCCTTCCCTGTCCCCTCTCCTGTCCTCTCCTAGAGGTCAAGTCCATGACCTTGAACCCTTAACTCTCAACACTTGTCATTCAGAGCTCTGAATGTCTCCAGTCTGGCAAGCCTGCCCTGGAGCTCTGGAGCTGGGTTCTCACCTTGACCTCACGTTCACACAAGACCCCTGAGCACCCCCAGGTATCCCCGGAGTGAGACTATCTGCCTCTCCCCACCCTCTTCAGGAAACAGGGATGCTGGTGTGGGGCCCACAGCTCTCCCCTGGTACTGGAGCTGGCTGCGGGCACCTCCATCTGTTCCCTCCCATGCAGATGTCCTACAGATCTACGCTGAGGCCCAAGGTGGGTTCTGCCTTCCTTCCAGGGCCTGGGTTTGGGCAGGGCTGGTGGTGGGGACTGTCCAGACAGCATCTCCAGGGCTCTAAGCTGGGGTATGGCTGCCACCTGCATCCTCTGTTTGCCAAGACAATGGGAAGAAAAAAATCTTCCTTAACTGCAAGGGCCTTTGGGAAATGGGAACTTCTTCCCCTGTTGGAGCCTGAAAAGAACGCTGGAGTCGGCAAGCTCAAATAGCTTTTCTGAGGTCACAGTTGGTAAGTGGCTGGGCCAAGCTTTGAACTTCCGTTTGTCTTTCCTGCCCTGCGCTCTTTCCACCTCCCTGGGCTGCCCTTAAGCCACAGATTGGGAGCTCCTGGAGCTGATGGAGTTCCACAATGTTGATCACTGGAATTGATTCCTCTTGCAGGCAGCTCCTGCAGGGGCGCCCCTCCAGGGAGGTCTGACCAAGCAGACATCCTGACGGTCTACTCAGCCGCGGAGGGTAAGGAGATGGGTCATCGGGAAGCCCGTGGTTACACAGGGCCCAACTTCCTGGCCTACGATCTAGAGTAGCCTTAGGGGCAGCTAGGGCTTAGGGTTGGGGCACAGAGATGCCAGCCCAGCTGTGGTCCAGCCATGTTCCCTACATGGGTTATGATGTGTAGTAACAGCAGTGATGGTGAGTGCTGTGAGGTGCCGCTGTGCCAACCACTGTGTGTGCAGGTTTCCTCTAGGCTGTGAATTCCACGAGGCCGGGGAGATCTGCCTGCCTGGAGGCACTGGTCAGTGTCTGGCACATAGTAGGTGCACAGTAAATGTGTGCTCAGTAGTCAATCTCTCCATAGGCTCACCTCTGCAAATATCTAGCAACAACTTGTTCCAGATGCAAGAAGTCCCTGCTCCCTGCCCTGTTCTCTTGCCTGATTCCTGGGTCCTGCCTGCTTGTACCCCACCTTCCACCAACAGTAGGACCCCTGGAATTGGAAGGCAGAGGGTTGGGGCCCTGGTCTGATGCTCTGGCCCTGGTCCCCTGACCTAGGCTATGTGGCCTATCGCGATGACAAGGGCTCAGATTTTATCCAGACACTGGTGGAGGTCCTCAGAGCCAACCCCGGGAGAGACCTGCTGGAGCTGCTGACTGAGGTGTGTTGGGGGGTTCCGGGGTGACAAGGGGCAAGGAGCTGGATTTGCCCTTCTCCCCAGCCCTTCTATTCTGATCACCTCCTATGAACTCCACTGGCAAAGGAGGGATCCTCTGCCCTCAATACTACAAGATAACCAAACACAGGATGCCCGACGCTGCACAGATGCCATCCATAGCAGTTCTTACTCACACGTACTGCAGTTGGGTGGGGAGGAGGACGCTGCATGCCATGCGGGGCCACCTGGGCTTGTGCTCAGAGCAGGGTGAACCTGCAGGGCCAGGGGGAAGCTGGCTTTGTAGTGACAAGAGAGTGAGATGCCCCCTGGTTCTCACAGGCAGATGTGGTTGGTTGGTTTGAGTATTTCCAAGGCCTGTCAGGGGGCTGAAGTCCATTAGGCTGAGGACCAGGTGGGGTGCAGCTGGTCTGCTGAGAGAGGACCTACGGGGTGGGAGCCTGTCCTGCTGGGTGGGGACATGTCCGGCCAGAGCAGAGGAATTCACCGTTAGTCCTCTGGAGCTCTGTGAGCCTCAGAGATGTCCCTCCCGGCAGCCCTTGAAATTTTAGGCCTTGCAATGCACCAGGCCAGGAGCTCTCCCTTGGGGCAGGGTGAGCCCCGGAGGGCTGTAACCCCAGGCACAGGCTGGGTGTGGTCCTCAGGTCAACAGGCGGATGTGTGAGCAGAACGTGCTGGGCCCCGACTGCGATGAACTCCGCAAGGCCTGCCTGGAGATCCGCAGCTCGCTCCGGCGCCGGCTCTGCCTCCAGCCCTGAGGGCGCCGCGGCCACCCGGGGGCTGCTGAGACGGTGGCAGAACTCCAGCGCCATTCTTGCCTCCATCCACCCCCCAACCCCCGGTTTCCACATCCGAGAGCGAAGCGTGGCAGCGTGGGGGTGGCCGTGCAATAAATATCTGCTGCGAACAGTGCCTGTTCTCAAAGACGTGTGAAATAAGTGAGATAATGTGTGTAAAGCACCTGGCACTGCATATGGACGCAATAGTGTCCATGGGAACTGAGCTGGGGCCTGTGCCCAGGTTCCGGGACTCGGGAACCCAACATGGGCTGGACTGGGCTGGGCTGGGTTGGCAGTTCGGTTATGGGAGCATCCAGGGGGAAGAAGGGTACCAGGAAGAGGACGCATATCCCTCTCCCAGCCATGTCCCTGTGCATGCGCGCCCCACCTCCACCCCGCGCTGCGCCATAGAAACGCAGGAGACACGGCCTCCGCTTTCCAGGCGGCCAGAATAAAGTCTGGGGCCAAAAGCCTTTGAAACACACCTTTGCAGGTTCACCGGTGATGGAGCAAGCACAGGGGCTGCGAAAGCAGCTTGCAGCCCCTGACCCAAAGCGGCGGGAGGCACATGGAGGAAAGAGCTCCCAAACGGCGTCTCGGAGGGGCCTGCGGCGGGGAGGGTGGGGTCGGGCGGGCTCGCCAGGGCTCGAACTCACAGCTCTGGGCCCACGGCGGCAGTTTCCGCCCAGCAGCCTCAGAGGTTGGGCGCGGTGGCCGAGCTCGCAGACTAGCCCACCGCGAGGCCCGGAAGGACGGGCCTCCCCCTTGCTCTAAGCATGCGTATTAAAGTCACAGCATAGGCTCTAGAAAGCTTTATGAGAAAAGCTGCGACAACTGTAGCCGCAGGGCCGCGTGGCCTAATGGATAAGGCGTCTGATTCCGGATCAGAAGATTGAGGGTTCGAGTCCCTTCGTGGTCGTTGCGAGGTTAACGTTTTCTTCTCCTGTCACTGCACCGTGGGCGACAAGTACACTGCACCCTCGAACTGAGTGAGCCTGTCAGTCGCCCCGGACCGCCCAAGGAACACTCGGACCTCGCCCTGCTCCTGCAGTCGCGCAACTGAGGACCTAGGGCCAGAATAGCAGAGAGGGCGACCCAGAGAGCTCCGGCAGGGCCCTGGGGGACTGCGGAGCTTGAAGCCAGAGAACGCGAGTCCTGGGAGCTGGATTGACTTCACAAACTAAAGCTCAAGTGATGGAAACCGTGACAGACGCGGGGCTGGGATTGCTTGCGGTGAGGAGTTGCCCCATGGGGTCAAAGGACATGTGTAGTTTTCTGTTTTGTTTTGTTTTGGAGACGGAGTTTCGCTCTCGTTGCCCAGGCTGGAGTGCAATGGCGTGATCTCCGCTCACTGAAACCTTCGCCTTCCGGGTTCAAGCGATTCTCCTGCCTCAGCCTTCCGAATAGCTGGGATCACAGGCATGCGCTATCACGCCCGGCTAATTTTTGTATTTTTAGTAGAGAGGGGGGGGTTTCTCCATGTTGGCCAGGCTGGTCTGGAACTCCTCAGGTGATCCGCCCGCCTCGGTCTCCCAAAGTGCTGGGATTACAGGCGTGAGCCACCGCGCCCAGCGACATGCGTAGTTTAATTGATTATTGTAATGAAAAACTCTGTATCCTCTATCAACTGATCACGGGGTAGCAAAGTAAAAAAGAAAACAATCATAAATACCGGTGATGAACCGGGCGCGGTGGCTCAACGCCTCTAATCCCCGCTTTTTGGGAGACCGACGCGCAGATCATGAGGTCAGGAGTTCGAGACCAGCCTGACTCACAAGATAAAACTCCGTCTCTACTAAAAATATAAAAATTAGTGGGACGTGGTGGCGCGCTCCTGCAGTCCCAGCTATTCAGGAGGCTGAGTCAGGAGAATCGCTTGAACCTGGGAGGCCGGAGGTTGCAGAGAGCCAAGATCTCGCTACTGCACTGTAGCCTGGGTGACAGGGCGAGACTCCGTCTCAAAATAGAAAATAAATAAAATAAACATTTCAATTTCAAAGAGTATCGCCAGGATTGAGTTAATATTTCACCCAGAAAAAAAAATGTTTACCAGCGGAACCCAAGTTTAGTCCGAGTGCTGAGCAGCGCCGCGTTGGGGTATCCTTCCACCGGGTGAAGGCTGCGGAGAGTCGCAGCTGCAGGTATGTCCTCCGGTCGGCAGACGCTAGTGACCTGGGGTCGTGCAGGGTGTCGCTTTCTCCTTTAACTTATTTTGAGTTTTCAGTGGTTTACGAAGGTATTTGTTTTTGGTAGAGACGGGGCGTTCACTATGTTGCCCAGGCTGGTCTCGAACTCCTGGACTGAAGCGTTTACTAGGTATTAAGGGAAAAGAACTTCATTAAAATATAGATTTTTTGAAAAGGAAAATAACACACATGTTGGGGCAGGAAAGTAAACACCCAACGTTGCGATCCTGAGATTAACACCGAGCCAGCTGGGGATGTAGCGGGCAAACTTTGGAGGGTCATTATTAAGAGGCTTCCGACCACTGGCCGGCACCGTTGGTGTAATGGATAATGCAGGGGAGGAGGACGGAGACCGACACTTCCGCAAGCGGCGGGCTCGGGATGAGGAGCGGGTTGCTGAGCAGGCATCGCGTGCCCCTTCCCATACACTCCATCCATCTCAAATGCATCTTTCACTACTAATTACCCCTAGACTTGGGTTCTCTTCTGAATGGAGACTAGGGCTCGTGAGGGAGTTGATCCAGGCACCTCTCGCACCCTAAGCGAAGATCATACCCCTAGACCAAAGAGCCGAGGCAGAAATCTGCTGTTCTGTGTCCTTCAGGTCTCTCTGCACGTGCGCGGTCTCTTTGGGGCACCGAGGATGCTCAGGAGCGGACGAGATCTGAACCAGAGCTTGGATTCCCGTGGAGGGGCGGGAGAAAGGCCAGGATAGGACAGGCAGGCTGTGGGGGAACCATCGCGGAGTGACTGAGAGACTGGTCTAAGACAAGCGCCATATTGTCATCGTCTGCCCCGGTGGCCTAATGGATAAGGCATTGGCCTCCTAAGCCAGGGATTGTGGGTTCGAGTCCCACCCGGGGTAAAAAGGGGATGAATTTTAGGTTCTTGAACGGGAAAAAGAACTGGAATTTCGTTATACTCCGGTGGAGTTGCGGAGTTCCGCGAGGTTTCCTAGACAAGCTGTAAATCAGAAACTCGTACCTGTTTTCAAATAAGACGAGCTATTTCAGGTTACAGGAGAAACAAGTTGGACGTTTTACAGGATTTTAAGTTCCATCCATTTAACTTGGTAGAAAGAAGTGATTGTTTCTTTTTCCAGGTTTGTTAATTCTATAATGGTTACATATATTTTTGAAATCCTTATTTTTTAGTAAACACACAATGATTCACAGATTAAATTACAGGACAACTGGTTTGTTTTAAAAATCATAAAACTGAGGCCAGGCGCGGTGGCTCACGCTTGTAATCCCAGGCTGTAATCTCCCTTTCAAAAAAAATCATAAACTGGATGGAGGTATAGATGAAACTACTTATCCATGAGTAGATAATGGGGGACATGAGGGGACATTGCACTATTTCCTCTCTTTTAATACATGTTTGAAATAGTCCATGGTATTCTTTTTTTAAATCCATGCAATATATGACGCCATCTTCAAGGTAAAAAATTCCCGAACTACAGGACATGGTGTAAAGTAAAATCAGAAGCTGCCCCGATGGGGACCACTGCTAGAATTTTGTCATAAATATGTATAAAAACATGGTTGGCTTTTGCCTTTAAAACCCGTAATAGGGCCGGGCGCAGTGGTTCACGCCTGTAATCCCAGCACTTTGGGAGGCTGAAGCCGGCGGATCACCATCACTAACCAGCCTGACCGACATGGTGAAACCCCGTCTCTACTAAAAATAGAAAAATTAGCCGGGCGTGGTGGCACGCGCCTGTAATCCCAGCTCCTCGGGAGACTGAGGCAGGAGAATCACTTGAACCCGGGAGGTGGAGGTTGCAGTGAGCGGAGATCGCGCCATTGTACTCCAGCCTGGGTGACAGAGTGAGACTCCGTCTCAAATAAATAAATAAAACCCATTATTGGGACTTTTCTGTTTTTCCAGCTCTGGCCTGGCTTCTCCCACTTCCCCACACATCCTGGACCCCATCATCCCCACCTCAATGGCGTTACCTTCCTCACCTCAATGGCATTACCTTCCACCATCATAGGCCACCTGCAGAGAATGGCCACCACAGAGCTCCTTAAGGAAGCTGAGGCTTCCGTGATGGATTTTTTCGGGAGGCCTTGTGAAAGGGAGTGTCCTGGCCTGGTGCGGTAGCTCACTCCTGTAATCCCAGCACTTTGTAAGGCCAAGGCGGGCGGATCACGAGGTCAGGAATTCGAGAGCAGCCTGGCCAATATGGTGAAAACTCATCTCTACTAAAAATATAAAAATTAGCGGGGTGTGGTGGCGCTTGCCTGTAGTCCCAGCTACTTGGGAGGCTGAGGCAGAAGAATCACTTGAACCTGGGAGGCAGAGGTTGCAGTGAGCCGAGATCATGCCACTGCACTCTAGTCTGGGCAACAGAGTGAGACTCCGGCTCAAAAAAAAAAAAAAAAAAAAAAAAAAAAAAAAAGAAAGAAAGAAAGAAAAAGAAAAAAGAAAGAAAGGGAGTCTCCTCTGGTCTTCTCAGTGGTGTGCGCATCATGCATGATAGATGCACTCCAATATTGCTTGGTGTCTTTAGGTTTCTTTCTCTACAGTTTGCCCGAGACGTTCTACCAGCCCAGTCTCATTAAACATAGGCCATCACTGAGGTCAATTTTCAGCCAACCAACCAAGAAACCTGGTAGGGCCACGGTCAGCTGCATGAGATAATATATTAACTATAGGCTCTTTGGAATGTGCACCCAGATGGATAAATTCACCAGATACAAAATCATATCCCATCCTCCTTATGATGTCTTAAAGTAGCAAAACTTGTTTTGTATCTGTTTTGTTTTGTCATGTATGCTGTTTTCTCCAAGGTCAGCCTTTGTCGTTCAAGATTGTCAATTTTGAGTCCAATCTGATGTCACCACTTCTTCCTAATCAGTACTGTTATTTTTCACACCAAAGATTTCCTAAGGCTGTGAATTCAATTTACATTGCCATTCTGCAACACGCCTAGTTAAATGACATGTTTGATTTTTAGCAATATCAGCCTTATGGCTTTAAGGTTATTGTATAGTTGCCATAAATTGTCCCTGGGTCTCTGAATATGACTTAGTCTAGAAGTTTAGACACCTGATCTTGTCATTTTCTTTCTGTAAGCTAACCAGTTCCTTCAGAAGACTTCTTTCCATGCCATGAACTAATGAAAGTCCATGTGGTCGCCTGTGCTGCAACAGTCAAGCACAGCAGCCACTGGTCCCCCACGGCACTTGCTTCAGTCTGTAACTCCTCATAATCAACCAGGTCACACGTTGCCTGATCATGATGCCCTTGTATACTGTGAATTACAGCATCTCATGTCCATTGGTAAGGACCTCAACACTGCATTCAAGCCAAAATTGTCCAAGTAGCAGTCAGAAAACAATCAGCTATGTTTTCTTGTTTGTTTGTTTTGTTTTTGTTTTTGTTTTTGTTTTGAGACGGGGTCTCTCTCAGTCACCCAGGCTGGAGTGCAGTGGTGTGATCACAGCTCACTGCAGCCTTGACCTCCCAGGTTCGAGTGATCCTCCCCAATCAGCCTTCTGAGTAGCTGGGACTGCAGGCACATGCTGCTCATTTTTTGTAGAGATGGGGTCTTGCTATGTTGCCCAGGCTGATCTCAAACTCCTGGGCTCAAGCAATCCTCCCACCTTGGCCTCCCAAAGTGCTGTTCTTATAGGCATGAGCCACCACACCTCTCATTAGCTATTTTCACAGAATATTTAATATGACAGTTATTAGATAGGTATAAATAATTGTTTTGGTTTTTGGAGACAGGGTCTCACTGTATTGCCCAGGCTGCAGTGGCACAATCATGGGTCACTGCACCCACAAATTCCTGGGCTTAAGTGGTGTTCCTGCCTTGACCTCCCTAAATGCTGGGATTACAGGCCTGAGCCATGGTACCTAGCCTAGAACCAGATTGTAAGGGTGAGATTCTAAATTTGACTCCCCTGATAACTGGCTGGCTGGCTGGCAATGAGGACCACTTCCCTGATGGAAAGTGAGAGTCCCTGGTGTGCTGTAGTGTGCAATTATGAGAATTTTTGCCAGGGTTACACTAGGGTGAAATAGAAGGGGAATTCCTCCTAAGGCAAATATTATGCAGAGAGGGTCCCAAATGCTCTGTGTACTGAATAGAACGTGTATGTAAATGTCATATATATGTAATTTTAATTTCTTTTTTCTTTTTTTTTTTTTTTCTTTTTTGAGATGGAGTCTTGCTCTGTCACCCAGGCTGGAGTGCAGTACCACGATCTCGGCTCATTGCAACCTCCGCCTTCCGGGTTCACGCCATTCTCCTGCCTCAGCCTCCCTAGTAGCTGGAACTACAGGTGCCCATCACCACGCCTGGTTAATTTTTTCTATTTTTTAGTAGAGACGGGGTTTCACCGTGTTAGCCAGACTGCTCTCGAACTCCTGACCTCGTGATCCGCCCGTCTTGGCCTCCCAAAGTGCTGGGATTACAGGCGTGAGCCACTGCGCCTGGCCAATTTCTTTTTATTATTATTATTTTGAGACAGAGTCTTACTGTGTTGTCCAGGCTGGAGTGCACAGGCGCGATCTCGGTTTACTGTAACCTCTAACTCCCAGGTTCAAGCGATTCTCCTGCCTCAGTCTCTGGAGTAGCTGGGACTATAGGCGCGCTACCAAACCTGGAGAAAATTTGTATTTTTTTTAAGGGCTGGGGTCTCACCATGTTGCCTAGGCTAGTCTCAAACTCCTGGGGTCAAAGTGAGGGGATTACAGGCATGGACCACGATGCTCGGCCCATTTTTTATGAACCAGAACTAAAGGGATCCCTATATATCCTGAGGCCAGTTGGTTGGTGGAGCGTTTTGTGTTTGCTTGCCCAACAAATCCCGATTTGGGAGGTATACGGAGTCACTTCCAACCTTTTCTTACTTACTTGACTTTCTTCCAAGTTTAATCGGTCCGACAAAACCTCCCACCCAATGTGGGGCTCGAACCCACGACCAGAGATTGTGTCTCATGCTCAGGGAGGTAACAAGAAAAGCCGTTTCCCACACGTCCTTTGGATCTCTCCAGAACTTCCCAGGTATACGGAGTCGCTTCCGATCTTTTGCACTTACTTGATTTTTTCAAGTTGCAAGACTCATCGGTCCAACAAAACCTCTCGCCCAACGTGGGGCTCGAACCCACGACCCTGAGATTAAGAGTCTCATGCTCTACCGACTGAGCTAGCCGGGCGGTTACAAGAAAAGCTGCTTCCCACACTGCCATTGGAGCTCTCCAGAACGTCCCTATTCTATATAAAGTTGTTGGGGATGAGTCCAGGATCCGAGACACGCTACATCCTGAGCGAGCACTAGAGCCCTAAGCTCCACGCGGACCGAGGACGCCGCCAGGCCCGTGTGGTCTGCCGTCCCTCGTGGGTGTGTGTCCTGTCGGCTGACCCTCGTGGGGGTGTATCCCGTCTGTCGACCCTCGTGGGCTTGTGTCCCCTCTGCCGACCCTCGTGGGCGTGTGTCCCGTCTGCCGTCTCTCGCGGTGTGTGTCCCCTGTCTGCAGTCCCTCGTGGGTGTGTGCGGCCCCTGCAGCTCCTGGGAGCGGGAACGTCGGGAACAAGGGCTGAAGGGACGGACTCTGGAGATGGCCGGGGGGAAACTCGGCATGACTCTCTCTTAGGGTTGTGAGTGGTTCCGGGGTCAAATCACGGAGGTCTCCTCATTTTCAAACCCTCGCCCCTGTTTAGGGCGGGCAGAGTGGCCTCACCACAGGGACAAGCCCGGGAGACCCTTTCTCCCCCTCAGGCTCGCAGTAGAATGCTGGGTCCCTTGCCAGTGGAAAAGGCAAGAAAAGTTTGGAGCGTTCGTAGAGCCGCCCGTTTGGGAAGAAATGAACTCTGATCCCAGCTCCGGTCCCTGTATGGGAGGTCTCAGGGCTGCGAGGGTCGCCTGGGCAGAGCTCAGGCCAAGAAGGGGCTCGGCTGAGAACAGAAGCCAGGGGTCTGTGCCGGAGACGGGATCCCTTCCTAGGATGCCCGGGCTGGCCTGCTGGGAGGCGGCGTGGTCTCCTCCTCAGGGTTCTGCACTCGGGTTTCACATTGGTTGAAATTTCTGGGCTGGGGCTCAGCACGCGAGACCCCTGCCTCACGCGGGCCAGACAGACCACCTCCCCGCGGGCTGCATCCCCTGGTCACCGGCCCTCCTCTCGGTGCTGGGGCCGCCTGGAGCCGCTGGGAGCCGGGTGGCCCTCGAGGGAGGCGGCGCCGCAGTGCCCAGGGTGCGGGGTCCGCCTCTGTGCGCCTGAGGGCGGGGGTCGTGCAGGGGTTCCTCCTGGGGCTGGTCCCCGCCGGACTGCACCTTCTACCAGCGTCCTGGGATCGAAACCGAAACCTCCCCCTGCGCAACCGTCCCCGACGGCCTTGAGGTTGGGGTGTAGCCGGGACCCTGGAGGGGCAGGGTGGGGATGGAGTGAAGGCGGGGACTGGGAGGTGCTTGGAGGAGGAGAGTGGAACCGCGGGTGTAGACCAAGGACAGACGTCAGAAAATTGTTATTGCGCTGGCTCGTTGGTCTAGGGGTATGATTCTCGCTTTGGGTGCGAGAGGTCCCGGGTTCAAATCCCGGACGAGCCCTCTTCTATTTTCCCGAACACCGTCATTTTCTCACGGAGTCCCCGGCCGCAGGGAACTTGGTCTCTCCGTGGCAGCCGCAGGCGCCGGGGCCCATCCGACTTCCCGCTTCCGCCCGGCTTGCAGCCCTTCGCCTTGCCCAGCTGCAGGCGGGACTTGCCTGCGCCTCCTGACCGGAGCCTTCCACCTGGGAATTCTGAGGGCGCCTGAGGCCTGGCGCTGGGGCAGTAGACCCCAGATACGGGACCCTAAAAGAGGGCAAACGCCTCCCCCGCCGCGTCTGCCTCTGCAGACGTGGCCCTAGGTCCCGGGTGACCATGGAACTTGTTCTGGGCGTGTAGTTTTCGTTTGAGTGGGATGGTTCTAAGTTTAAATTTCGGACAAGCCCAGTGTTTCGAACTTCCTTTCTTTTCTTTCTTTCTTCCTTTCTCTCTTTCTTTCTTTGTTTCTTTCTTTCTTTCTTTTCTTTCTTTCTTTCTTTTCTTTCTTTCTTTTCTTTCTTTCTTTCTTTCTTTCTTTCTTTCTTTCTTTCTTTCTTTCTTTCTTTCTTTCTTTCTTTTTATTTCTTTCTTTCTCTCTCTTTCTCTCTCTTTCTTTCTTTCTCTTTTCTTCTCTTCTCTTTTATTTTCTTTCTTCTTCTTCTTCTTTTTTTTTTTTTTTTTTTTTTTTTTTTTTTTTTTTTGACAGCGTCTCCTTCTGTTGCCCAGGCTGGAGTGCTGGAGTGCAGTGGTGCCATCTCAGCTCACTGCAATCTCAACCTCCCAAACTCAAGGGATCCTCCCACTTCCACCTCTGGAGTAGCTGGGACTACAGGTGCTCACCACCACGCCAGGCTAATTGTGTGTGTGTGTGTGTATGTATAAGTGTATATATATGCACACACACATATATATGTGTGTATATATACGTGTATATACGTGTGTATATATATGTGTGTGTATGTGTGTGTATATATATATATAACCGAGGTCTTGCTGTGTTCTGGAGGCTGGTCTCCAGCTTACACTCAAGCAATCTTCCTGCGTCAGCCTCCCATCACAAAGTGCTGCAATTGCAGGCCAGAACCACCATGCTCAGCTGCCTCCTTTTCCTTCCAGGTCCTGAGGTCGCAGCGGCGCGTCCCTCCGGCACATGGCGGGGAAGAGGTGCGGTTCCGGGAGCCTGCGACGCCTCTGGGGAGTCCAAGTCCGGCTCCTAGCCCTTTGTCTGAGGACGGAGGAGGACCTGGGGGGCTTCCCCTAGCTGATGGTCTCAGTTCTCCAGAGGTGGCGGGGAGAGCGAGAAGCCCCAAAACGCTAGCTGCGTTTCCTATTTGGAGTCGCAGGATGTGGCAATGTTGAAGCTCGCCGTGCCCCTCCTTCCCATAGGAACTAGAATCCCGTCCGGGACAAGCATCGGGAAAGGGGGACAGTTTGTGACCGAGGAAACGAGGACTGATCCAGAACAGCGAAGGCGGAGCCGCGTTGGGCTCATGAAGGGCGACAAAGGCCCCGACCCCTCTTCCGCATGAGTAGTTGGTCCGGGGTATGGTTCTCGCTTAGGGACCACAGGGACAAGCCTCGGAGACCCAAGAGGTCCTGGGTTCAAATCCCGGAAGAGCCCACACTTTAAGAACCCACCACCTTGGGAGGCCGAGGCGGGCGGATCACGAGGTCAGGAGATCGAGGCCATCCTGGCTAACACGGTGAAACCCCATCTCTACTAAAAATACAAAAACTTAGCCAGGCGTGGTGGTAGGCGCCTGTAGACCCAGCTACTGGTGAGGCTGAGGCAGGAGAATGGCGTGAACCCAGTAGGCGGAGCTTGCAGTGACCAGAAATCGCGCCACTGTACTCCAGCCTGGGCAACTGAGTGAGACTAAAGTATCAAAAAACATAAAATAAAATAAAAAATAAAAAATCAGTGTTTGTGTCTGTGGCATTGTCCTTGGGGCATATGCGTCGTGGGACACAGGCTGTTTAACCAGAGAATTTTTTCTGGGGCATTCAGGGCGGATCTGTCCTGAGGGACTCCCCCGAGTGACCGGAGTAGTGGTTCCATGAGTGAGGATGATGAGTGAGGCTTGCCTGCTGGAACTCCCAGACAAAACCTACTCCCGCGAGGGAGAGTGTCCCGCAGAAGTTGAGCTTTTTACGACTGCGGACGTGCTCTCCTGCAGAGGCAAGACTAATAGCAGTGGCTCACTTCGTTGACTAAACTAAGGAAAACTGTGGGTGGCTTTGTCTGGTAGCTGAGTTCAAATCCCCGATAGGACTGATTCTAAAGTCGCCTTGCTCAGAGAGAAATGAAGCGGGGCCGGGATCCAGTGTAGAGAGAGCTTTGGCTGGCTAGCGGCGTACAAGGCCGGGCTGCACAGGTGGCAGGGGCGTGGTTGTGAAATAATCAAAATGATCAGGCACTTCAGGTCCTCGGGAGAGCGGGCGCAGAGGTGGCCACCCCTGGGGTTCCCCTACTGGCACCATGATGGTCAGGACCTCCGGGATCCCATGCCAACCTCCCTCAGCCGCTGTGGTGCGCACGGGGGAAATGTGGTTGGAAATCGCGGCGGCCGGGCGCGGTGGCTCACACCTGTAATCCCAGGCCTTTGGGAGGCCGAAGTGGAAGAATAGCTTGAGCCCATGGAGTTCAAGACCAGCCTGGACAACATAGTGAAACCCCACCTCTACAAAACAATTTTAAAAGTTAGCAGGGCGTGGTGGTGCGTGCCTGTGATCCCAGCTACTCCTGTGTCTGAGGCAGGAGGATCGCTTGAGCCTGTCTCAAAAGACAAACAAACGAGGAGGCGCGAAGGCTCACACCTGTAATCCTAGCACTTTGGGAGACCGAGGCGGCTGGATCACTTGAGGTCAGGAGTTCGAGACCAGCCTGGCCGGATGGTGAAACCCCATCACTACTAAAAATACAAAAATTAGCCGGGCGCGGTGGCTGGCGCCTGTAATCCCAGCCGCTGGGGAGGCTGAAGCAGGAGAATTGCTTGAACTCGGGAGGTAGAGATTGCAGGGAGCCGAGATCATGCCCCTGGGCGACAGGGCAAGACTCTGTCTCAAAAACAAACAAACAAACACACAAACAAAAAACAAACATACATGGGAATGGGAGAGGCTGTGCGCCTGTGGGCACAGAGGAGAATTTGCAATTCTGCACTTCCCACCCAATTTTGCTGAGAACCTAAAACTGCTCTTAAGATGATTTTTTTTTTTAATTGTTGTTGTTGTTTGTTTGTTTTTTGCTTTTTCTGAGACGGAGTCTCACTCTGTCGCCCAGGCTGGAGCACAGTGGCGCAATCTCGGCTCACTGCAACCTCTGCCTCCCGGGTTCAAGCAAGTTTCTACCTCAGCTTCCTGAGTAGGTGGAATTACAGGCGCCTGCCGCCATGCCCAGGTAATCTTTTTTTCTTTTTTTCTTTGTATTTTTGTATTTTTAGCAGAGACGGGATTTCACCATCTTGGCCAGGCTGATCTTGAACTCCTGATCTCGTGATCCACCTGCCTCATCCTCCCAAAGTGCTGGGATTACAGGTGTGAGCCACCGCACGCGGCCATTTTAAGACATTTTAGCCGGGCCTGGGACTACAGGTGTGAGCCACCGTATCCGGCCGGCTTTCGTTTGTAAAGCCCATATTTTTCTTCTGTTGGGTCTGCAATAACTGTGATGTTAGATCTTTTGTTAAAGTCCCACAAACACCCGAGGTTCTGTTTTATTATTATTATATTATTATTATTATTATTATTTTGAGAAGGAGTCTTGCTGCCTCCCAAGCTGGAGTGCAGCAGTACGATCTCGGCTCACTGCAAGCTCCGCCTCCCGGGTTCACGCCATTCCCGAGTAGCTGGGACTACAGGCGCCCGCCAGCACGCCCGGCTAATTTTTTGTAGTTTTGTATTTTTAGTAGAGACGGGGTTTCACTGTGTTAGCCAGGATGGTCTCGATCTCCTGACCTCGCAATCCACCCACCTCGGCCTCTCAAAGTGCTGGGATTACAGGCGTGAGCCACCGCGCCCGGTCTGTTTTTTTTTTGTTGTTGTTTTGTTTTGTTTTTTTAGTTTATTTTCTCTCCGGGTAATTTCTATTGTTCTGTCTTCAAATTTGCGGAGTCTTCTATTTTCTTCCATTCTGCTGCTACCCATTCATTAAAGTTCCTTCCTTTGGTTTTGTATTTCTCGGGCCTAAACTTTCCGCTTGGTTATTCTTTATATTTTCTACTCCTTTGCTGAGACTTCATATTTTTTCATTTGCATGAAGCAGGGGTTGCTCCTTGAAGCATGTTTACGGTGGCCACTTCACCATCTTTGTCATCCTGTCAGATGGTCCAACACTGGTGTTGGTGTCTGTTGTCCGTTGATTGACGTTATTTGTTTGTTTGTTTGTTTGTTTGTTTGAGACGGAGTTGCTCAGGCTGGAGTGCCGTTGCGCCATCTCGGCACACTACAACCTCCGCCTCTGGGGTTCAGGCGATTCTCCTGCCTCAGCCTCCCGAGTAGCTGGGATGACAGGTGGGCGCCACAATGCCTGGCTAATTTTTTGTATTTTTAGGAGAGATGGAGTTTCATCATGTTGGCCAGGCTGGTCTCCAACTCCTCACCTCAGGTGATCCACCCGCCGGCCTCCCAAAGTGCTGGGATTATAGGGGTGAGCCCCGGCGCCTGCGTGGCTGGCCTGACTGACATTTTCAAGTTAGGATTTTCCAGGGTTTTAGAATGACCAGGTCTGCGATGATACTCCCTGGCTGGGAGCAGGAGGGGCGACTGGGACTGCTCCCCATGTGGACAAAGAGGAAGTTGGGCCGATTTCCGATGACTGCCAGGCCGCCAGAGGCTGCTGCTGGGCCCTGGGTCACAGGTCGAGGTGTCACGCCTCTGAGCCGAAGCTGAGTCATTACAACCCCTGTGATCTGCACAAATACGTCCAGATGGCCTGCAGGAGCCAAGAAGTCTGAAGAAGCCAAAAAAAAAAAAAAAAAAAAACACAAAGAAGTAAAACAGCAGTTCCTGCCTTAAGTGATTAACCAACATTACAACATTCTACCACTGTGACTTGTCCCTGCCCTACCTTAGCTGATCAGTCGACTTTGTGACATTCTTCTTTTGGAAAATAAATCTTATGACCTCCCTACCATGTACCTTGTGACCCCCTCCTCGGCTAACAATAGATAACCACCTTTTACCGTAATTTTCCATTACCTACCCAACTCCTATAAAGCAACCCCTTCCCCATCTCCCTTTGCTGACTCCTTTTTGGAACTCAGTCCGCCTGCACCCAGGGATTAAAAAGCTTTATTGCTCACACAAAGCCTGTTTGGTGGTCTCTTCTCACGGACGCGCTTGACAGAGGCCGCCCTGCAGTTCCTGTTACGATCTAAGGAAGGGAAGGGGAGATGAGAAAGAACTGGGTCGCAAGTCGAGGGGGTCCATTTCGTGAGGCGCACACTCAGGACAGGCCCTACCCTGCTGCTCTACTCTTTCCCTTCAGCCCCTCCTTCCTGGCCTCCACTTCCCGGCTGACTCCACACTGATCATTAACTCAGAAGCCGCGCAGGCCGGCAGCCGGGATCGCCTGTAATCCCAGCACTTTGGGAGGCCGAGGCGGGCGGATCACCTGAGGTTGTCAGTTCCAGACCAGCCTGACCAACATGGAGAAACCCCTGTCATGAGCCGCTTGCCTCCACCGTGCACACAGATCTGCAGGGAAGTGGGAAGAGTTGGGCTCTTTGGGTCATTTGAAACGGTTTGGAGCTATACAGAGGCCAGGCTCGATATTAAGTAGGAATTGGGATTTATATTGGCAGCGAAGCTTGGACCTAAACCCCTTTGGATCCGCACTTGGGCCCCAGAGAAAGGTTGTTCCTTTCCTCCCCACCTCCCACTCAGGACCACCCTGAGCGGTCCCGGCCTGGAGCCATGGCTAATGGTCCCTGACTACAAATTCCAGCTGACTGGAGGCTCCGGTTTGAGGTTAAGGGATTCACAGTCCGCCCACAACTCGTTGAGAAGGGGAGGATAGGGGGTCCCAGATGTCCGGAGACCCTGGCAAGGACTGTGCACCCAGCTGTCTGAATGCCAGAGGCCGGCTCCACGGGTAGCCATGCCTGCACCACCTCCTCAGGGCTAGAGTCACCACAGCCTTTTTTTTTTTTGGCAGCACCTGCTTTGAGGATTCTGAACATTAGGGTGGGAATCAAGGACCATGACGTCAGCCTGGCTAGCTCAGTCGGTAGAGCATGAGACTCTTAATCTCAGGGTCGTGGGTTCGAGCCCCACGTTGGGCGCAGCTTTTACCATTCTTGATGCACAGAATTCAGCATCATCACAAGTGACACAGGTTCCGATGCTTGGCCCCTAACTGGAAGGTAAACTTTCATTGAGTCCCAACTCTCCATCTGTGTCAGCATGAGAGCTTTGAAGACCTCCTCCCAAATTCATCAAGCTGACAACTGCTGTGTCTTCTCTTACAGTGGGTGTCCCAGAACCAGGGTTTCTAACGAAAGAAAACAGGAGATTTTGTACCCCAGGAAGGTCTGTCTGCTCACCCCTAGACTGGGATAGAGAACCTGGATACCTTTCCTTTAGCATAAGACCCAAAGTTTCTTCCCCTCCCCCAGGAGACTCAGTCCCAGGCCTGGGGGTGGATGTGCTGCTTTGAAGTTCAGCCAAGGGAGAAGTGTCCACCCACCCAGTTCAGCTGAGACTATGGGTCACTGTAGGGGCCAGCCCTACAGGATCTGTGGGTTTTTCTCCCCGTGTGCAGAGATAAGAGACCATAGAAATAAAGACACAAGACAGATAAAAGACAGTTGGGTCCGGGGTACCACTACCACCAAGACACGGAGACTGGTAGTGGCCCCGAATGCCAGGCTGCGCTGTTATTTATTGGATACATGACAAGAGGGCAGGGTAAGGAGTGTGAGCCATCTCAAATGATAGGTAAGGTCACGTGGGTCATGTGTCCACTGGACGGGGGCCCTTCCCTGTTTGGCAGCCGAGGCGGAGAGAGAGAGAGGAGAGACAGCTTACGCCATTATTTCTGCATTTTAGAGACTTTTAATATTTTCGCTAATTCTGCTACTGCTATCTAGAAGGCAGAGCCAGGTGTACAGGATGGAACATGAAGTGGATCAAGAGCGTGACCGCTGAAGCACAGCATCACAGGGAGACGGTTAGGCCTCTGGATAACTGCGGGCATCACTCAGGCCCTCCACAAGAGATGGTGGAGTAGAGTCTTCTCTAAACTCCCCCAGGGAAAGGGAGACTCCCTTTCCCGGCCTGCTAAGTAGCGGGTGCTTTTCCTTGGCACTGACGCTACCACTAGACCACGGTCCACTTGGCAACGGGCGTCTTCCCAGACGCTGGCGTTACCACTAGACCAAGGAGCCCTCTGGTGGCCCTGCCCGGGCATAACAGAAGGCTCACACTCTTGTCTTCTGGTCACTTCCCACTATGTCCCCTCAGCTCCTATCTCTCTATGGCCTGGGTTTTCCTAGGTTATGATTGTAGAGCGAGGATTATTATAATATTGGATAAAGAGTAATTATTACAAACTAATGATTAATGATACTTATATATAATCATATCTATGATCTATATCTAGTATAACTCTTGTTATTTTATATATTTTATTATACTGGAACAGCTCGTGCCCTCGGTCTCTTGCCTTGGCACCTGGGTGGCTTGCCGCCCACAGGTCAACATGGAGAGACCACCTCCCATATGCTCTACAGTCCCCTGGCTAACTCAGGCTCTTGTGAGAGAGGCCAGAACCCCAGAAACCAGTATGACCCAGCCATTACTTATCTCTCTCACTGTTTGGACGGTGGCCCTTGTTATTAGGAGACCAGGAGTGCAGCCACCCAGCCCCTCCAAAACGTGCCTAACAGATTTTTTGGAGGCTAAGGCAATCCCATGTAGGATGCTAATCTGTCGTAAAGATTTCTGATTAATCCCACTTCTGGGACAGCCTCCAAGAGTTCCAGTTCATCTATTGTTTCTTGTGTAAGACTAACTATAAATTCTGCCCTTAGGTCAAAACAACCTTGCTGCTATTGCATTTACCATAAATCTTGCCCTTAAGCAAGTGCCTTATACATTCCTTCTGAAGCACATACACCCTTTCCCTGTGGTATGTAGACCCTGGGTCTGGACAGTAAGGCATGGAGACCCACTATCTTGTCCCCCTGCCACCAGAGACCCAGACCCGGATTCTGTTCATAAGTCCCTATTAAATGTTTTTTTCCTAAGAAAGATGATTTGTTGGTCTTTTTCTTCAGCCTGGCACCTTCCTTGGACTTTGGGTGTAGGTTTGCATTATGGTTGTAACCAGCCAAGGTGTGTCTTTGGAATGGGAGTCAAACCTTAATGTCTGGGCTTTTGAGTGGTTTTGGACACATTTGCCAGTGGGGGTGCTGAGATAGAGGCTGTCTGGGGGCCCCAAGGAAGGCAGATCAGAGGCTAGGACAAAACGCTACAGGCATCTCAACAGCCCAGGTCCTAATAATATGGCGCCATCGCCTCAGCCTCTGGTCAGAGTTCGAATCCCTCCTGGAGGATGTTGGCTTATGGGGCCTTATAACCATGACCCTGTGTCACAGCGATGCATGGGGAATGGGGCTAGGGGTCACTTGTATCCTTGGCCTGTGAGGGTTGCAGAGCCAGGGGTGGGTTGGGGACTGGTGCCCTCTGTCTGAAACTATCCATCTTGGGCATTTTTCAGGGAGGAGATAGGGCTGTCCTGTGATTGTCTTTGCATCTTTTTAGGAAGATTGGAACTATCAGGCCGGGCGTGGTGGTTCATGCCTGTAATCCCAGCACTTTGGGAGGCAGAGGCGGGCAGATCATAAGATCAAGAGATCGAGACCATCCTGGCTAATACGGTGAAACTCCACCTCTACCGAAAATACAAAAAATTAGCCGGGTGTGGTGGTGTGCACCTGTAGTCCCAGCTGCTGGGGAGGTTGAGGCAGGAGAATGGCGTGAACCCGGGAGGCGGAGCTTGCAGTGAGCGAAGATCACGCCACTACACTCCAGCCTGGGTGACAGACTCTGTCTCAAAAAAAAAAAAAAAAAAAAAAAAAAAGCAAAAAGAAGGAAAGACTGGAGCTATCAAATAAAGGGTGAACTAGGTATATTCCAAGAATACAAGGTTGGCCTTAAATTCAAGAAAATTATCAAAATAATTCATCATATTAACAGAATAAAAAAAGAAGTCATGTGGCGATCTTAATGTTTGGAAGGGCGCTTCATGCAATTCACACCTGTATTAACCGTTTGTTTGTTTTACAGGCAGAATCTTGCTCTGTCATCCAGGCTGGAGTGCAGTGGTGCAATCTCGGCTCACTGCAACCTCCACCTCACGGTTCAAGCAATTCTCTCTGTCTCAGCCTCTGGAGTAGCTGGGGTTACAGGTGCCCACCACCACATCCAGCCAATTTTTGTATTTTAGTGGAGTTGGGGTTTCACCATGTTGGCCAGGCTGGTCTCGAACTCCTGACCTCAGGTGAACCTTGGCCTCCCAAAATGCTGGGATTAGAGGCATGAGCCACCGTGACCAGACAGAATCTTACTTTGTTACCCAGGCTGCAGCACAGTGGTGAGAACACAGCTGATTGCAGCCTCAACCTCCTCAGCTCAAGCAATACTCCCACCTCATGCACCAGCTAATTTTTTTGTGTTTTCTGTAGAGATGGGGCCTCACTATGTTGGCTAGGCTGGTCTCAAACTCCTGAGCTCAAGGGGTCCTCTCATGAGACATTGTGCCGGCCCATTATTTTCCTTCTTTGCTTCAACTCCCATCAGCTACCAGTTTCTGGACTGGAATGCCGTTTTTCCTCCTCTTTCTTGACTAGCCCCTTATTTTCTCTCCTGTCTGAGCTTTAATGTCACTCCTAGACTCATTGTTCCCATGTCAAGAACTCATCTATATCTGACAACTCTGTTATGACATCCTGTAATTTTTGTAAGTCTGTTCATTTTATTTTTTATTTTTTCCAAGACAGGGTCTTGCTATGTTGCCCAGGCTGGAGTGCAGTGGTGTGATCTAGTTCACTGCAGTCTCAGCCTCCTGGACTCGGGAATTCTCCTACCTCAGATTTCCAAGTAGCTGGAACAACAGACGTGTGCCACCACACCCAGCTAATTTTATTTATTTATTTAGATGAAGTCTCATTCTGTCACCTAGGCTGGAGTGCAGTGACGCAAACTCAGCTCATTGCAACCTCCATCTCCCAGATTCAAGCGATTCTCTTGCCTCAGCCTCCTGCATAGCTGGGATTATAGGCATGTACCACCACGCCAGACTATTTTTTTGTATTTTTAGTAGAGACACGGTTTCACCATGCTGGCCAGGCTGGTCTTGAAGTCCTGACCTCTAGAGATCCACTCACCTCGGCCTTCCAAAGTGCTGGGATTACAGGTGTGAGCCACCATAGCCGGCCTGATTGATTTATTTAAATTTAGTTACCGGGTCTTTCTATGTTGCCTGGGATGGTCTTGAGCTCCTGGGCTCAAGTGATGCTCCCTCCTCGGCCTCCCAAAATGCTAGATGTGCATCATTGGGCCAGCCTATTTTACTCTTTATTTTTAAATAATTATAGATTCACAGTAAGTTGCCAAAAAGAAAAAAAAAGTACAGAAAACTCTTGTGTAGCATTCACCCAGTTTTCCCTAAGACTTCCATGACTATGGTTCAACATCAACGCCAGAAAATGAACACTGGCTGTTTTTTAAAACATATTATTCTTGGTTATTTTCAATCTTCACTTTGAACTGTGTGCTCTTTATTTTCTGCCCACCATTGTGCCCACCAAAAAATTAGGTGTATGCTTTAACACATGATGCCTATGATCTTTGAGAATAAAAAATTTGAGTCCATGTAGATAAATCTAGACCTGACTTGTTCTGTTTTATTTTATTTTATTTTATTTTATTTTATTTTATTTTATTTGAGACTGAGTCCTGCTCTTGTCGCCCAGCTTGGAGTGCAGTGAGGCCATCTGGGCTCACTGCAACCTTCGCCTCCCGGGTTCAAATCATTCTCCTGCCTCAGCCTACCGAATATCTGGGATTGCAGGTGCGTGCCACCAAGCCCAGACAATTTTCGTATTTTTAGTGGAGACAGAGTTTTACCGTGTTGGTTAGATTGGTCTCATTCCTGACCTCAAGTGATCTGCCCGCCTAGGCCTCCCAAGGTGCTGGGACTACAGGCATGAGCCACCCCGCTTGACTTGTTCTTTTTTGTTTCTTTTTGAGACGGAGTCTCGCTCTGTCCCTAAGTTGGAGTGCAGTCGCCCCATCTCAGCTCACTGCAACCTCCGCCTCTGGATTCAAGCGATTCCCCTGCTTCAGCCTCCCAAGTAGCTGAGACTACAGGCATGCGCCAGCACGCTTGGCTAATTTTTTGTAGTTTTAGTAGAGATGGGGTTTCACTGTGTTGGGCAGGCTGGTCTAGAACTCCTGACCTCGTGATCCGCCCGCCTCGGCCTCCCAAAGTTCTGGGATTACAGGTGTGAACCACTGCCCCCGGTCGACTTGTTCTTTTTTAAAAAATTAAAATATGGTCTGGGTCTTTTACTTTGGAAGAGGGGTGTTAACTTCAGAACTGTCCTAGGTTCAGTTCAGATCGCAGGGAGGGAAGGGGGTCGAAGAGGGAAGGAAGTTGGGCTTCTGTGCCCACTGCGCCCGCGAATCTGGGAGGCAGGGTGACCAGGTGCCCGTGCTCCATCCGCTGGGGCTGGGCCGCCCGCCTGCCCCCGCGCAGTACAGAGGCTCCTGCCGGGGGAGGCGTCCATTGCGTTCGCTTACTTCTCTGGGTCAACAAGTGAGGGACGCAGAGACTGAGTTAGCTGCGGCCACCCGGGCCCGCGGACACCGTCTTCATTCACTCCCACCCGCAGTCAAGTCCTTCTACCCGCAGTCCTTCCCTAAAAGAAGAAAAAGGGCCAGATGCGCGCTGTCCAGGATACTCAGTCCTGGATCCAGGAGGTCGCGGTGTAGCTGATCCCCGGGTTCCTAAACCCGGGCCCGGGGCCCAAGGCCCCGCCTGCTGGGGTCGCACCTGCAGTCTGAGAAACCGAAGAACGTAGGAGAGGGAGGCAGGGCCTGCTTTTCCTGCGAAAGATTCTTTCATTCGCTCCATTGTTGTTCTTGCTCGCTGAATTTCCCAGGCTAACAAACAACAGCTGATCACGGCGGCCTGGGCTCCTCTGGGATTCCGACCCGGGGCCTCTCGCACTCAAAGCGAGACTCATACCTCTAGGCCAACAGACCTCGGTGGCAGGAAGCACCATCTTTGCTCCCCAACTCCCACACCCCCCTCTTTATCTTTCTGGAACCCAAAACTTTGTATTTTCCGCTCTCCATAAATGTCGATGCCAGCGCTGGGAGTGTGGCCGGGAACCCAGGATCGCGGCAGCGAGAAGCCCAAACAGAGGGGAGGAGGGAGTCCCCGGAGTGGGACAGCGCTCAGCTCTGGGGTGGGGTTGATCTAGGGCAAAATAGCGCGGGCGCCCTGTGGCGATGGGCAGGACCCTCTCGCCCACCACACGCCGAGCTCGCTGGATCCTCTCCACACCCAGGCCGTGTCCCCCGGCTTTCCAAACTGCTGACGTCCTTAATGAAGGATCCAGAAGGTGTTACAGTATTGGCCCATCAGGATTTGAACCTGAGGCCCACTCTCACCCTAATCATAACCTCAAAGCCACCAGCGCCTAAAGACAGAGTGAGAGAGAAACAGAGGCGGAGAGAGTGTGTGTCACTGTCATGCCCTTTGCCATCGCTGGTCATCCCCAGTGACCTCCCGGAACTTCCTCAATTCTTGCTGACAGAGGCAGAGACAGGACAGAGCTAGCTTCTGAGTCAGAGCAGAGGCTCTGGGCTGCACCCAGGGGAGGCTATGGGGGCGCCTCTGGGATGGAGCCAGCCACCGGCTGCAGTCGGATGCAAGGTGGGCTGGCCGCTCAGCCATCCTCCTAGGGCAAGGTCTTGGGTATGAGTCAGCAGCCCCAGATTTGAGCGCAGACCCGTTAACCCCGGGGCAGGGGAAAATACAGCGGGGAGCTCCAGGTTGCAGGTCTGACCCTGAGCATCCCCTACCGAGCCCAGTGCGGATGGGCTCTGTCTCCACCGGGCTGGTTCACCAGGGTCTCCCCGCAGCGACCCCAGAATTCTGCCAATCACTTGGGTACAGGGATGAGCTCTATTCACTTCGGAATCAGCCGACTCGCGCCAGATTGGAGGCAGGTGTCTGAAATGTCAGTAGAAGCCCACACCTGGGAGGCTCGTTGGTCTAGGGGTATGATTCTCGCTTCGGGTGCAAGAGGTCCCGGGTTCAAATCCCTAAACGAGCCCCAAAAGTGGTTACTTTTCCCCCGTCATTTTAGAGAATACAGAACTTGAAAATCGGGGACCGAGCCTGAAGCCTCATCCACCAGTCGCCTTGCTCCGCTTCAGGTCCGTCCAGGTCTGTGCCTCAGCTGCAAGGGACCAGGATGCTCCTGAGGCTGGCCTGGTTGGCACTTGCCTCGGTCTCGCTGGAGCCCCGCGCCCTTCTCCTCCTTCCCAGCCCCAGACCAGAGAAGCTGTACCCTCCGCAGCCCCGGTCGCTCAGCTCCACATGGGCTCCCCGTATGGAGGAGGCCGGTAGTTGGGTTGTGAGTGATCAGAGTGGGGTGCGCGGTCCAGGTGGGCCCTGGAGAGCTACTCTTTCCTCGACCTCCCCACTTCGCCCTAGAAACCCACATCTCTGCGGGCCAAGGCGGATCCGCAGATGAAGCTCGTTGAGAGCAGGTGGAAGCTACCTGACCCCATGGCCCCCTGCTGCCCTGGCCAGGAAGGTAGCCAGGAGCCACACATGGCTCTTAAACACTTGAAATAGGGCTGGTCCACTTGAGATGTGCTGCTGTAAGTACGGAATACGCATCGGGATTTTGAAGACTTCGTACCAAAAAAATAAGATATCTCATTCTCTCATTACACATGGAAATTAGATTTCACGTCTACGGTATTGAATAATATGCACACATATGAAAAACATGTGTATGTTATACCTAAACATACATATTTTATATATGTTTATATTATATGTAGTATATATGTATCATATAATTCTATTAGTAATATGATTATATCATAATATAATTTTATTATATAATTATAATTTTCTTTGAGACAAGGTCTCGCTCTGTCGTCCAGGCTGGAGTGCAGTGGCATCATCTCGGTTCACTGCAACCTGTGCCTCCACAGTTCAAGCGATTCTCCTTCCTGAGCTTCCTAAGTAACTGGGAGTATAGGTGGGCACCACCAAGCCTGGCTAATTTTTTTTTTTTTTTTTTTTGAGACGGAGTCTTGCTCTGTCGCCCAGACTGGAGTGCAGTGGCCAGATCTCAGCTCACTGTAAGCTCCTGCCTCAGCCTCCTGAGCAGCTGGGACTACAGGCGCCCGCCACCTCGCCTGGCTAGTTTTTTTTTTTTTTTTTTGTATTTTTTAGTAGAGACGGGGTTTCACCGTGTTAGCCAGGATGGTCTTGATCTCCTGACCTCGTGATCCGCCCGTCTCGGCCTCCCAAAGTGCTGGGAATACAGGCTTGAGCCACCGCGCCCGGCCTGAGTTTCTTCTTTCACCAAGTCTTGCATTGCCAGGGGCAGAGAGCTGGGAGGAAAAGACGTACCCTTGGGGTACATCTAAAAGGTACCAGCAAGTCTGCATCTGTCAGGGGCCTCTACCTCCACAGATAGAGGGTAGATTCTGGGAGAGACAGCCAGAATCAAAACATACGCCCAACGTGGGGCTCGAACCCACGACCCTGAGATTAAGAGTCTCATGCTCTACCGACTGAGCTAGCCGGGCTTCCTTATAGACTTCTTTCTATACCTACAAATGGACTGGGTGGCCTAAGGGTGGTGAAAACAAAGTGAGGTAATGAATCAGCCCCCGAAACCAGAGCGCACTTGGGGTCCCCCACAGCAGCCTCAGTCCCCACCGACGTCGCCGCTAATGCAGGACTTCCTTCACCACCCTGCGTTCTCCCATAAATGGGGGTGACCCGCCAGAGTCTCCTTCCGCACCACGCTGGCATGAATCTGTGTTCTCCCAATCTGTGCCCTCCGCTGAAATGGCCTTCTTTCAGAAAGAGAAAAAATGTCCCCAGACTGCGACTGCACGCACTTAAAGAGTCAATGACAACCCTTTTTTTTTTTTTTTTTTTTTTTTTGAGGCCACTCGAGTTACAGGCACAGGAGAGTTCTGCTGTGTATCGGCCATCCTTGCAGTTGCAGACAGAATGCCCAGAGCTCACTGGGACTCACAGAAGCCCTCGCAATACTGCTCCGCACTGTAACCTACCGTGATGTGCATTTAGTTGTTCCGTTTCCATTACTGTGTGCTTTTATATCTAGAACTATTTGGTTCTTTTTTCAGTCTAGAAGGCTGGAGGTCCTGTTGTCAAAGATATTTTCTTTATTGCCTTTCATATTTTTAGACACTGTAGGAATAGTTGTATTATGAGTCTGATACACTTTGCATCTGAAATGTTTGCAATTTAGTTTCTGTTCCTGTTAATGAGTTGTTGCTCCTGGTACCTTGTTTCCTTGTTAATTTTTAGGGCGCAGTGTTCATTTTCCTTGTAAATTTCTTGGTGTAGGAATTTCTGTGAGATCTGGAATACAAATGTATTTGTCCACACGCACACACAAATTATTCTTTGCTTCTGCAGGGGCTCAAGGGCATAACCAGAGATTGGTCACTTTGAATCGGCTTGAGTTTCTTTCCACTTGGTTCTCAAGTGCTCAAAATTGGATTATTTACGACTCTTGGTTCATGGCGTGTTCTCAAACCCAGCATCCCAAACAAAAACGAAGATTCTGCCAGTGGATTTTGTCCTCAGAGTAGATGCGAGGAGGCTCCAGTCCTGGTGGGCGCTAGGACTCAGGACGCGGATACCCGGGCTCCTGGGTTCGGTCTGCACTCCTTCCAGAACTAGGATGGGGGAGCAGAGGAGCCCCAGAAGGCTACACGCAGGTGAGGAGTGTCGGGATGTGGGGAGGGAGAGGACTCTGGACCCCAGATGCAAACGCCCATAGCCCTTTTCCTCTGCTCAAGTGCCCGGCTTTCTCCCGTTAAGGCTCTAGCCGCCGGAGCCAGGGACACTGGGTGGGAATCCCAGGGTAGAGCTTTTAAGGTATCTGACTGTGAAGACTCGGCTCTTACTGTATATAGGGACAGCTTACCTCTTCTTCAGTGCCTCGAGTGAGTTCCTACTGACAAAAGTAGTGTCACAAAAAATAAAAATAAAAAAGCAGAAAACAAAATAAGCTTATCAGGGGATAGGGCTCTGGCGACACTGGCGACAAAACTCCAAATAAATTTTAAATGTGGCACTGGGTGCTGTCAGACAGCTTTGGATCTTTGTACAAATTATCTTCGAAGTCTGGGCGCGGTGAGTCATGCCTGTAATCCTAGCACTTTGGGAGGCCCAGGCGGGCTGATCACCTGAGGTAAGGAGTTGGAGACCAGCCTGGCCAACACGGAGAAACCCTGTCTCTACTTAAAAAACAAAACAAAACAAAACAAAACACACACACACACACACACACACACACACACACACACACACAAAATTAGCCAGGCATGGTGGCACGTGCCTGTAGTCCCAGCTACCTGGGAGACTGAGGCAGGAGAATTGCTTGAACCCAGGAGGAGGAGGTTGCAGTGAGGTGAGATCACACCACTGCGCTTCAGCTGGGTCCACAGAGACACCCTCTCAAAACAAGCAAACAAACAAACTAACATCGAAGGACTCGGACTGCGCTGACCTGTCAGAGTTGTTTGGATCTCTGATCTTCATCTAAAGTAGGAAAGGGTAGAAACCGATGTTTTGGACCAAAACTTGGGCTCGGCCGGGATTGGAACCCGTGACCTCTCGCATCCTAAGCGAGAATCATACCCCTAGACCAACGAGCCACATACTCTGCTGACTCCGTCTTCTCTCTGTGGCCTTCGTGGCGTCCTCGTGGCGAGAGGTGGGGACCCAGCAGAGCAGAGCTAGGAGGAGACTCCGGTTTCCTGAAGTCTGGAAGAGACAAGTTCAAGCGCGGGTGGGCGCGGAGGGACCCCTGAGCCCCCGCTTCTCCCTGCGCCGCACAAAATGGGGAACATCCACTGTGCCCCCACAATCCGGGACCCCCGGGCCCTCGCCCGCCTCCGCCACTCAGCCCTGGGCTGGGGATCCGCCCGTCACGCCGCGTAGTGAGGAGCTCCAGCTCCGGCAGGACATGGGAACGTCTCAAGAGCGGGCAGCTGCTGCGCTGAGGGTCCGCGAACAGCGACCACTGGACGCCCGCCTTGGAAACGCTGCAGCCCCGCGGCGTGGTGCCGATGGGTGGTCAGTAAAGGCCTGGAGACTGCACCAGGAACCAGCCACCAGGCCCGCTACCTCGCCGCGTCCCACGCTTCTCCCGCTCCGGTCCTCCCTTCTTCCCCAGGGAAGCCAAAACCCAGAAGGCGAGCTTCCCACACGGAACCTCAATTCAAGAGGCTGACACTGAGCGTCGCTTCGCTCCATTAGGCCGGCGGCGCCCGCCGGAGTCAGCGATGTACCTCCTTCCCCTTCACTGGGGAACTGGCGGAACCTCCAGTCACCAGGACGTGGGGAAGCAGAGGCTCCTTGGGGCAGCAGAGGCCGCGTCCAGGCGTCGGTTCCGGGGCACCTTTTGCTGTCACTCTGTCCTTCTCTGTGTCCAAATTTCACCCGGAGCCCGAGAATCCGGCAGATCTGGACTGAAAGGATCTCCTCCTCCCCTCCGGATCCAAGCCTCGAATTTCCTGGCTCTCAGTGGGAAGGCCTCGGGGTCTGGGCGTGGAGACCGGAGCCGAGACCCCCACCCCGCCAGGACACACTAAAGTGCTGCCGGAGGATGCCCGGGCCTTCGCCCCTCCGTCTCTCCCTCACTCCCCTCCCACTGGCCCCCCGCCACACATATTACTCCCCGCAATACCATGCAATTTTAAACCTTGGTAGGGCTCACCTGGGACTGGAGCAGCCATACTCTCGAACCCTACGAAAAATGTATGCCCATAAATAAACGAGCCCGGCGCATTCTTCCTTATTCTAAATAACCTCCTCCTGCTGCTCGGGGTCGTCTTCCTTAACCACGGTTACCGCAGTTGGCAGCGCTGGATCCCATTTCAGGGTGACGGACCGACTGCAAGGCGAGCGATTCAGGCCCGTCCGTCTGCGTCCCGGGACCCCGGGAGGTCCCCACTGAGGCTCTGCCAACAGCAGCCTCCCTTCGCCTTCCTAGTCTCCCGTCCTTGCTGAAAATGCGAAAGGGGAAAAAAGAGAAGGAAAAAGGGCTCGTCTGGGATTTGAACCAGGGACCTCTCGCACCCAAAGCGGGAATCATACCCCTAGACCAACGAACCGCGCTTTAATTTTTTTTTTTTTTTTTTTTTTTTTTAAACATGTCCTTCCGCCCTTGGCGCAGAGAGAGACTCTTTCCATCGCCCCAATAGCTCAGTCCTTAGCGCGCGCACCTGCGAATCTGGACTTTTGGGTTCGCGGCCACCCTCAGATTTCCGAGGTAGGCTTTACTCCTGCTGGATAAACCAAAAAGGTGACCCCCTGAGGTCATGAGCTGGTGGTTTAAATGTCGTGCTGATATGAAATACAGGTGCATATGCCTATTACTAGGGTAAAAGGATTTCCAGGCAGAATAGTGATGTCAGAAATCACAAAGGAAATGAACAGATTTCACCCAAGTTTTTAAAACGGCAAAAGATGATCCAAAGAAAATACAATCTGAATGACAAATCAAGGGCTTATCAAGGGCTTATTACTGGGCTTCATAGATTTTTTTTTTTTTTTTTTTTTTTTTTTTTTTGAGACACAGTTTCATTCTTGTTGCCCAGGCTGGAGTGCAGTGGCACAATCTCGGCTCACCGCAACCTCTGCCTCCTGGGTTCAAGCAATTCTCCTGCCTCAGCCTCCCGAGTAGGTGAGAGTACAGGAGTGTGCCACCATACCCGGCTAATTTTTGTAATTTTAGTAGAGACAGGGTCTCACCACCATGGCCAGGCTGGTCTTGTACTCCTGACCTTAAGTGATCCATCCACCTCGGCCTCTCAAAGTGCTGGGATTACAGGTTTGAGTTTGAGACCAGCCTGGGCAACATAGTGAGACCTCGTTCCTACAAAAAAATAAAAATAAAAATAAAAAAATTCGTCGACCAGACATGGTGGCTCACTACTGTAATCCCAGCACTTTGGGAGGCCGAGGCAGGCAGATAACCTGAGGTCAGGAGTTCGAGAGCAGCCTGGTCAATATGGTGAAACCCCATCTCTACAAAACTATGGAAATCAGCCGGGCGTAGTGGCAAACACCTGTAATCCCAGCTACTCAGGAGACTGAGGCAGGAGAATTGCTTGAACCCAAGAGGCGGAGGTTGCAGTGAGCCAAGATGGTACCACTGCATTCCAGCCTAGGCGACAGAGCAAAACTCCATCTCAAAAAAAAAAAAAAAAAAAAAAAAAAAAAAGAGTCGAGTGTGGAGACAATCACCTGTAGTCCCAGCTACTCAGGAGGCTGAAGTAGGAGGATCTCTTGAGCCCTGGAGGTGGAGGCTTGCAGCGAGCCATGTTCATGCCACTGTCCTCCAGCCTGGGTAACAAACCTTGTCTCAAAATAATAATAATGATAATAATAATAATAATAATAATAATAATAATAATTTGGATCTTGAATACAGGCATCCACAGAGGGAAGATGGCATGAAGGCTCAGGGAGAAGACAGCTGTCCCCAAGCCAAGGAAGGAGGCCTCAGCACCAACCAACCCTGCCCATACCTAGTCTCAGACTCCAGCCTCCAGAATAGTGAGAAAATAAATTTCTGTTATTTTTGTCCACTCAGTCTATGGTACTGTTATGGCGACCCTAGCAAACTAATATAGTATTACTCAATAATATTAAATATTATTCAGTCATAATTAGGAATGAATTACTGACATATGCAACAAGGATGAACCTTGAATACATTATGTTAAGTGAGAGAAGCCAGACATGAAAGACCACTATCGTATAATTCCATTTATATGAAATGTAGAGGACAGGCAAATTCGTGGAGACAGAAAGCATACTAGTGGTTGCCAGAAGATGGGAGGAGGGAGGAACAGGGAGGACTGCTAATGGGTACTGAATTGGGATGATGAAAACATTCTAGAACAAGATAGTGGTGACTGTTGCACAATCTCATGAATATATAAAAACCACTCAATTACACACTTTAGTGAATTTTATGGTTTGTGTAGTATATCTCAATTATCAATATACTGAGTCAAAGCATATGCCAAAATTGGAGAATTCAGACATATAGCTATTCCCCACTGGCTTCTGTGGTAAGGCTATGAGATAAACTAGGCCTAGAATGGAACTGATGCTGTGGGCAGTTCAGAAAGTGGGGAAAGAAACTTTACTAGTGAGGTGAGTGGTTTTCCATGTTTATTGGCCATCTGTGCATGTCTCTGTGGGTGTATGTGTGTTTGCTTTCCTTTTTCTGTGAATTACCTGTTGGTGTGCAAAGACAGCTATTCATGTGGTTCTGTAGCCAGACTTTCCAGGGCATTTCCTGGCTGTGTGAACTTGAACTACTTTCTTAACCTTTCCAGGGGTCCAATTGTGTCATCCGCAGACATGAAGATAATGGTGTTCTCCTTGTGCATCTGTCGAAAACAGCATGAGGCCGGGTGCAATGGCTCATACCTGTAATCCCAGCACTTTGGGAGGCCGAGGCAGGCGAACAACCTGAGGTTGGGAGTTCAAGACCAGCCTGACCAACATGGGGAAACCCTGTCTCTACTAAAAATACAAAAATTAGCCGGGCATGATGGCACATGCCGGTAATCCCAGCTACTCAGGAGGCTGAGGCAGGAGAATCTCTTGAACCCAGGAGGCAGAGGTTGCGGTGAGCCAAGATCACACCATTGCACTCCAGCCTGGGCAAAAAGAGCGAAACTCCACCAAAAAAAAAAAAAAAAGAAAGAAAGAAAGAAAGAGAGAGAAAGAAAGAAAGACAGAAAGAGAGAAAGAAAACAGCATGAGTTAGCTCATGGAAACCAGCAGAGTCCAGTCCCTGTTCAGTAACTGACAAGAATGAGCAGTTGGAATCTTGGAATCTGTTCTCAGTTTCCCTCTTTATTTTGAATTTTTTTTTTTTTTTTTTTTTTTTTTTTTTTTTTTTTTTGAGACTGAGTCTCACTCTGTCACCCAGGCTGGAGTGCTGTGGCCGGATCTCAGCTCACTGCAAGCTCCGCCTCCCGGGTTCCCGCCATTCTCCTGCCTCAGCCTCCCGAGTAGCTGGGACTACAGGCGCCCGCCACTTCGCCCGGCTAGTTTTTTGTATTTTTTAGTAGAGACGGGGTTTCACCGTGTTAGCCAGGATGGTCTCGATCTCCTGACCTCGTGATCCGCCCGTCTCGGCCTCCCAAAGTGCTGGGATTACAGGCTTGAGCCACCGCGCCCGGCTGAATTTTTTAAATTAAAAAAAAATTTTTTTTAGACAGGGTCTCACCCTGTCAGACTGAAGGGCAGTGGCGCAGTGTCAGCTTACTCTAACCTCCACCTCCTGGGTTCAAGCGATTCTAGTGCCTCAGCCTCCTGAGTAGCTGGGACTACAGGCACGCGCCACCACACCCGGCTGATTTTTGTATTTTTAGTAGACAGCAGTCTTGCATGTTGGCCAGGCTGGTTTCGAATTCCTGGATTCAAGTGATCCACCCGCCTTGGCCTCCCAAAGTGCTGGGACTACAGGCAGGAGGTACCGCGCCCAGCCTCCTTCACTTTTCTGTGACTTCCAGAGCAGGCAATCCGTAGGACCCGGGGAGAGATGCCTGCAGGTGAGTAGACAGGGTTCTCCCTGGCCTCCTTTGAGTCTCAAGGAAGTCACTGAAGCAGCGGGCTGCCTTTTTTAACGCCTCACCCCAGCCTCCAGACACACCCATTGCACCATGTACTGCTGCTTGGGAAACTTTGTCACGGAAATCCAGTGTTTCCAGTTTCTGAGTCCCGAAACTCTTCCCATGCAAGCTCTAGGACAATCTCTTTTCTCCGGTCTCCCCACTTCAAGGCTCAGTTGTTTTCCACCTATGGTCCTTAGGGCCAGCCCAGGGCTACACTTGTCTGCCAGAGAGGCTGCGGCAAGCAGCGTTTATGCTCCGTAGTCCCAGGTAGGGAAGACGAAGCCGTTTCTGTCATAGATCTTCATTACTTTTCCTTTCTTAAATGTCTTTTAAAAATATGCCTATATACTGGCCGGGCGCGGTGGCTCACGCCTGTAATCCCAGCACTTTGGGAGGCCGAGGAGGGCGGATCACGAGGTCAGGAGATCGAGACTATCCTGGCTGACACGGCGAAACCCCGTCTCTAATATAAAAAAATACGAAAATTAGCCGGTCGCGGTGGCAGGCACCTGTAGTCCCAGCTACTTGGGAGACTGAGGCAGGGGAATAGTGTGAACCCGGGAGGCGGAGCTTGCAGTGAGCCGAGATCGCGCTACCGCACTCCAGCCTGGGCGACAGAGGGAGACTCCGTCTCAAAAAAAAGCCTATATATATTTTAAAGGATTTGAAATCTGCGTAACCCAGTAATAAGCCCTAAGTTTGTAATTTAGATGGTATTTTCTTTGGATCGTCATTTGCCGTTTTAAAAACTTGGGTAAAATCTGTACATTTCCTTTGTGATTTCTGACATCACTATTCTGCCTGGAAATCCTTTTACCTTAGTAATAGGCAAATGCACCTGTATTTCATATCAGCACATTTAAACCACCAGTTCGTAACCTCAGCGGGTAACCTTGTTAGTTTATCCAGCAGGAGTAAAGCCTGCCTCAGAAATCTGAGGGTGGCCGCGAACCCAAAAGTCCAGATTCGCAGGTGCGCGCGCTAAAGACTCAGCTACTGGGCCGATGGAGAAAGTCCTGCTCTGCGTCAGGGGCGGAAAGACGTATCTCCCACCAAAAAACAAAAACACAAAATGAAAAACCGGCGGCTCGTTGGTCTAGGGGTATGATTCTCGCTTTGGGTGCTAGAGGTCCTGGGTTCAAATCCCAGACGAGCCCCTTTTTCCTTTTCTTTTCTCCCTTTTCGCATTTTCAGCAAGGACGTGAGACTAGGAAGGCGGAGGTAGGCTCCTGTTGGCAGGGCCTCATTGGAGACCTCCCGGGGTCCCGGGACGCGGACGGACGGGCCTGAATCGCTCGCCTTGCTGAAATGGGATCCAGGGCGGCCAACTGCTGCAACCGCTGTTAAAGGAGACGACCCCGAGCAGCAGGAGGAGGTTATTTATAAGGAGGTTATTTAGAATAAGGAAGAATGCGTCGGGCTCACTGGTCGCTCCAGGGGCATAAATTTTTTCTAGGATTCCAGAGTATGGCGGCTCCAGTCCCAGGTGAGCCCTACTCCGCTTAAAATTTCAGTTTATTCGGAGAAGGGGAGAACACGGGAAGCAGGGGAGAAGGAAGGGGAGTGAGTGAGAGGAGGGAGGAGGGGAAGACTGGGCATCCGCGGGCAGCACTTCAGTGGGCCCTGGCGGGGGGGGGGGGTCTCGGCCCCTGTCTCCACGCCCAGACCCCGGGGCCTTCCCACTGAGAGCCAGGAAATTCGCAGCTTGGATCTGGAGGGGACGGGGAGCCCCTTTTAGCCCAGATCTGCCGGATTCTCGAGAATCAGGTGAAATCTGGATACAGGGCAGGGCAGAGTGCCAGTAAAGGGTGCCCCGGAACCGACGCCCGACGCCTGCTGCCCCACGGGCTTCATTCTTCCTCCTCCTCACGTCCTGGGAACAGGAGGTCTCGCCAGCTCCCCCCAATGAAGGGCAAGGGGGCGGATCGCTGAATCGCCCGTGGTGCGCAGTGTGAATGGTGGCCTAAGCCGTCTTCTCCGAGGGCTCAGCCATCCTGGGAGCTTGAGGCCAGGCGGGTGCTGCGGGGCTGGTTTAGTCGGTGGAGCAAAGAGACTCTCAGCGTCAGCCTTCAGGGTTGGAGGCCCACGTGAGAAGTTCGCTTTCTGGGTTTTGGCTTCCTTGGGGAGAAGGGGGGACCGCAGCCGGAGAAGCGAGGGGTGCGGCGAGGTAGGGGGCCTGGTGGCTGGTGCCTCGTGCACTCGGCAGGCCTTTATTGAACACCCATTGGTGCCACGCTGAGGGACTGCAGCGTTTCCAAGGCGGGCATCCAGTGATCGCGGCTCGCAGACCCTCAGCGCAGCCGCTGCCTGCTATTGGAAGGTTCCCATGTCCTGCGGAAGCTGGAGCTCCTCACTGCTCTGCGCTCAGACGCGGAATCCCCAGCCCAGGGCCGAGTGGCGGCGGCGGGCGAGGACTCAGGGAGCTCTCGGATTGTCGGAGAGCCAGGGCTGCTCCCCGTTTTGTCCGGTGCGGAGGAGGGGCCGGGGCTCTGGGCTCCCGCCACGTCCATCTGCCCTTGAAATTGCCCCTTCCAGGCGGGTCTGAAATAAGAGTCTACTCATTGGGGTCCTGCTGGGTCCGCCCCTGCCGCCCCCAGGATGCTAGGACGCCCACAAAGATAACCTTAGGCTATAAGTTGTGCGGCTCGTTGGTCTAGGGGTATGATTCTCGCTTAGGGTGCGAGAGGTCCCGGGTTCAAATCCCGGACGAGCCCGGCTTTTGGTCCAGGCAAAAAGTCGTTTCCTGCTCTTTTTTAGATTCGGCTCGGGCTACAGACCTCAGCGCTAGACATGGACGCCCTTCAAAGGTAATTTGTACAAAGGTCTCAAGCTATGCTGACGCCGCCTACTATCTCACTACCTCTTCTTAAAATTCATCTAGAGTTCTGTCACCAGTGTTGCCAGAACCCTTTTGACAAGCTATTTTTTGTCCTTTGTTTGGTTTTTGGTGGTTTTTTGTTTTGTTTTGTTTTTTTGTTACTTCTGTCAGTGCAAACTCAAGGCACCCAAGAAGAGACAAGTCCCTATATACAATAAGAGCCGAATCTTCACAGTCAGACGCCTTAAAAGGTCCAGTCTGGGACTCTCACCCACTATCCCTGGCTCTAGCAGTCACAATCTTAAGGAGAGAGGGAGCCGGACACTTGAGCAGAGGAGATGGGATATGGGCATTTGTATCTGGGGTCCAGAGGCCTCTCCCTCCCGACATCCCATCACTCCTCACCTGCGTGTAGCCTCCTGGGGCTGCTCTGCTCCCCTGTCCTAGTTTTGGAAGGAGTACGGACTGAACCCTGGAGCCCGGGTACCTGGTCCTGAGTCCCAGCACCCACCAGGACTGGGGCCTCCTCTGATCTACTCTGAGGACAGATTCTATTGGCAGGGACTTCATTTTTGTTTGGGACTCTGGGTTTGAGAACATACTCTCAACCAAGAATCAAAGAAATTTACAAGGAAAATGGACCCAGCACAAGGAGGCCGGGTGCGGTGGCCCATGCCTGAAATCCCGGCACTTTGGGAGGCTGAGGCGGGTGAATCACCTGATGTCAGGAGTTTGAGACCATCCTGGCCAACACGATAAAACCCTGTCTCTACTAAAAATACAAAAATTAGTCGGGCATGGTGGCAGGCGCCTGTAACCCCAGCTACTAGGGAGGTTGAGGCAGGAGAATCGCTTGAACCCGGGAGACAGAGGTTGCAGTGAGCCGAAATGGCGGCAGTGTACTCCAGCCTGCTGGGTGAGAAGGTGAGACTCCATCTAAAAAAACAAAACAAAACGAAACAAAAAAAACAAAAAACAAAACAAAACAAAACAAAAAAGCAAGCAAAACAAGGTATCATGAACAACAAGTCATCAACAGTAGACAACAGAAGCAAAATTGCAAACATTTTAGATGCAGAGTATTAGGCAGATTGTAATACAATTATCCTTATGAAAGGCAATAAATAAAATAATCTTTGACAACAGGACCTATGTAAGGCCGGGCGCGGTGGCTCAAGCCTGTAATCCCAGCACTTTGGGAGGCCGAGACGGGCGGATCACGAGGTCAGGAGATCGAGACCATCCTGGCTAACCCGGTGAAACCCCGTCTGTACTAAAAAAATACAAAAAAACTAGCCGGGCGAGGTGGCGGGCGCCTGTAGTCCCAGCTACTCGGGAGGCTGAGGCAGGAGAATGGCGTGAACCTGGGAGGCGGAGCTTGCAGTGAGCTGAGATCCGGCCACTGCACTCCAGCCTGGGTGACAGAGCAAGACTCCGTCTCAAAAAAAAAGAACAACAACAACAACAACAACAAAAAAACAGGACCTATGTAAAATGCTCTCCTTTCAACCTTCTAGTTTGAAAAAAGAACCAAATAGTTCTAGATATAAAAGCACACAGTAATGGAAATGGAACAGCTAGATGCACGTCACAGTAGGTTACAGTGCGGAGCGGCACCTGCGGGGGCTTCTGCGAGCTCCAAGTGAGCTTCAGGCATTTTGTCTGCATCTCTGAGGATGGGTTCATCTGCCCTACACACAGCAGAACTCTCCTGTTCCTGTAATTCGAGTGGCCTCAAAAAAGAGGTTGTCGTTGACTCTTTTAGGTGCGTGCAGTGTGGGTAGGTTTTTTCTCTTTCTGAAAGGAGGACATTTCAGCGGACGGCAGAGAATACAGATTTATGCCGGAGCGGTGGGGAAGGAGCCTCTGGCGGGTCATCCGCATTTATGGGAGATGGCAGAGTGGTGAGCAAGTCTTACTCAGGCGGGTGCATCGGTGCGGAACTGAAACTGTTGTGGGGGACCCCCAGTCGCCCTGGTTTCTGGGTCTGATTCATTATGTCACTTAGTTTCTACTATTCTCATGCCACCCCGCCAATGACTAGACATAAAGCGTCTGTAAGGGAGCCCGGCTAGCTCAGTCGGTAGAGCATGAGACTCTTAATCTCAGGGTCGTGGGTTCGAGCCCCACGTTGGGCGACTTGTTTTCTTCCTTGCTACCTTGGAGTTCTGGAAACAGCCAGCGTTTAATGAACACTGCTAGGTGCCACATCGAGCTCTGTGATGGTATCCCCTCAATCATTGAATTTTGGTCCCCGCGCGCTCGCAGCAGCGAGGATTGTCTGTGAAGTGACCAAAGGCAGCACCGGGACTGGCTGGTTGCCAGCCGGGGGCAGAGGGGCGGGGGCGGGTGAGAACGGAGGGGCCACAGAATGGGTATGAGGGGCGCAGGGGCCTCTCCCCACTTTGTGCGGTGCGGGGAGGTGCCCGGGCGCTGGCCCACCCGCTGTTGAATTTACCCCTTTCCAGCAAGCCTGCAATCCCAGTCTTCTCTCACTTTGCTTTCGCGGGCTTCAGCTGTATTGCTCCAAGTACTCCACAACTGCCCCAAAGAAAAGTAAGTTTTTTACTACCGTGGCTCGTTGGTCTACGGGCATGATTCTCCTTTTGGGTGCGAGAGGTCCCGGGTTCAAATCCCAGAGGAGCCCTTCTGCTTATTTTTTGAGACTCTGTCGAGTCTCGCTCGGTCGCCCAGGCTGGAGTGCAGTGGCGCTATCTGGACTCAATGCAATCTCTGCCTCCCGGGTTAACGCCATTCTCCTGCCTCAGCCTCCCGAGTAGCTGGGACTACAGGCGCCCGCCACCACGCCCGGATAATTTTTTGTATTTTTAGTAGAGACGGGGTTTCACTGTGTTAGCCAGATGGTCTCCATCTCCTGACCTCGTGATCCGCCTGCCTCGGCCTCCCAAAGTTCTGGGATTACAGGCCTGGGTCACCGCGCCTGGCCTTTTGAGCCCTTACTTTTTCACAAAACATTTCTTTTTTGTAGAGATTTGAGAACCGCTGACAACTCTGATTTCCAAGGGAAACCCGACACCCTAGGAGGGAATAAAAAGAAATGTTGAAAAAGCTCAAACTGGGTCCTGAGGTCTTTTAACTTTGTTTTTTATTTTATCGAGACCTGGGCTAGGGGGCCGGGAGGTGGGGAGAGGGTCTCCCTATGTTGCCCAGGCTGGAGCGATTACAGGCGTGAGCCACCTCGCCCGGCATCTTTTAATTTTTTATTTATTTATTTATTTATTTATTTATTTATTTATTTTTTGAGACGGAGTCTCGCTCTGTCGCCCGGGCTGGAGTGCAGTGGCCGGATCTCAGCTCACTGCAAGCTCCGCCTCCCGGGTTTATGCCATTCTCCTGCCTCAGCCTCCCGAGTAGCTGGGACTACAGGCGCCTGCCACCTCGCCCGGCTAGTTTTTTTTGTATTTTTTAGTAGAGACGGGGTTTCACCGGGTTAGCCAGGATGGTCTCGATCTCCTGACCTCGTGATCCGCCCGTCTCGGCCTCCCAAAGTGCTGGGATTACAGGCTTGAGCCACCGCGCCCGGCCATCTTTTAATTTTTAATTGGAACCTTGGGGGGTCCGCAGGGATCCTGGGGCAGGGCACTAGGTCCAGCTCAGGGCGTTAGGGGAGTAGAGTCCGTAGGAGACTTCGGCTTTCCAATGCCATGCACTTTCTTTCCTTTTTTTTTTTTTTTTATTTGAACAAAGTCTCACTCTTGTCCCGTAGGCTGGAGTGCAATGGCGCAATCTCGGCTCACTGCAACCTCCGCCTCCCGGATTCAAGCGATTCTCCCGCCTCAGTCTCCCGAGTAGCTGGGATTACAGGCGCCCGCCTCCACGCCCGGCTAATGTTTGTATTTTTAGTAGACACGAGGTTTCAGTATGTTGGCCAGGCTAGTCTCGAACTCCTGACTTCGTGATCCTCCCGCCTCGGCCTCCCAAAGTGCTGGGATGACAGACATGAGCCGCCGCCCCGGCCAACAGCCATGCACTTTCAAGGGCTCAAGTCCAGGGTTTACTCCGGTGAGACTCAACCCCTCGGTCCTGGATTTTTTTTCCTTCAATTTATAAAATATGAAGTTACTAGGGGAATTTAGAATATGGATTGTATATTAGACCGTCTTGTTTCATGAGTCTCTGAGGTCCCCGAAGCTCCCTTGGTGGGATGAATATCTTGAACAGCTCCAATTCTGCTGAATTTTTACCACTGGGTAAATGACAGTCACAGTGGATTCCATGGGCCGTGTCCACGATCCTGGGGGCGTCGGTTTTGAGCAGCCTCAAGGGGAGGGCTTTGTCTGGCGCTTTGCTCCCCCTCTCGCGCGGAGCCTGGAAAAGCGAGGTCCTGGGTAGACTCTCCCGGGCCGCCTCCATGTCCCGGACGTTGGCCCCGCTCTAAGTCGTGGCGCTCGGACCTGGGGTGCGCGGGGGTCTGCTAAGAGGGCGCTGACTTGGGCTTGCAGTTGAGCTTCTGGAGGTCCGGTGAGGTGTCTGTCCCGCGCCGTCTGAAATCTTCCTCTGCGTTACTGTGCCCTGCGGGATTAAAAAAACGTTTTAAAAATTTTTAAAAATATTTTTTGAGATGGGGTCTTCCTCTGTCGTCTAGGCTGGAATGCAGTGGAGCGATCTCGGCTCACTGCAGCCTCCGCCTCCCAGGTTCATGCGATTTTCCTGCCTCAGCCTTCCGAGTAGTTGGGGGAGCCACCACACCCGGCTAATTTTTGTATTTTTAGTAGAGACGGGGTTTTACCATGTTGGTCAGGCTGGCCTCGAACTCCTGACCTCGAGTGAGCCACCCGCTTTGGCCTCCCAAAGTGCTGAGATTACTGGCGCGAGCCACGGCGACCAGCCCCTGCAGGATCTTTTGTCACGCGCTAGGCCCCAGGCGGACCTGACTTTTATTAAACAGCAGTACTTTGGGAGGCCGAGGCGGGCGGATCACGAGGTCAGGAGATCGAGACCATCCCAGCTCACACAGTGAAACCTCCTATCTACTGAAAAAAAAAAAAAAAAAAATTAGCCGGGCGCGGTGGCGGGCGCCTGTAGTCCCAGCTGCTAGGGAGGCTAAGGCAGGAGAATGGCGTGAACCCAGGAGGCTAGGGAGGCTGAGGCAGGAGAATGGCGTGAACCCAGGAGGCGGAGCTTGTAGTGAGCCGAGATCGCGCCACTGCACTCCAACCTGCGCGACAGAGCGAGATTCCGTCTCAAAAACAAAAACCAAAAAAACACAGTAGGGCGGTCAAGCGCCTCGCGTCAAGGCTCAGTGCTCCACCGACCCACCCAGCCCGAGACCCTCCGTTTCTCTCTGACTCCGAAGGAAAATTTAGTTCCTTCGGGCGCCTGGGACTCCCTTCTGGAGGATCAGACGAGTCGGACTCCCCCAAGCCCATGCGGGCTAAAGGAGCGGAAACCACGCGGGAGAGGACAGCGTCGGGGGCTCGAGGACGCAGACTGCAGAGCTCTGCGGGGACTGGGCGTTTTCTCTCATTCTCTGCGACCCGAATGGAGGCTGCTGCGTTGGAAGAACTCAGCTAAGACTTTTTTTTTTTTGAGACAGGATCTCACTCCCGTGGCCCAGGCTGGAGTGTAGTGATGCCATCTCGGGTCCTTGCAGCCTCCACTTCCTAAGCTCAAGCGATCCTCCAGCCTCAGCCTCCCCAGTAGATGGGACCACAGGTGAGCGCAACCACACCTGGCTAATTTTAAAATTTTTTTGTGGAGACGGGGATCCCGCTATGCTGCTCAAGCTGGAATACTTTCTTGAATAAATGCCCAAACCAATTCTAGGGTAGTTTTCTAGCCACCTGTGATGAGTTATTCTGTCTTTTAATATTCTCAGTAGGCTGTTTGACAGCTGCCCCAGTGGCCTAATGGATAAGGCACTGGCCTCCTAACCCAGGGATTGTGGGTTCGAGTCCCATCTGGGGTAAGACAACACCAACCTTTGGTGACCTGGGATAAGACAACTATAACTTTTGGTTGTCCAATGACATTTTATAAAGGACAAAGCATAGAGACACACAGGTAGAAAAACTTACAAGAATAAGAAAAGGCATGAATTTGGAAGAAAACCAGGGCATTAAACTCAAAGACACAGAATCTCTCAATCTCTCTCTCTCTCTCTAGGATGAGGAAAAAGTAGGGCATGGTGGTGCATGCCTGTAATCCCACTTTTGGAGGCCAAGATGGGTGGATCACTTGAATTCGAGACCAGCCTAGCCAATATGGTGAAACCCTGTCTCTGCTAAAAATACAAAAATTAGCCGGGCATGGTGGTGCATGCCTGTAATTCCAGCTACTCGGGAGACTGAGGCAGGAGAATCACTTAAACCCGGGAGATAGAAGTTGCAGTGAGCTGAGATCGCACCACTGCACTCCAGGCTGGGTAACAGAGCAAGGCTTTGTCTCAAAAACAAACCAAACCAAAAAAGAACCAGGAAAAGGTCAATTTGAGGACAGGTAAGATCAAAATGCACATGCTCTGCAGAAGGGAAAGTCCCTACTGAAGCTAGTTTGCTCGAATGACCTCAATTACAAGGTGAATGCTGAGGCTTACTGTGTTGACTGTGTGGTCACCACAGCAGCTGTGTCCCAAGAACATGGTCACTTTCTTGACTACCTATCCTGCTTCACGAGCATGACAGGTGTGACCCACCATGCCTGACCAATGGCATTAATTACATTCACAATGTATGCAATAATCACCATTATCTCTTTCCAAAACCTTTTCATTTCAAACGAATTCTGTAACCATTAAGCAATAACTCCCCACATCCCTTACCCAGCTGTTAATAACCTTTAATCTACTTCCTGTCTCTATAGATTTGCCTACTCTAGACATTTCACATAAGTAGAATAATACATTATTTGTTCTTTTGTATGTGGCTTCTTTCACTTAGCATAGTGTCTCAGGGTTCATCTACATTGTAGTGTGTGTCAGTGCTTCATTCCTTTTTTTTGAGACGGAGTCTTGCTCTGTCGCCCAGGCTAGAGTACAGTGGCGCAATCTCCGCTCACTGCAGGCTCCACCTCCCAGGTTCACACCATTCTGCCTCACCTCCTGAGTAGCTGGGATTACAGGTGTCTGCCACCACGCCCGGCTAATTGTTTTGTATTTGTAGTAGAGACGGGTTTCACTGTGTGAGCTGGGATGGTCTCAATCTCCTGACCTTGTGATCACCCGCCTCGACCTCCCAAAGTCCTGGGATTATAGGCGTGAGCCACCGAGCCGGCCTGTTATCAATTCTTTTGAGTACAAACCTAGGAATGAAATTGCTGGATTGTATGATAATTCTGTGTTTAGCTCCTAGGGGAACCACCCAACTGTTTTCCCCAGCAGCTGCATCATTTTACATTCTCATCAGCAATGTAAAGCTCTAGTTTCTCTACATCCTTGCCAACACTTGTCATTTTTGTTTGCTTGTTTAATGATTGCCAAATATGTGGAGGAAGAGGGGAACTCCTATCCTCCTCCATCTAGTTCTGGTGATAATGTCCATCACTGGATTCCCACATGGAATGGATTGAGTTCATGATCCAGAATGATGTTCTCTGTTCTCCCATGCAGAATGGTTGGTTCTGGTTTGGACACATGACCCATGAAGGGATGATCACAGCTGTACCTGGAGTTGAGGTTGGAGGCAGGGCTTGGACACTGGACCAAATTGAGGACTAGCTAAAATAGATGGGGTGGAAGCAGCTTTCCATAAGATATACCCACCAGTGTGCCATGTCAGCTTACCATTGCCATGGCAACACCAAGGTGTCACCACCCCTTTCCATGCAATAACTCAATGACCCAAACATTACTACCCCTTCCCTAGAAAGTTCTGCATAAACTGCCCCTTATTCTACATGTACTTAAAAATGGGTATAAATATGGCTGCAAAACTGCCCAGAGCTGCTACTCTCAGTATACTTATGGTGGAGCCCTCCTCTGCAGGAGCAGTCAGGGAGCTGTAACACCGCCTGCTGCTTTAGTACAGTTGTTTTCTTCTACCACTGGCTCGCCCTTGAATTCTTTCCTGGGCAAAACCAAGAACCCTTGCAGACTAGGCCTCACTTTGGCGCTCGTTTGTCCTGCATCAGTACAATGTTATTAATAAATAAACATTGGTAGAGAGAAGTTTCATGTGCCCTGTGGCTGCTAGTCTGGAAGGATGTGAATTTGGAGCTACTGGTGGACATCTTGCTGCCTCAAGAGGAGAGGTAATCTGCAGAATGAAGCTGAGCACAAGCCAAAACAGTAGTGAGATAGAGAAATACAGGGTCCTGATGTTATTATTCAGATCCCTGAATTTGGTCTTGCGTGAAACACACAGGCTTTGCAAGAAGACGCTTTGGATTTTGTAATGATATTAACCTGTCATTTCTCCCTAGGCTGATGATTTGAGTTGGTTTTCTTTTTTTTTTTTTTTTGAGACAGAGTCTCGATCTGTCTCTCAGGCTGGAGTGCAGTGGCGTGATCTCCACTCACTGCAAGCTCTGTCGCCTCCCGGGTTCACGCCATTCTCCTGCCTCAATCTCCCGAGTAGTAGCTGGGACTACAGGTGCCTGCCACCACGCCCAGCTAATTTGTTTTTGTATTTTTAGTAGAGATGGGGTTTCACCGTGTTAGCCAGGATGGTCTCGATCTCCTGACCTCATGATCTGCCCGCCTCAGCCTCCCAAAGTGCTGGGATTATAGGCGTGAGCCACCGCGCCTGGCCGAGTCATGAGATATTTAACATAAATTGCCTAATTTAGTTATTACAGCCCTACAAGGTGAATATTATTTCTCCACTCTATAGATGATGGGAGCTGGTGGTTCAGTGGAGGTTACTAGCTTTCCCAAGGCTATGCAACTGGTAATGCTGGATCTGGAAATTGAGTGCTGGTCTGTGAAAATCCAAATGTTATGTTCTTAATCCCAGTACAGCTTCACAGGTATCTCCCAACAAGAACACCATCCCAGCTGGGTGGGGGATATAATACAGGGCTGTGAGTTTCCTCTAGCAGAAGTGTTTTTGCCAATGATTACCTCTTAGATTGCATCATTTTCAGTGTTGCCAAGTGCTGAGGCAGGAATTACGTATGGCAAAGCTTTATCGTCAGTGTTGAACACAAAAGAGCCAAGAAGGGGAAGGGGCAATTACTCTCTGCTTTTCTTAATGAGGCTCTCAGGGAATATGGCCCTAGTGGCCATGGAGGCTCCTGTAAAGAGCTTGCCCTGTGATTCTTCCAAACATCCTTCCTGCGTCAAGGGCTGAGTCTGTGCAGCCCAGCTCCTGATTCATGAGATACTCATCCTCAAAGCTCCAGTGACGAGTCACTCTCCCTCAGACCAATAACCTCTGGCCAGGTCTGAAAAAGGGAAGCCAACCCAGGACTTTGGGAGACAGTAACGACTGCTGCTCTTTCTGGGTAAGAATCAGATCAGTGGCCAGGCGCAGTGTCTCACGCCTGTAATCCCAGCACTTTGGGAGGCCGAGGCGGACGGATCACGAGGTCAAGAGATAGAGACCATCATGGTCAACATGGTGAAACCCCATCTCTACTAAAAATACAAAAAATTAACTGGGCGTGGTTGCACGTGCCTGTAATCCCAGCTACTTGGGAGGCTGAGGCAGGAGAATCACTTGAACTAGGGAGTTGTAGGTTGCAGTGAGCCAAGATCTCGCCACTGCACTCTAGCTTGGTGACAGAGTGAGACTTTGTCTAAAAAAAGCAAAAAAAAAAAAAAAAAAAAGATCAGTGGGACTTCACTGATAACTACTTGTCAGGACGTAAAGCCTCGGAGGGACACTCCTTCCTTTCCATTATGCAGAGCCAGAAGAACAGTCCTGAGCTCAGCAGCAGTTCCTTTCAATCACCCAGTCAGGACCAGTCTCTGTCTAGTCTGTTTGACATCCTGAACTGTGGGGAACACAAACTGACTGAATTTCTGTCCAGATCTCTGGGTTGTTCCATTTTAATTTTACAAGTTGGACTCAGGGAGCTCAGTGGATATAGCCAAGAAGGTCTGGCTCAGCCTTCTGTAAACCTGAGCCCTGAACTTAGCAGTAGCAGTCCCAGCAGGGTTGACAATATTATCATTTACATCCTGCAAGCAAAATTCTACTGCCATTCCTGTGCCCCATCTTAACCAGCATTTTCCAAGGTGCTGCATTTCATCTTCTTTGTCTACCTCTGTGTCCAGGATCCCAGGCCCATGAGCGGGATAAACCAGTCGAGCGTCTCCGAGTTCCTCCTCCTGGGACTCTCCAGGCAGCCCCAGCAGCAGCATCTCCTCTTTGTGCTTTTCCTGAGTATGTACCTGGCCACCATCCTGGGGAACCTGCTCATCATCCTGGCTGTCAGCACAGACTCCTGCCTGCACACTCCTATGTACTTCTTCCTCAGCAACCTGTCCTTTGTGGACGTCTGCTTCTCCTCCACCACCATCCCCAAGATGCTGGCCAATCACATACTCGGGACTCAGACCATCTCCTTCTCTGGCTGTCTCACGCAGATGTATTTCGTTTTCATGTTTGTGGACATGGACAATTTCCTCCTGGCTGTGATGGCCTATGACCGCTTTGTCGCTGTGTGCCACCCCTTACATTACACAGCAAAGATGACCCATCAGCTCTGTGCCCTGATGGTTGTTGGATCGTGGGTGGCTGCCAACCTGAATGTCCTTCTGCACACCCTGCTGATGGCTCGACTCTCATTCTGTGCAAACAATGCCATCCCTCACTTCTTCTGCGATGTGACTCCCCTCCTGAAACTCTCCTGCTCGAACACACACCTCAATGAGGTCATAATCCTTAGTGAGGGTGCCCTGGTCATGATCACCCCATTTCTTTGCATCCTGGCTTCCTATATGCACATCGCCTGCACTGTCCTGAGGGTCCCATCCACAAAGGGAAAGTGGAAAGCCTTCTCCACCTGTGGCTCTCACCTGGCTGTGGTTTTCCTCTTCTATGGCACCATCATTGCTGTGTATTTTAATCCTTTGTCCTCCCACTCAGCTGAGAAAGACACTATAGCTACCGTGTTGTATACAGTGGTGACCCCCATGCTAAACCCTTTTATCTACAGCCTGAGGAACAGGTCCTTGAAAGGGGCTTTGAAAAAAGTAGTTGGCAGGGTGGTGTTTTCTGTCTGATGAAATAATCAAGACTGAATCTCATTCCCAAGGAAATTTATTTTTCTCCAATTGAGTTTAATGCAGTAGTTGTTGCATTAAATGATGTTCTTGCTAGTGGCACATAGGGGGAGATCATATTACTTACACTAAGTTAAACTATTAATTATAATTTTTTTGAGACAGGGTCATGCTCTGTCACTCAGGCTGAAGTGCAGTGCCGCAATCTCAGCTCACTGCACCCTCCATCTCCCAGACTCAAGTGATCCTCCTGCCTCAGCCTCCTGAGCAGCTGGGACCACAGGTGTGTGTCATATGCCTAGCTAATTTTTTTTTTTTTTTTTTTTGAGATGGAGTCTCGCTCTGTCACCAGCCTGGAGTACTGTTGCGGGAAGTCAGGGACCCTGAATGGACGGACTGGTTGGAGCCACGGCAGAGGAACATAAATTGTGAAGATTTCATTTTAATATGGACATATATCAGTTCCCAAAATTAATACTTTTATATTTTCTTATGCCTGTCTTTACTGCAATCTCTGAACATAAAATGTGAAGATTTCATGGACATTTATCAGTTCCCAAAATTAATACTTTTATAATTTCTTATGCCTGTCTTTACTTTAATCTCTTAATCATGTTATCTTTGTAAGCTGAGGATGTACCTCACCTCAGGACCACTGTGATAATTGTATCTAACTGTACAAATGGATTGTAAAACATGTGTGTTTGAACAATATGAAATCAGTGCACCTTGAAAAAGAACAGAGTAACAGTGATTTTAGGGAACCATAAGGTCTGTCTGCAGAATTGGGCAGAATAACGCCATATTTTTCTTCTTGCAAAGAGCCTATAAACGGACGTGCAAGTAGGGGAGATATCGCTGAATTCTTTTCCTAGCAAGGAATATTAATAATTAAGATCCTGGGAAAGGAATGCATTCCTGGGGGGAGGTCTATAAATGGCTGCTCTGGGAGTGTCTGTCTTATGCGGTTGAGATAAGGACTGAAATACGCCCTGGTCTCCTGCAGTACCCTCAGGCTTATTAGTGTGGGGAAAGAAACCCAGCCCGGTAAATTTGAGGTCAGACTGGTTCGCTGCTCTTGAACCCTGTTTTCTGTTGTTTAAGATGTTTATCAAGACAATACATGCACAGCTAAACATAGACCCTTGTCAGGAGTTTTTTTTTTTTTTTTTTTGAGACGGAGTCTTGCTCTGTCGCCCAGGCTGGAGTGCAGTGGTGGGATCTCGGCTCACTGCAAGCTCCGCCTCCCGGGTTCACGCCATTCTCCTGGCCTCAGCCTCCCGAGTAGCTGGGACTACAGGCGCCCGCCACCTCGCCCGGCTAGTTTTTTTGTATTTTTTTAGTAGAGACGGGGTTTCACCGTGTTAGCCAGGATGGTCTCGATCTCCTGACCTCGTGATCCACCCATCTCGGCCTCCCAAAGTGCTGGGATTACAGATTTGAGCCACCGTGCCCGGCCATCAGGAGTTTTTTGATTTTGTCCTTTGCCTTGTGATCTTTGCCCTCTGCCTTGTGATCTTTATTGGCCTCGGAAGCATGTGATCTTTATTCTCCTTTTTGCCCTTTGATGCCTGTGATTTCTGTGACCTACTCCCTGTTTGTACACCCCCTCCCCTTTTAAAGTCCTTAATAAAAACCTGCTGGTTTTGCAGCTCAGGTGGGCATCACGGTCCTACCAATATGTGATGTCACCCCAGGATAAAATTCCTCTCTTTGTACACTTTCTCTTTATTTCTCAGCCGGCCGACATTTAGGGAAAATAGAAAGAACCTATGTTGAAATATTGGGGGTGGGTTCCCCCAACAGAGTGTGGTGGAACCATCTCAGCTCCCTGCAACCTTCACCTCCCAGGTTCAAGCAATTCTCCTGCCTCAGCCTCCCGAGTAGCTGGGACTACAGGTGTGCACCACCAGTGCAGCCCGGGTGAAGACTCACTGGCCTCATCCTCCTTTTATGAGTCCTCCGCAATGGTCAAGCATAAAGGGTGGGTCACAAAAACACTCAGGCAAAAGAACGGCAGAGTGAGGCTGGGTGTGGTGGCTCATGCCAGTAATCCCAGCAGTTTGACAGGCTGAGGCAGGTGGCTCACTTGAGGTCAGGAGTTCGAGACCAGCCTGGCCAACATGGTGAAACCCTGTCTCTACTAAAAATACAAAATTAGCTGGGCGTGGTGGCAGGCACCTGTAATCCCAGATACTCAGGGGGCTGAGGCAAGAGAATTGCTTAAACTTAGGAGGCAGATGTTGCGGTGAGCCAAGATGGTGCCATTGCACTCCTGCCTGGGTGAGAGAGCAAGGTTCTGTCAAAAAAGGAAGGGGAGGGGAGGGGAGAGGAAAAAAGAAGGGGAGGGGAGGGGAGGAGAGGAGAGGGGAGGGGAGGGAAGAAAGACAGAGCCGAGTAAAATGTGAGTACTACAGCGAGTAGCAAGCATTTCAGATGAGCCTCGGGCACTGGCTCGCTTGTAGCCCAGGTGGTGCAGAGGTGAAGCGAGGTTGAACCAAGGGAACCGGCTAGGAGCACCCTCATTGGCTGCCTGACTTAGGGGGCGGGGTCAACTGGAGCCAGGTCTTTGACATCAGGGAAACAAATCGACATTTGGTCTTCCCTCCATCCAGACCAACTGCCCCTGGCTCTGTTCTCAAGTCAGCTCCCACCCACACCTTCAAGAACCAAGTCAATGCCACCACCTCCTCCATGAAGCCTCTGGATTCCCTCTTCCGGCTGTCAGAGCTCTGTTTTTCTTTGGTTTATCATTCCCTCTTCACAAGGGCTTTCCACAGACTAGGAGACCTACAGACCTGAATACACACACGACTCACTTTGTATCTCGGTGTCCAGCACTGCTTCTAGACTAAAGGTGATCGTCAATTTTAATTGAAAGGAAAAAATATAGGTGAATGCATATTGCCATACATTTTAATTTGGAGAAAGTTACTTGACAATAAGAAAGAAATAGCAGAGTGAAATGTGAGTACTACAGCAAGTAACAAGCATTTCAGATGAGACTTGGGCCCTGGCCCGCTTGTAGCCCAGGTGGTGCGGAGGTGAAGAGATGCTGAACCGTGGGAACTGGCCAGGAGCACCCTGATTGGCTGCCTGACTTAGGGGGCGGGGTCAAATAACAAAAAATCATTTTGTTAGTTGAAAGCTAGTGTCTACCTATGCACTATGGTACACCAAAAATCATAAAGAAGAACATTAAAGTAACCTGTATCCTTGCAGCTCAAAGGTAATCACAGTTAGGCACTTGGAATATTGTTTTACAAAAGTTGGCTGCAATCGATTGCATATAATTTTGAGTTCTGATTTTCCACTTCCTACTTCCCATGTCAGTGGAGGTCTTAGAAATGTGACTTTTTTTGTTTTTGTTTTTGTTTTTGAGACAGAATCTCACTCTGTCACCAGGCTGGAGTGCAGTGGTGCGACCTTGACTCACCGTAACCTCCGCCTCCTAGATTCAAGCAATTCTCCTGCCTCAGCCTCCTGAGTAGCTGGGACTACAGGAACACACCACCACGCTCAGCTACTTTTTGTATTTTTAGTAGAGATGGGATTTCACCACGTTGGCCAGGATTGTCTCGATCTCCTGACCTCGTGATCCACTCGCCTTGGCCTCCCAAAGTGCTGGTATTACAGGCATGAGCCACCATGCTTGACTCAGAAATGTGATTTTAATGGCTGCATAATATTTCATCACAGGGACGTGATATAATTCACCCATTCCCCAACTCTGAACAATTTCAAGTGTTTCTGTACTATAACAAACACTGCTGCACACTTCCTTCTGTGTGAATCGTTGTTTGTATTTATTATTGCCACAGGTAGCCTGAGTGATCTATTTCTCCAGCTTGAAGTAAAAATTAATGTCACTTTTCCTGTGTTATTCATTATTTCTGCCTAACCATACCCTGCCATTACTACCAGCATCTCCCTGTGGGTGTCAAAAAGCACCCCAGAAGTTCACTCAAAGGAGTCAGTCAGGTGGAGAGAGGGAGAGAATGCGGAGCTGAAAGCATCCACTGGCACGATCCTGTGAGTTGCTGGTACACAGTGTAGTCCCTGCCCTTCGATGTCTGAACAGCTGGAAGCCTGTGTGCTGCAATATAGATGCCTGTGCCCCATCCCTTTGGGGGTCACACTGGGACCCACCTAAGTTCAGATCACAGTTATCTGTGTTCAAACTCATGTTATTCTCCATTAAAATCTGACTCTGGGCCGGGCGTGGTGGCTCACACCTGTAATCTCAACACTTTTAAAGTTCAAGGAGGGAGGATCATTTGAGCCCAGGAGCTTGAGACCAGCCTGGGCAATATAGTGAGACTCCATCTCTACAAAAAATTAAAAAATTAACTGGGCATGGTGGCTCATACCTGTAGTCCCAGCTACTTGGGAGGCTGAGGTGGGAGGATCACTTGAGCCCAGGAGATTGAGGCTGCAGTGAGCTGTGATGGCACCACTGCACTCCAGCCTGGGGAATAAAGCAAGAGCCTGTCTCAAAAAAAAAAAAAAATCTGCCTCCAGATATATACCCACTCCCTGGCCCTGGGGCTTCCAGTCCCACTGTCAAACCAAGTTTCCCCAGGAACACCCAGAGCAGATCCAGGCTTATTCCTTTGAGATTCCCTTTGGGTCCCTGGGATCTTTTTATGTGCAATTGACTTCAATCTATTTTTTTCCTCATGATATAGCTGTAGCTATAAAATATAATTCAAATAGGTCTATACGAAGATTATAATATTTGAATTCTGTTTCTTATTAATTTATTTGATTTGTGAAGTCTAATAATTAACATTTCAATTCTTTTCTTTCTATATGTTAATAGCTTTTACTTTTTTTTTTATTTACAGGATGATTGCAGTAAGCTTTTACTTTTTTTTTTTTTTAACATCTTTTTTTTTTTTTTTTTTTGAGATGAAGTCTCACTCTGTTGCCTAGGCTGGAATGCAGTGGCATGATCTCGGTTCACTGCAACCTCTGCCTCCTGGGTTCAAGTGATTTTCCTGCCTCAGCCTCTTGAGTGGCTGGGATTACAGACATCCACCACCATGCCTGGCTAATTTTTGTATTTATAATAGAAATGGGGTTTCACCATGTTGGCCAGGCTGGTCTTGAACTCCTGACCTCAAGTGATCTGCCTACCTCAGCCTCCCAAAGTTCTGGGATTACAGGCATGAGCTACCATGCGGAGCCAGCTTTACTTTTTGATTTGATGTTTGGTTATGGAGGTGATGTGGTTTGGTTGTTTGTCTCCACCAAATCTCATGTTGAAATGTGATTCCCAGGCCGGGCGCGGAGGCTCAAGCCTGTAATCCCAGCACTTTGGGAGGCCGAGACGGGCGGATCACGAGGTCAGGAGATCGAGACCATCCTGGCTAACACCGTGAAACCCCGTCTCTACTAAAAATACAAAAAACTAGCCGGGCGAGGTGGCGGGCGCCTGTAGTCCCAGCTACTCTGGAGGCTGAGGCAGGAGAACGGCGTAAACCCGGGAGGCGGAGCTTGCAGTGAGCTGAGATCCGGCCACAGCACTCCAGCCTGGGTGACAGAGTGAGACTCCGTCTCAAAAAAAAAAAAAAAAAGAAATGTGATTCCCAGTGTTGGAGGTGGCACCTGGCAGGAGGTGTTTAGGTCATGGGGGTGGGTCCCTCATGAATGGCTTGGTTCCCCCCACATGGTAATAAGTTATCATGAGCTCTGATTGTTAGAACCTGGGAGCTTCCCCTTCTCCCTCTTGTTTCTTCTCTCTTCAGGTGACACACCTGTTCCCACTTCACCTTCTGCCATGATTGGAAACTTCCTGAGGCCTCACCAGAAGTAGATGCCCACACCATGCTTCTTGTACAGCCTGCAGAACCATGACCCAAATAAACCTCTTCTCTTTATCAATTACCCAGTGTCGGGTATTCCTTTATAGTAGCGAAAATGGACTAATACAGAAAGCCTGGAGGTTGGTGAATGTTATCCATTGATTATGAATTATATTAAATACCTTCTAGTAACAGAATGATCTTTGTCCTCTTCAATTCTTGTTTCTGCTTAAACTGTACTTTGGTTAATATTAATATTACTCATTCTACTTTCTTGTGTTTGCTCATTCTCTCAGACGTTCTGAAACAGTTTACTTGGATGAAGGGCTCCTTCCCTCTGTATCAAGATCTTCCTTTTCAAAGCTTTCAGCATGTGAGAAAAAATTAGGCCGGGCATGGTGGCTCACGCCTGTAATCCCAGCCCTTGGGGAGGCCAAGGAAGTCAGATCACCTGAAGTCAGGAGTTTGAGACCAGACGGACCAACATGGTGAAACTGCATCTCTAGTAAAAATACAAAAAAGCTGGGCATAGTGGCGGGTTCTTGTGATACCAGCTACTCAGGAGGTTGAGGTGAGAGGATCCCTTGAGCCTGGGAAGTGGAAGTTGCAGTGAGTGGAGATCGTGTTACTGCACTACTGCCTGGGCGACAGTAAGACTCTGTCTCAAAAAAAAAAAAAAAAAAGATTCTGTTTTTCAATTTGTCTTTTGTCTATCTTACACACTTTTGTCTCTGCTATTCCATGTATATTTTTATCTACTAATTTTCACCTTTGAATGTCCCTCTTTTGAAGATGGGTGAGTGGGGCTTTCGGTTTTGTAAGTGATACTTGCATTATGTTAGGATCCATCCTAAGATTTTCAGAAGGGTGTGTTTTGGGGAAGAGGTGTACATATTAATATTGCAAGCCAGAGGATGACTCTAGTGGACATTTGTTAGACTTTGTGGCTTCCCAGCATCTGGGCCCACTTCCAAACTTTGTAGAGTCCCCTAATTTATGGATGTTGTTGGGAAGACAGCTCACCTCCCACTATAGAAATAAGTACACCAGGCCAGGCGCGGTGGCTCAAGCCTGTAATCCCAGCACTTTGGGAGGCCGAGATGGGTGGATCACGAGGTCAGGAGATCGAGACCATCCTGGCGAACACGGTGAAACCCCGTCTCTACTAAAAAATACAAAAAAAAAACTAGCCGGGCGAGATGGCGGGCGCCTGTAATCCCAGTTACTTGGGAGGCTGAGGCAGGAGAATGGCGTAAACCCCGGAGGCGGAGCTTGCAGTGAGCTGAGATCCGGCCACTGCACTCCAGCCCGGGCGACAGAGCGAGACTCCGTCTCAAAAAAAAAAAAAAAAAAAAAAAGAAATAAGTACACCAGAAACTTGCTTCTGAGTGTCTCTTTCAGCTAGAATGAGAACAAGTGACAGGCTCTCTGCCCATCAGATATACCTGCCCTGCATTTGATACAGAGAAGGGGAGACCAGGAGGAACTTGCTCTGGCAGTGGCAGCCATTGTAGGGACCTGGATTCCTGGAGTGTGACAACAGTAATGCTAGGGGTAGTAGCGAATGTCTGTGAGAAGAACATCAGAAATGCAATCTGCAGCATCTAGTGCTTGGTGGCAGCAGCACTGGTGTCCTCACTAGCTGGCTTGGAGTCATGATTTGGGGCACTGTTAACAGATGCATTTTTTAATTGTTGTTGTTTCGTTTTTGTTTTTGTAGAAATGGGGTCTCACTATGTTGTCTAGGATGATATTAAACTCCTGGCCTCAAGCAATCCTCCTGTCTTTGCCTCCCAAAGTGCTGGGACTTCAGGCATGAGACACCACGCTCAGTCATAAGACTGGTTTTTTAGTTCTCCTGAGAAAAGAGTCAACAAAATATATTGCTAAAGGGTGGGTAGGGTGGGTGGGAAGGTAAGATTTTAAATTCTAAGGAATTGGCACACGTAATTGTGGAGGCTTGGCAAGTTCAAAATATGTAAGGTGGACCAGAAGGCTGTAGACCTAGCAAAGAGCTGGTGTTGCAGGTCGAGGCCAAAGGCAGTCGGCTGATTTTTTCTATTGTGGCCTTCAACTGATTAGATAAGGCCCCCCCACACTATGGAGGCTAATCTGCTGTACTCAAATTCTATTGATTTAAATGTTAATCTCATCTTAAAAATACTCTCCAAAAAGAAAAATAAGAGAGAAAGAGAGAAAGCGAGAGGGAGAAAGAAAGAAAGAAAAAAAGAAAGAAAGAAAGAAAGAAAGAAAGAAAGAAAGAAAGAAAGAGAGAGAGAGAGAGAGAGAGAAGAAAGAAAGAAAGAAAGAAAGAAAGAAAGAAAGAAAGAAAAAAGAAAAGAAAAGAAAAAAGAAAAGAAAGGGGGCGAGGCGCAGTGGCTCACGCCTATAATCCCAGCACTTTGGGAGGCCGAGGCAGGTGGATCACGAGGTCAAGAGATCGAGACCATCCTGGCCAAAATGGTGAAACCCTGTTTCTACTAAAAATACAAAAAATTAGCTGGTCATGGTGGCGTGCGCCTATCGTCCCAGCTACTTGAGAGGCTGAGGCAGCAAAATCGCTTGAACCTGGGAGGTGAAGGTTGCAGTGAGCCGAGATTGCGCCACTGCACTCCAGCCTAGTGACAGAGAGAGACTCCATCTAAAAAAAAGAAAGAAAGAAGAAAGAAAAAAGAAAGAAAGAAAGGAGGGAAGGAAGGAAGGAAGGAAGGAAGGAAGGAAGGAAGGAAGAGAGAAAGAAAGAGAGAGAGGTTGGGTGGGTAACTCACACCTGTAATTCCAGCACTTTGGGAGGCTGAGGCAGGTGGATCACGAGGTCAAGAGACCGAGACCATTCTGGCCAACAAGGTGAAACCCTGTCTCAGCTAAAAATACAAAAATTAGCTGGGCATGGTGGCGTGTGCCTGTAGTCCCAGCTACTTGGGAGGTTGAGGCAGTAGAATCTCTTGAACCCAGGAGGCGGAGGTTTTAGTGAGTCAAGATCGAACCACTGAACTCTAGCCTGATGACAGAGTGAAACTCTGTCTCAAAAAAAAAAAACAACAATGGGACAGGGAGAAGGTGATTGGATTTATACATTCTAGCCAAGCACGTAGTGATGGCTTTGCTCAATCCTGATTCTAAATACTCTGGTTCAGCCAGCTATGGTGAAGGGGAGGTGGTATAAACATGACTCCTGGGGCCCCACCACACTGTGCCTATGCAGATTAGGGAGCTCTAGCCCAAGAAAAGGGTAAACCATGTGAGTTGGAGGGACATCCCAAAATATATCCATCCTAGGGGTCTAGAGCTCATAAATCACAGCATCCTGGGTTCTCCTGGAGAAAACCTCCCTTAGAATCAGACTACCCTTCATCTCAAACATTTTCTTTTTCCTTTTTTTTTTTTTTTTGAGACAGAGTCTTGCTTTATTGCCCAGGCTGGAGTGCAGTAGCATGATCTCGGTTCACTGCAACATCCACCTCCTGGGTTCAAGCAATTATTGTGCCTCACGCTCCCAAGTAGGTGGGACTACAGGCACATGCCACCATGCCTGGCTAATTTTTGTATTTTTAGTAGAGACAGGGTTTCACTGTGTTGGCCAGGCTGGTCTTGAACTCCTGACCTTAGGTGATCTGCCCACCTTGGCTTCCCAAAGTATTGGGTTATAGGCTTAAGCCACCGTGCCTGGCCCCAAATATTTTCATGAATTAAGCCCATATCAGTAATGTGCTTTTAACATTTCCTCCTGTAAAATGGAAAACATGAAGCATCGCTAATCTCTGAAGATGACCAGGCAGAGGAAAGCAAGGGCTGCACAGAAAACAAGGGACAGCCCCATATCTCAACAGAGGCAGTGATACTGCAAAGGATTTCATGACAGAATTTCCACATCTATGGGCACAAGACCAGATCACAAGGTGAGGAGGTTTGTGGTTCCAAGGAATTTTGTCTGTGATTTATCTCTATCAGGATGGCTTCATTTCTAATTATCTTCAAGTTTTGATCCAAGAGTTTTATCTAAACCTTAGTTAATATTGTATGTCATCATTGTTTGGTCCAAAGGGGCCAAAATTAGGTAGGACAATTATGTTCTTCTTGTCCCTAATGAGGCTCTCAGGGAATCTGGTCCCAGTGGCCAAAGGAGGTTCCTGCAAATGCCTGCTCTGTGATTGCCCGAAACAGTTACTTACACAGAGGACTAAGGCCGTGAGCCCCTATTCCTCACACACTCGGGACCCGCCTGTGTTTCCAAGACATTCCAACTCCCACAATAAGTAGAAGCATTGACCAGTTATGTAGAAGTGAGGAACAACTGATAGTGACAGCACCAACCTTCTCCAGGTAAGGTCGCAGAGGTGAAAAATTAAATATGTGTTGGCTCAGATGTGAAGTTCTTTTAGGAATCTTCTTTTCTACATCATCCAGATACAGGAAGTAAATAGTACAGTACAGAGAAATAAAGTATAGGAGTCCTGAATCCATCAGTTGTCACTTGAGATTAACCCAGTAATCATCAGTCGTTCCTCCAGTCTCTTTATGACCTGCTAACTAGTTGGGTGGAGAACACATACTCGGGACTCAAACCATCTCCTTCTCTGGCTGCCTCACGCACATGTATTTTATCAGTGAGCTTGCTGACATGGACAATTTCCTCCTGGCTGTGATGGCCTATGACCACTTTGTCGCTGTGTGCCACCCCTTATATTACACAGCAAAGATGACCCATCAGCTTTGTGCCCTGCTGGTCACTGGATCACAGGTGGTTAACAGCTTGAATGCTCTGCTGCACACCCTGCTGATGGCTCGACTCTCATTCTGTGCAGACAACACCATCCCTCACGTCTTCCGTGACGTGACTCCCCTCCTGAAACTCTCCTCTTCAGACACACACCTCAATGAGGTGATGATTCTTACTGAGGCTGCCCTAGTCACGATCACCCCATATAGGCTTCCTATATGCACATCGCCTGTGCCATCCTGAGGGTCCCATCCACGAAGGGAAGATGGAAAGCCTTCTCCACCTGTGGCTCCCACCTGGCTGTGGTTCTCCTCTTCTATGGCACCATCATATCTCTGTATTTCAGCCCTTCATCCTCCCACTCAGCTCAGAGAGATATAGCAGCTGCTGTGACGTTCACAGTAGTGAGTCCCATGCTGAACCCTTTTATCTACAGTTTGAGGAACAAGGACATAAAATGGGCTCTTGGCAAAGTGGTTGGCAGGAAGACATGCTCTTACAGATGGATGTCCTGTGGAATTATCTGTCATTTCCAGGCATAGCAGTCTTTGCCAACTCATTGAAATGTAGCAGTCTATCTGTCAAAGTGTCTTCAAGGAACTTAGAATAAATACATCCAGTAGATACTTATCAATGAACTCTGACTTAACTACAACCCTGCTCTCTTAAGTAGGTAATACATTTGTTTCTAATTATGATATTTAAAATACTTTTACATAAAAGTCAAACTATTCCTTTCCAAGTAATCATTTTGAAAGGCTATATGTTGGCCAGGCATGGTGGCTCACACCTGTAATCCCAACACTTTTGGAGACAGCGACAGGCAGATCACCTGAGGTCAGGAGTTTGAGACCAGAATGGCCAACATGGTAAAACCCCATCTGTACTAAAAATACAAAACTTAGCCAGGCGTGGTAGTGGGTGCCTGTAATCCCAGCTGCTTGGGAGGCTGAGGCAGGAGAATCACTTGAACTCGGGAGGTGGAGGTTGCAGTGAGCCGAGATCCGCCATTGCACTCCAGACAGAGCAAGACTCCATCTCCAAAAAAAAAAAAAAAAGGCTATATGTTACAAATATTTTTGCACTTTCCTGTTGTAAATGCTATTAGGCTCTACAGCACTGGTTTTCAATCATAGCTGCATTTTAGTATCATGTGGGGCACTTTGAAAATATACACAGCACATCCTCCAACAACGTTTTGTTCAATGATTTTCTCTTTTTCTTTTTTTTTTTGAGACGGAGTCTCGCTCTGTCGCCCAGGCTGGAGTGCAGTGGCCGGATCTCAGCTCACTGCAAGCTGCGCCTCCCGGGTTCACGCCATTCTCCTACCTCAGCCTCCGGAGTAGCTGGGACTACAGGCGCCCGCCAACTCGCCCGGCTAGTTTTTTTTTTTTTTTTTTTTTTTTTGTATTTTTTAGTAGAGACGGGGTTTCACCGTGTTAGCCAGGATGGTCTCGATCTCCTGACCTTGTGATCCGCCCGTCTTGGCCTCCCAAAGTGCTGGGATTACAGGCTTGAGCCACCGCGCCCGGCCTCTTTTTATTTCAATAGTTTTTGGGAGGCAGGTCGTTTTGTGACACGGATAAGTTCTTCAGTGGCGATTTCTGAGACTTTGGTGCACCCATCACCTTAGCCGTGTACACAGCTAATATGTAGTCTTTTATCCCTCACCCCCATCCCGCCCTTCCTCCTGAGTCCCCCAGATCCAATACGCCTTTGCGTCCTGATAGCTTAGCTTGCGTCGTTTGTAGTTTCGTATAAATTTTAGGTTTGTTTTTCTGTTTCTGTAAAGAATGTCATTGGTATTTCGATAGGGATTGTAGGGAATCTGTAGATTGCTTTAAGTAGTATAGACAATTTAACAATATTGGTTCTTCCAATCCATGAAGATAGAATATCTTTCAATTTTTGTGTGCCTTCTTCTATTTCTTTGATCAACATTTGATAGTTTTTAATTGTAGAGCTCTTTCACTTCTTTAATTAATTTAATTCCTGGGTAGTTAATTTTATTTGTAGTTATTGTAAATGGAATTACGTTCTTGATTTCTTTTTCAGATTGTTCGCTGTTGGCATAGAGAAATGATACGGATTTTTGTGTGATTTTGTATCCTACAACTTTACTGAATTTGTCTATCAGTTCTAATAATTTTTTTGGTGAGGTCTTTAGGTTTTTCCAAATATAAGGTCATATCATCTGCAAACAAGGATAATTTGACTTCTTCCTTTCCAATTTGGATGCCCTCTATTTCTTTCTCTTCTCTGATCACTCCAGCTAGGACTTCCAGTACTATGTTGAATAACTATGGTGAAAGTGGGCACAGGTTCCAGATCTTAGAGGAAAGGCTTTTAGTCTTTCCTCATTCAGCATAATAAAAGCTGTGGGTCTAACAGCCCTTTGGAGCTGAAAGTCACCCTGCTCTGGATCTCCTTTCAGATTGCTCGTTATGAAGAGTGAGCCTAGAAACCCTGCCTAAGGAAATCCGAGGTTCAATCTGGGTAAAGCCAATAGAGGTGAAAAATGGAGTCGCTAGAAGTTCTCTGTGGGCAAAAATGTTGTGCTGGGAAGGCTGAGGCTGTTCCTTTTGGCCATAATTCACACTCCTGGGCCTCACATGGATTCCGAAGAATACTTCATAATTTTCAGTGTCTCCTCCTCTAATTTGACTGCCTTACTTTATGGGGTTATATTTAACATAATGTGTGTCTTCGATTTCAAAGAAATAAATTTGCTATTCATTCTGTCCAGGATGCCTCACCTGTCTTCTTTCTGAGTAGCAAACTCTACGTAAATCTTCCAGATCCAAGTTAACGTCTCCTGCTCTCTGAAGCCTTTACTAATTCCCGTAGGCTGAGACAGCCATATCTTCTCCTGGGTTCCCTCAGAACACTCTTATTTGAATTATTGTACATGCAAGACCACCCAGTTCGTTTATTGCTGCTGCTTCTCCTAACTTCTGCTTCATCCTCAAAGCCCTCTACCGATGTGAGATGCATAGGACTCAGACATACACTGTGCCCCTCAGATACAAAGCTTGGCTCCTGACAGAGATTACTTATGCAACCCACTTTTTTTTTTTTTTTTTTTTTTTTTTTTTAAGAAAGAATCTCGTTCTCTAGCTCAGGCTGAAGTGCAGTGGTGCAATCTCAGCTAACTGCAACCTCCGCCTCCCAGATTCAAGCGATTCTCCTACCTCAGCCTCCTGAATAGCTGGGATTATGGGTGCCCGCCATCACACCCCACTAATTTTTTATATTTTTAGTACAGATGGGGTTTCACCATACTGGCCAGGCTGGTTTTGAACCCCTGACCTCAAGTGATCCGCCCACACTGGCTTCCCAAAGTGCTGGGATTACAGGTGTGAGCCACCACGTCCCGCAGCAACCCACTTATACTGAATGTGAATGAATGAACATCATCTTAACTTTCAATTTGACATCTTTAATCAGGCTAGAGGCTTAAAAATTATATTTTGGGAAAAACAATATAATATTTACATTCTAGAAAAGATTTCAAAAAATATAAGACAGAAAATTAAAGTAACATATTGAAACATTGTTAAAAATACTTTGGTAAAAATATTTTGGTTGAAAACAATTTCAACCAGAGTTGATTTCAGGTTATGTATACCATTTTGCATCCTGATTTTTCCACTTACCATTTCCCATGTTGTCAAATACCTTCAATTTTGATGTTTACAGTTGTGTGACATTTCATGATATGGATGTATTGTAATTTATTTGGCTTAATGCCCACCAACTTTGAGCAGATTCAATTCCCTTACACATGTAAATTACATTGCAGTGGACATCAGGCCCACACAACTTTGTTTGCATTCATTAACATTTCCACAGATAACCAGTAACATTTCAACCACAAGGGCAAGTATTGGGTCATATTCCCTTATCTAGTTATTTCCACCCAATTCCACTGGCCTTTATTATCAGAGAGTCTCACCTCTCCTGTCGTTGGCAAAGGATCCCAAAGCTCACTCATCCAATGGAGTCGGCCATGCCCAAGGTTCATGAATGCCACGTATTCACTTGAGGACTGTGCACATAGTACTTTTGCCCTTTTTAATCTTTTCTTTGCTTAAATTTGAGAGGAGAAAAGAAAACGATAAAGAACTGTCAATTCTACATAGGCACACAATCAAGATGAAATTACCTCCTTCACAAATGTCTTCATTTTAAAACTTTAAAAATTGAAGTATTCCAATATGCTTGAATGTGTTTGTAACTCACTTTTATTATTTAACATTTGCTGCTCAATTTTCCCTTCAGGGCTCTGGTTGCCTTTGCTGTCAGCAACCAAACTTCTTGCTGTCAGCTCGTTCTGGGATGGCTTCAGAGGCAGAGAGGGGACTCTCTGGAGATCATACCACTCCCAGGTAGACAACATTCAGTGACTGATCCCTGGGAGGTATAAAAGCCCTGACATTTCTGCCCAGCCCAATACAACTCTGATGGCCCACTCATCTCCAGAGCTGTTCATGGCTGCCTCTGGGTTTCACTTTCTTCACTGCCCAATCCCCTTCTGACTCCTACCTCCCACCCAAAGGCATTGATGGTCAGTAAATATCTCTACCCCAAGTTCCGCCTTAGCATGTGCTTCTGGAGAACCCAATGTGAGACAACGTTTTAATAACAGTAACAACAGCATGACAACAGTGAACAAGAACAGCTATGATGAAGGGCAGGCGAGCTCCAAAGTGGGGCATAGCCTGCGAGGGTTCTTGGCTTTGCCCAGGAAAGAATCCAAGGGCAAGCCAGAGGTAGAAGAAAACAGCTTTATTGAAGAAGCAGTGCTACAACTCCCTGACTGCTCCTGCAGAGTGGGGCTACCCCTGAGGCAGAGAGCAGCAGCTTAGGGAGGTTTTGCAGTCACATTTGTACCCACTTTTAATTGCATGTAGATTAAGGGGTGGCTTATGCAGAAATTTCTAGGGAAGGGATAGTAACTTTTGGGTCATTGGGTTATTGCCATGGGAAGAGGCGGTAACTCTGGGATGTTGCCATGGCAATGGTAAATTGACATGGCACATTGGTAGGCATGTCTGATTGAAAGCTGCCTCTGCAGGGACCCTGTTTTAGCTGGTACTCAATCTGGTACAGTGTACAAGACCCATCTCTAGAGTCAAGTCCCGCCTCCTACCTCAGCTACACCATGTTGCCTTACCAGAGATTAAAAGCCAGGGGCTAATCCATTTGCCGTATTACTAACCATTCTTTGAAAACATCACTGCGTATTTTATTTGAAGAGATAATTTTGCAAGATACAGTGAAGCTATCCAGTCATTTCACCTGATTTCTCTGTGTGATTCGCATTGTTACTATTACTTTCTTTTTAAAACTTATGATGCCATCAGTTTCTTAAACACCATTTTCTGCTTGTTTCTTATTTCCTTGCCCACCCCCCACTTTTTTTTTTTGAGACAGAGTCTCACTCTGTCGCCCAGGGTGGAGTGCAATGTCACCATCTCAGCTCACTGCAACCTCTGCTTCTCGGGTTCAAGTGATTCTCCTGCCTCAGCCTCCCAAATAGATGGGATTACCGGCACCCACCACCATGCCTGGCTAATTTTTGTATTTTTAGTAGAGATGGGGTTTCACCATGTTGGCCAGGCTGGTCTTGAACTCCTGACCTCAGGTGATCCACCTGCCTCGGCCTCCCAAAGTGCTGGGATTACAGCCATGAGCCACCACGGCCAGCTGCCCCACTGGTTTTGTCACCTTCTCCTCTTCCATCATCCCCTATGTTCCTCCTGGGCTTAATCCTTGGACTTCTTTCTCACTCTATATTCTTCCCCTGGCCAATTACATCCACTTTCGTTTCTATAACTGAACCTGTATATACTGGTGACTTCTCAATCTGTATCTGCCAGACCTCCATTTGGCCTGTAGACCCATGATGTCCAGCTCTTGGGCTCCTCCAACTGAATGTCTTATATGACTTCACACTTAACATTTCTTAAATGGAACCCAGTATCTCCCCACTGCTACCATCAACACCACGACCCACACTAACATGCACAGACACACCATATACTTCTTTTCTGCCTACACTGCCTATCTCAATTAATGGTACCACCATGTGGCCATCCTCTTACCCCCTCCCTTATCCCACATATTCAAACAGTCACTAATTACTCTGTATGCTACCTCCTTAACATCCTTCAAAATTATTTCTTACTGTAGTGGGTAGAATTTTATCCTCCCAAAATATATGTTCAAGTCCTAACTCCTAGTACCTATGAATGTCACCATATTTGGAATAGAGTCTTAGCAGATGTAATCAAGATGAGGTTATGCAGGATATGGTAGGCCTTACCCCAGTGACTGGTATTCCTATAAGAAGAGGGAAATGGCCAGGTTCAGTGGCTCACGCCTATAATCCAGGCACTTAGGGAGGCTGAGGCATGTGGATCAGGAGTTCGAGGTCAGGAGTTCGAGGCCAGCATGACCTACATGGTGAAATCCTGTCTCTACTAAAAAGACAAAAAATTAGCCAGGCGTGGTGGCGCACGCCTGTAATCCCAGCTACTTGAGAGGCTGAGACAGAATTGCTTGAACCCTGGAGGCAGAGGTTGCAGTGAGTCAAGATAATGCCATTGCGCTCCAGCCTGAGCAACAAGAGTGAAACTACATCTCAGAAAAAAAAAAAAAAAAAGAGAAAGAGAGAAATTTGAACACATAGAACCCCATGCAAAGACACAGAAGACACTCAGGGATAATGCCATGTGAAGATGATGGCAGAAACTGAAATGATGCATCTGCAAGACATGGAAAACCAAGAGTTGCTGACTGCCAAAAGAAGCTAGAAGAGAGGCATGGAACAGAAGAAATAAATGCTGCCGACCTCTTGATTTTGGATTTCAAGCCTCCAGAACAATGAGATAATACATTTCTGTTGTTTTTAAAATCTAGTTTGTGGTACTTCATTACAGTGGCCATAGGAATACATCATCCTAATAGAATTGTTTGCCTTATCCTTCTCAATGCCTTGTACAGCCTTCGGCTGCTGTTGTTTGCATTCCTCTTAGGTCTTCTGCCATGAGCTTATAAAGCCTTTGGAAGCCTTAAAAGAAAGATCAGATCATTATTCACATTTGCGCATGTAAGTGCTACGCACTGGGTTTGGTTCAAGTAAAGTGTATAATGTTTCACGAATAATGAACAAATAGAAGGAATCAGTACCCCGAGGATTTTTTTGTGTGTCTTTCTCCTTGTCTTCTCCCTATCTTGAAACTAAGCTGTATGCATGAGTGCAGGGGCCCAGTTTTATCACCTTGTTCCTGGGATGTTCTAGTTGCTATACGACTATTGTTTGCCTAAATAAATGACTACATGAAAACGAATATGATGTGGAAGTCACTAGAGAGAAAGATGAAAAGCTTCCTAAAGGAGATGATGGGCTTGGCTCAGTTCTCCCCCACCCACCTTGTACCAAAGTTGCCCAAGCCATATTAAAGCCTGAAGTGAAAGGAAAAATACATACCATCATACACACATTTTTATGTATTTTTTTAAACAATTAGTTTTTCCAGAACACTTAAAAGAGTTAAAAAAAAAAATGGAAAAAACGATTGGATGAGGTGGCTTATGCCTGTAATCCCAGCACTTGGGGGCCCGAAGTGGGAGAATTGCTTGAACCCAGAAGTTCAAGACCAGTATGGGCAACATAAAATTTAAAAAGATAAAAAAATTGAAAAACCGAAAAAGTAGCTACATTAAAACTCAAACTACTGGGCCAGGTGCGGTGGCTCACGTCTGTAATCTCAGCACTTTGGGAGGCTGAGGTGGGGCGGATCACGAGGTCAGGAGATCGAGACCATCCTGGCTGACATGGTGAAACCCTGTCTCTACTAAAAATCCAAAAAATTAGCCGGGTGTGGTGGCAGGCACCTGTAGTGCCAGCTACTTGGGAGGCTGAGGCAGGAGAATGGCGTGAACCCGGGAGGCGGAGCTTTCAGTGAGCTCAGATCGCGCCACTGCACTCCAGCTTGGGTGGCAGAGCGCGATTCCGTCAAAAAAAAAAAAAAAAAAAACCAACTCAAACTATTTTAAGCTTCACTGATTTGTACCCAGACAGGATCTTGTTTTTTTCACTCAGGCTGGAGTGCAGTGGTGCAATCATGGCTCACTGCAGTCTCAACCTCTCCAGCTCAAGCCATCCTCCCGTTTCAGCTTCCCAAGTAGCTGGGAATAAAGGTGTGCCAGCACAGCCAGCTTTTTTTTTTTTTTTTTTTTTTTTTTTTTTTTTAAATAGAGACAGGGGGCCGGGCGCGGTGGCTCAAGCCTGTAATCCCAGCACTTTGGGAGGCCGAGACGGGCGGATCACGAGGTCAGGAGATCGAGACCATCCTGGCTAATATGGTGAAACCCCGTCTCTACTAAAAAATACAAAAAACTAGCCGGGCGAAGTGGCGGGTGCCTGTAGTCCCAGCTACTCGGGAGGCTGAGGCAGGAGAATGGCGTGAACCCGGCAGGCGGAGCTTGCAGTGAGCTGAGATCCGGCCACTGCACTCCAGCCTGGGTGACAGAGCAAGACTCCGTCTCAAAAAAAAAAAAAAAAAAAATAGAGACAGGGTCTCGCTATGTTGGCCGGGCTGGTCTCGAATTTGTGGGCTCAAGCTATCCTCCTGTCTCAGCCTCCAAAAGTGCTGAGATTACAGGCGTGAGCCACCACGCCCGGCCTCAAACCAAAATATTTTAAAATACGGTCGCAGCTTTATAAGGAGGATACCCTCTGAGAAATGTGTTGCTCTTGGGCTGCAAACCCGAAGAGAGTGTTACTGTACCAGTCCGTGTAGGCAACTGCGACACAAACATTTGCGTATCTAAACATATGTAAACACAGAAAAGGTGGAGTGAAATTGCGGTATTATAATCTTAGAGAACCATAGTCGTATATGCGGTTTGTTGTTGACCGAAACATCATTTGGGGGCCCACGACTATATTACATTCCCAGCGCCAGTGGTAGCAAACATCAACAGTATTTTCAAAATCTAATTATTTGCTTACCTTGGTTTCAACTGAAAGAATTGCCAGAGTATTTGACAATGTCTTTTGACCAAATGAAGAGCTAAAATATAGCTTGTATCTTACTGGTCTTTGCATTAAGTTTGCTTTTTAAAAATATCGCATTAAAATATTATTTATCTTCATTACTAAATTTTTTTGGCCCCAATAAGTTTTGCGCGTGCTTCAGTTTTGCCTGCGCGAAATGGGGAGTCTCCCGGAAGCAAACGACCTCTCCCAGCAAGTGACCAGCCCCCGGCTAGTCCACCACGCGCAGGCGCAGGGCGGCAGGGACGAACCCGGAAATCCCTCCCTGAGAAAGCGCCGCACAAGCCCTCGAACGGGACCAATCCGAGGCTGCGTCGTCCAGCCCTCCTTGCTCCGCCCCCTGCAGGTTTTTCTTTGCTTATCCAATAATAGAGGACTATTTTCTCCGCTGGCGCCCTCCTGTCCAATTACATCGAAGGGGGCGGGGCCTAAGCTCGGCGCCGTCTATGTAAAGAAGTGCGGCGCCATATTTCGCCTGGAGTACTGCCGCCAGGAGTCAGCCGCTTGGGCCAGGGTTGTGCGTTGGCTCTGGTTTTTCTTTTTTTCTTTCTCGTTCTTTCTTTCGTTCTTTCTCTCTCTTTCTCTCTCTGTCTCTCTTTCTTTTCTTTCTTTCTTTTCTTTTTTTCTCTTTTGTGAGACGGAGTCTGGCTCTGTGGCCCAGGCTGGAGTGCGGTGGCGCAATCTCGGCTCACTGCAAACTCTGCCTCCCGGGTTCACGCCATTCTCCTGCCTCAGCCTCCCGAGTAGATGCGACTACAGCCTCCCGCCACCTCGCCCGGCTAGTTTTTTGTATTTTTAGTACAGACGGGGTTTCACCCTGTTAGCCAGGGTGGTCGCGACCTCCTGACCTCCTGATCCACCTGCCTCGGCCTCCCAAAGTGCTGGGATTACAAGCGTGAGCCACCACGCCCGGCCCAGTCTGGATATCTTAAAAAGGCGAGGTTGGCTGAGGAGCCAGCAGTGCAGAAATGGATGTAGGTGGGTCGAGTTCTCTTCTTCTCAACCTAAGCCCTTACTTAGGGCTTATAATAAGGTCTGAGGACAGGCATGGCTTGGGTGACTGTTAGAAATACGTAATCTCAGGCCTCCTGAATCAGAATCTTCATTTTGATAACATCCCTAGGTGATTTATGCGCGCGTTAACGTTTCAAAATGGCTGCCATACGCTTCCCAACATTTTGTGTTTAGGAGACAGTGTTGACATCTGCATTTGGCTGTGCAGACGGTGGCCTATACTGCAAACCTAATGAAGACAATAAGACTTGAGACTTGTGAGTCACACTCTGGATCTTTAATGACCTCTTAGACATCACTGGTCACCTAATCAGGATGATAAAACGAAAGTTGTGATGTGGGGTGCTATAGGTAGAAAACCTACGGTGAACATGGGTGCTTGAGAATGTGCAGAAGCACCCAGGAAAGGTGTAAAAAGAGGTGTTCGGTCAACCTGAGGTGGAAAGAAAAGGCGGAATGTGTATTAGGGATGCATGAGTTTATTCACCAACTTGGCATCCCACAGACATTGTCTCTAACCAAGGAACCCAACTTATAGTAAAAGTGACGTGGTAGTCAGTTTCCAAGATGACTCTCAATGATGCTAGCCTTGTGTAATCCCTTCCTACATTGAATTCGTCTGATAGACTCAGCAATAGTGGATATAAGAAATGATGTATGACATCTGGAGCTGGGTGGTACAAGATACTGTAACTTCCCTCTTGCTCTCTTGAAGCACTTGCTCTGGGGGAAACAAACTATGTGTGAGAACATGTCTCATTAGCTCTATGGAGAGGTCCATGTGAGAAACGGAGGCTTCCTGCTGACAATAACGTGAAGGAGCCATCCTGGAATCCCATCCTTCAGCCTCAGTCAGGCCTTCAGATGACTGAGCTGCTGCTGAAAACTTAACTGCAATTTCATGAGAAACTGTGGTCCAGAACCATTCAGCTAAACAACGGCCAGATTCAGGACTCACAAGATCTGCGTGAGAGAAATGTTTACTGTTTGAAATTGCTAAATTTTAGAATACTTTGTTATGCAACAATAGGTAATTAACACAAGGGGTCCGACTGGTGTGCGCGGGATTCATGGGTATTGTACACCATCAACACAAGCAGCTGACGTTATGGCATAGTGAGATGGTTTTTTAAACACTCAGTTTTGGCACCATTTGAAGCTACCCTATAAGTTTTGGGTGCTGTTTTACGGTTATTGTAAGATTCATACCAGTGGACAATATATGCGGAACTTTTTCTCAGCCAGGAATTTATAGAGCAAGGAAACGAGGGGTACAAGTGGACATGTCTTCTTGTAATACCTAGTGATTTACTTGCAGAATTTTGTTTCTTATCCTGGAAACACCGGACTTTGTAGAGACTTCTTGCTGGCCAATTTGGGCTCCATTTGTTACTGAATAAACCACCAAAAAGGGGATTCTAACATTGTTATGGCTTTGACTATCAACAGAACATAGTTCTGCAGCTTCACAGGGGTAGCAAAGAGGATTATGGATAGAAAAATCTCAGAGAATTCTGGAGTTGACATGTTCATTGATAACATGAAAAACTGGAACAATCTTAGACATTATAAGCAGGACTATAAGGAGGCCAAATCTCTCAGACATGAAAGTTTTGGGTGATTACGTCAGATTAAAAAACAACCTGGAACAGCTGAGACGTTGGCTAAAGACAAGGAAAAGGAATTAGCTTGTGGACGAGAATAATTATTAATATCAACTAAGGGTTTGTGGCTACCTGCAGAAATAAAGATTACAGTATTTGTTCATATTTTCCTCCTTTTTATCCTTTCTGTTTTCTCCATATTTTATATACACAGGATGTGTAGTTCTTGGTTAGCTTTCAAGCTGGATTCAGAAGTTTCAGAATGTCAGGATGGGATCACGATTGGAGTAGAGGGGATCCTGTTATGGACCTTGATGGAGTAACTGATGGGACTTTGCATTGTTTCCTATTGTGGGAAATATAGCTGCACTATGTTAGGCCAGATTGTTTCTTCGGGGTAAATTGGTAAGAGGGTTATGTATTCATATGCAACTGAAGGGATGGATTTTAGTGAGCATTTATCATGTTTTTGGCTTCTGAATTTCTGCAACTCCTTCCAAAGCTTAGGTAATCTGTTGCCTCATAACTATGGGGAAAATAACTTACTTCCTATAAAACAGGAAATCCAGAATAACTGATTTCCCAGTCTCTCTTGCCCCAAAGATGTGGGCATGTGACTGCCCATCAGATACCCCTGACTCAGCCTTTGGCACAAGGAAGAAGAGACCAAGAGGAACCTTTTCTGGCAGTGGTAGCCATTGCAGCAAGATAGATTCCTGGGGCAGCAGTGGCAGCAGTGCTACTAGTGTCACCTCATGGCCAGTGATGACTGTGTCAAAACTATGAACGGCAACATTTATGCTTGGAGGCAGCAGCTGCATTGGTATTATTTTTTCACTATAGCTGCTGTGTGGTCTTCCGAGCCTGGTTCTCCAGCTGCCCAGGGTTTTTGAAAGGTATTCATTATTATTTTCGTGAAATCCTTTCCTGCTTAACTCAGCAAGAGCTGGTGTTTGTTATTTGCAACCAAGAACTGCGAATGAGGCCAGAATGTAGCCAGTCATTAGAAAATGACTTGAACTGTGAACTGAACAGCCATCCGTACTTTCTCCAGCTCTTCTCTCTGTGTGTTTACATCTTTTGCTCTTATCTATAGACGTTTGCTTTTTATCCATCTATAAGTCAGCCAAAAGACAGTTGCAGCCTTCTGGGATTACTCGTTACAGGCCAAGTCCTAGTGAGTATGATCCGTGGGCCCTCGGTCCCAGTTCCAATTGCCCTAATCCAATCATGAATCCTCACTGGGAAGAGGATGATAGAGTATAAACTGGGCTGCTGGAGTCCATACACCTATGGATTAGGGGGCCATTTTCAGAAAAGGCTGACCCAGTGTGAGCTGGGAAGGCATCCCTAAATGAAGTCTACTTTAGGAACATGGAGTTCTTCAGTCATGGCATGCTGTGCATTTCCTGATATATTCTCCCATTACAAAAAGGGTATCCTTTACATCAAATGCTTTAAAAGATTAAACACAGGCCGGATACGGTGGCTCACGCCTGTAATCCCAGCACTTTGAGAGGCTGAGGCGGGCGCATCACCTGAGGTCAGGAGCTCAAGATCAGCCCGACCAACATAGTGAAACCCCGTGTGTACTAAAAATACAAAAAGTAGCTGGGGGTGGTGGTGCGCACCTGTAGTCCCCCCTACTTGGGAGGCTGAGGTGGGAGAATCACTTGAACCCAGGAGACAGAGGTTGCAGTGAGCCGAGATCATGCCATTGCACTCCAGCCTGGGCAACAGAGCTAGACTCCGTCTCAAAAAAAAAAAAAAATTAAGCACAACTCTGCAATGCCACCCTTACACCTGCCCCACCCCAGCCTCTGCATCCGCATCAGCAAACGCATCAAGTCAATGCAGAAAATGACCATATATGTGAAAAAAAAAGGAAGGGTTCAGATAACACTGCTATAATCTCAGCTTCTGAGCTAGGAAGTTAAGAAGAACAACTTTCTGATAACCAACTTTTCAAACCTGTAAACATAAGCCCAGATCAGCAAAGTGATGCAATTTGAGGTCTCAGTGAATTTTCTTTGGGACTTAGCTCCACCAAGATTGCTTTATCTCCAAGTTCTGACCCAGTAGTTAGAGAATATACTTTGCCATCATTGCTGGGTACCAAAGGACCAAGAAATAGGTGGGATAATTCATTTCTGCTTGTCTCTAATTAGAGACTGTCAGGGAGTCTAGTCCCAGTGGCTATGGAAGCTACCGTAAGTACCCGTTTGTGATTCTCCCAAACATTCATCCTGCACAGAGGGATAAGGCCATGAACATCTGCTCTTCACTTGCTCAGGACTTGCCTGTATTTCTAAGACTTTGCCATCCTTAGAATAATTAGGAGCATTAACTAAGTTCTTTCAAGGTAAGATTATAACAGCAGATATATATGACTAATGACTGGAGTTCTTTGAGAGAGCGCCTTTTCTAAATATGCCACATCCAGGGAGAAATAATAAGAGTCCTGAATCCATCAGCTGGAGCTTGACACAGACATAGTAATAATCAGCTCTTTTGCCTCTCTATGAGTGCCTAGGGGGTGGGAGAAGCCTGGAAATATTAAAAGAGACCTGCATAATCGCACAGGAGGGCTGTGTATGGGTCTGCATGTTGTTTTGTGTTATATTTTATAAAATTGAAAGAGTGAGTATAGGAGGACCCACATCATCCAGGACTGGACATTGGAAGTTGGGGGTGTAGGGACGAGGGGCAGATCCTAACTGAGTGACCCTAATACAGGTTTGTTAACATGGCCATGGTTGAAGCTTGACTTGTTGCGTCTGGAGCCTCAGCTTATACATTGCTGATCTCTGTCTGTCTTATCTGCATCTGGGATCAGGCCCATGAGCAGGACAAACCAGTTGAGCGTCTCTGAGTTCCTCCTCCTGGGACTCTCCAGGCAGCCCCAGCAGCAGCATCTCCTCTTCATGCTTTTCCTGAGCATGTACCTGGCCGCCATCCTGGGGAACCTGCTCATCCTGGCCGTCAGCACAGGCTCCCGCCTGCACACCCCCATATACTTCTTCCTCAGCAACCTGTCCTTCGTGGACGTCTGCTTCTCCTCCACCACCGTCCCCAAGATGCTAGCCAATCACATACTTGGGACTCAGACCATCTCCTTCTCTAGCTGTCTCATGCAGATGTGTTTTCTCTGTATGTTTTCTGACATGAACAATTTCCTCCTGGCTGTGATGGCCTATGACCGCTTTGTCACTGTGTGCCACCCCTTCCATTACGCAGCAAAGATGACCCATCAGCTCTGTGCCCTGCTGGTCACTGGATCACGGGTGGTTACCAACTTGAATGCTCTGCTGCACACCCTGCTGATGGCTCGACTCTCATTCTGTGCAGACAACACCATCCCCCACATCTTCTGTGATGTGACTCCCCTCCTGAAACTCTCCTGTTCAGACACACACCTCAATGAGGTGATGATTCTTACTGAGACTGCCGTAGTCATGATCACCCCATTTCTTTGCATCCTGGCTTCCTATATGCACATCGCCTGTGCCATCTTGAGGGTCCTATCCATGAAGGGAAGATGGAAAGCCTTCTCCACCTGTGGCTCCCACCTGGCTGTGGTTCTCCTCTTCTGTGGTACCATCATATCTCTGTATTTCAGCCCTTCATCCTCCCACTCAACTCAGAGAGATATAGCAGCTGCTGTGATGTTCACAGTGGTGACTGCCATGATGAATCCTTTTATCTACAGCCTGAGGAACAAGGACATAAAAGGGGCTCTTGTAAAAGTGATTGCTGTGAAATTCTTTTCTGTTCAATAATGATATGGACTAAGAAATTCCTAGAAGGAGCTAATTTCTGAGATAATCCTGTTTATTTTTTCTACTGTATGAAACTTAGCATTATGTGTTTGTTTTGAGACGGAGCCTCACTCTGTCACCCAGGCTGGAGTGCAGTTGTGCAATCTTGGCTCACTGCAATCTCTGCCTCTTGGGTTCAAGAGATTCTCCTGCCTCAGCCTCCTGAGTAGCTGAGATTACAGATATGTGAAACCAATTTTTTTTTTTTTTGTATTTTTAGTAGAGATGGATGGGGTTTCACCATGTTGGTCAGGCTGGTCTCGCACTCCTGATCTCAAATGATCCACCCGCCTTGGCCTCTCAAAGTGCTGGGATTACAGATGTGAGCCACCACGCCTGGCCAGCGTTTGTTTTTATAAGAGAAACATCTGGTATCTATTTTGGGAGAACAAAACCCTTGATATAGACTCTTCAGGTTAAAGATGGAAAGAGATCCTTTAATTAAATGACCCGACAATTCCAATTGTCAATGCCCTCCTGCCAAAACCAAGAAGGAACACACCTGTAGTTCAGTAAGTTGGATTTACTACTCATTATAACAAGGGAGAATACACAGCATTGGAAATAGTGAGATGTCTCATTGGAAGAGTCCTAAAAAGGACCTCTGCTTTTGTAATGGTGAGGAATTAGGAATGAGTTTGTGCTCCGGAGTAGATGCCATTACAGAATAGGGATAATTCTGAAAGGGTATCTTAATATATTTTATCTAGAAGGAAAGAAGAGGCCAAAGCTGTGATTGCCAAAGGAATAGCAGTCACTCATTTCAGCCAGCATAGGGGGATGTTTGGTTATTTTTGTGGCTATGACAATGTCATGTTTTTGTGATGAGACATCATTGCAGAATGGTCTTGCTTTGTTTTGCTCTAGCACAGTCAGAGTGTGGCCTTACTAGATACTGATGTTCAGTGAAATTCTCTATGTTTATCAGTAGAACACAAAAACCTTGCTGTGAGGGCCAGGCCAACTCCTATCAGGGTTGTTTACTCTTTCTCACAACAGAGACCTTGACACGAACACATCTGATGGAAAGATCAGACTTTTGTTGGGGCAGGAAGGGGAGGATTTATTTTTTTTTTTTAATTTTAATTTTATTTTTAGACAGAGTCTCGCTCTGTTGCCCAGGCTGGAGTGCAGTGGCGCAATCTTGGCTCACTGCAACCTCTGCCTCCCAGGTTGAAGTGATTCTCCTGATTCAGCCTCCTGAGCAGCTGGGAATACAGGTGCGTGTCACCACTGGCTAATTTTTGGTATTTTTAGTAGAGCTGGGTTTTCACTGTGTTAGCCAGGATGGTCTCAATCTCCTGACCTCGAGATATGCCAGTCTCGGCCTCCCAAAGTGCTGGGATTACAGGTGTAAGCCACTGCGCCCAGTCAAGAGAAGGATTTATTTAGAGTTTCAGAAAGCCCTAATTCTGCCACTCGTTTGAGCAGGCACTCTCACACTGTCATGCTGGAGTCAACCTCCCATTTATTCTGATTTTATTTTATTTTTTAAAGAGACAAGCCCAGCACTTTGGAAAGCCAAGGTAGGAGGATCACTTGGGCCCAGGAGTTTGAGGCCATCATGGACAACATAGCAAGACCCTGTTTCTACAAAAATAAAAATAATTAGCTGAGTGAGGTGGCATGTCCCTGCAGTCCCAGATACTTGGGAGAGTTAGGTAAAAGGATCTCTTGAATCTAGGAGTTCAGGGCTGTAGTGAGCTATGATTACAGCTCTGTACTCCAGCCTGGGTGACAGAGTGAGACCCTGTTTCTTTAAAAAAAAAAAAAAAAAAAAAGGATGTGGTCTCAGTAAGTTGCCCAGGCTGGTCTCTAACTCCTGGATTCAAGGAATCCTCCCACCTCAGCTTCCAGAGTAGCTGGGACTACACTCACATGCCACCATGCCATCTTGATACTGCTTTTTAGATTTTAAAAATATTTTTTTTTTTGAGATGGTATCTCACTCTATAGCCCAGACTAGAGTGCAGTGGCACAATCTCATCTCACTGTAACTCCGCTTCCCCCCGGGTTCAAGCAATCCTCCTTCCTCAGCCTCCTGAGTAGCTGGGACTACAGATGCCTGCCACCACACCCGGCTACTTTTTGTATTATTAGTAGAGATGGGGTTTCACCATGTTGGCCAGGCTGGTCTTGAACTCCTGACCTCAGGTGATCTGCCTGCCTCGGCCTCAGCGTTAGCCACCACACTCGACCAAAAATTTTTATTTTTATTTTTGTAGACAGGGTCTCACTATGTTGCCCAGGCTGGTCTTGAACTCCTGGCCTCAAGCCATCCTCCTGATTCGGCTTCCCAAAGTGCTGGGATTACAGGCATAAGCCACCATGCCTGGCCTCCCTCTGCTCCTTTGATACACCTAAAATGATATCTTGTTCTTTCAATTTATAATTCTTAGATTATGTAAGTCTGAACATCCTTTCATGTTTTTCAGCCACTCCTTTCATTATCTAAAAATGGTCTGTTTCTGTCTTGTTACTGTCTGTGTGTCCCAGAGCCCTCATTCTCTTCTAGAATCCTTTGGTTCCTGGAGCGGTCAGTTTGTAGCCAGGTACACATGTGCGAGAGATTCTGGACCTCTGTCCGCTTTACCTCCAGGAAACTCCATGGGCTGTGAGCCTAGCGCTGCGTCTTCAGGAGATTGATGTTTTCTGTAGTTACTTACTTATTTATGAGACAGAGTCTCGCTCTGTCTCCCAGGCTGGAATGCAGTGGCGCGATCTTGGCTCACTGCAAGCTCTGTCTCCCGGGTTTTACGCCATTCTCCTGCCTCAGCCTCCCGAGTAGCTGGGACTACAGGCGTGCACCACCTACGCCCTGCTAATTTTTTTGTATTTCTAGTAGAGACAGGGTTTCACCGTGTTAGCCAGGATGGTCTCGATTTCCTGACCTCACGATCCGCCCGCCTTGGCCTCCCAAAGTGCTGGGATTACAGGCGTGAGCCACCGCGCCCGGCCTATTTTCTGTAGTTACTGCTGGAATTGGATCTTTGGTCTCTTACATGTTCCAACTCTCGCTCTACCGCTGTAAAACTATTAGCTGTTGTCTACTTTTTCAGTTTAACTGGTGATCAGGCTCCTTAGGTAAGAGAACTTACTCATCCGACAACTTTCCAGGGGCTCTCGAGTTAGGAGGCCATACCTGGTCCTGGTCAGGGCACTCCTCTCAGTCCCACCCGGCCCCACTGGTGCGGAAGGAAACCCTGAGGCCCGTGTCCTGCCCTCTGGGACACTGGGTACGGATTGACAGCAAACCTGACCGTGGGCACCTCCCCAGTGCAGGAGATTGTGTGCGTCATGGTGGCTTCACTCACCTACACTTAAAAAAACAAAAGCTACTCAGGAGGCTGAGGCAGGAGGATTGCTTGAGCCTAGGAAGCAGAGGTTGCAGGGAGCCAAGATCGCCCCACTCCAGCCTTAGCAACAGAGCCAGTCTCAAAAAAAAGTGTCTTGGGTACTGTGCCACGGCTGCATGAGGACTGATAAAAACACCCGACTCTGGGCAGGGGTGCCAAAGAGTGAGTGAGTGGAGACTCTCACCACTCACTGCCTGGCAGCTATTTTTCTGGGTACACAGGCAGGTCCCCTGCACATGGTAACAGCTTGCCGGCTCTGGAAACACAGTTTGGGATCCCAGTCCTAGAGCACTGGCCAGAATTTCAAGTAAGCGAGTAACATTGTGGGCAGCCAGTTTTGTTGGCTTTGCTGGCTTTACAGGGTACTTACTGTTGGCTTGAAATATAACGTTGGTAAAGACAGTTTTTTTGTGGACTTTCTGTGTTGTGGAGGATTTGTTTTTAAATTATGACTCAGGACTGAACTGTATCATAGAATGTCCTTCTTTCAGAATGCTTTGTGCCAAAACAAGAAACTTCAGAATTACATGTTAATAACAACAAACGAAACAAAAAAGACCAGTAGGCAGAAGGCAAGAAACAAACCTATTCTTTGTAGATGGTGTCATTTTACCAAAAGTTGTAACAGAACTAAACCAAGAAACTATTGAAAATTAACAACAAATTAACAACATTCAGTAAGGTGACTAGTTACACAAATATGTAATAAAAAATAACTTTCCCATGTAAAAGCAATAATCAACTATAAAAATATAATGGAAAAAACTACAATAACAAAATTGTGTAAAACGTGAAGAAAATTAGAAAAATTTTCACAGGAATATAATACTCCAATAAATACAAAGGCATGTTTCTGGATGGGAAACATACACTATAATTTTTCCCAAATTATTTATAGGATTTCTTTCTTCCAATCAAAACACCAATGTATAACTTCCAGAAACCTAAAGCAAGTAAAACTGATCAAGAATCCGTAAATCGCACCACGGGATTGGTCCCGTAAAGGCACCGCTGGCCTTGCTTCTAGGCAGAGGACAGGAAGGTCTGGATATCAAGAGGCTGAAGACAATGAATACCCACTACAGTGAAGACACCTGGAAACCTGTCTCTTGAGGGGCAATGTGAGCTAACCACTATAGACGTAATTTCTAAATATACAACACTTTGCCTTGTGAGGTAGTGAACACCCCATTGCCAAAGGTCTGATGATGGCATAGAGGGGACCTAAGCATGTGGTAAGGTTATTGATGAGACATAGATCCAAGCCAACTTTTTCCTGCCTCCAGGTCAACCCCTCCTCTCTGGGTCTTGGGGTTTCCTTCCTAGCACGAGATCTGGGCTCAACAGAGGGACAAGATTCTGAAATGCTTTTCTAGTGGTGGGGCTGGATGGCCCTGCCTGAGTAATCCAAACTTCTTTTAGCAAGGGAGAAGCATGAGACGCCTGTTGGAGAGATCAATAGCTGAACAAAATACAGTAAGAACAGTAGACACTTAAATTATGTTGTGAAAAGGAATCTGTAAAAGTCAATTTTATCACAAATTGCAAATATTGAAATTGATTGCAAATTTAGATCACATACAAATGAGAGTCTGACATTCAATTGTTGTTTTCCTATATTCCAAAGTAAACAATTCCTTTCAACACTCAAGACTTAAAACAGGTGTTCTTAGAGGGTTATATGAATTGCTATCAGAAGCTGTTGGCTCAACAAGCCAGTAGTTTGGTTCTTTCACGAGAACACAGTTCCAGATAAGCATCTTTGCACTATTTCTCAAGTATGAATCCCCATGTGGGGGAAAAATGGATATACTTCCAATAGACACAAGTCACTCTTTACCTTGCAAGTAAGCAGACTCCAGATTCATCTTCAAAGTCTTGGGAAAGGGATCTGTGACCAGTACATTATCATATGACTTCAAAAAGGAAAGGTCCTTAGTCCAGAAAGCCTAGATGCTGAGGTATAGCCCTTGAAATGTTTTCTTCCCTGTGAATTTTCTAGCAATTTGAGGTTTTAGCCAAGATGGGCATTTATCCAATTTTGGCAATAATGAGATTTTTACATATTTATATCTTTTTAGGCAGCCTGGGTATTTAGAACTACTTATGAAAGCTCTCAGGTTGAGGCAGCACCATCAGACCCCTTTCCTGGTATTACTTCTGCTTTCGAGTCTTACAGGCTGAGTGGGTTTTCTCATGCCGGGTACAGTTTGACAGCCGACCAAATCTTCTCCCACATTTTTTGCAACCATATGGTCTCTCAGCCTCATGACTCTGCAGATGAAGCACAAATTCCTCATTCTTTGGGAAGGTTTTCCCACATTCTGGACACTTAAATATCTTCTCCCTTATATGGATTCCTTCATGACGACTCCGATGAGAATTCTGACGAAAGTTTTTTCCACACTGAGAACAGGAATAAGGTTTCTCTCCTGTATGAATTCGCTCATGTTTATTGAGGTTTGTTTTATGATTGAAGCTTTTCCCACAGTGACTACAGTCATAGGGTTTTTCTCCAGTGTGAGTCCTCTGGTGGGAAATAAGGTAAGAACTTTCATTAAACTGTTTCCCACACAGTGGACAAGTGTACCATCTCCTTGTCTTCCGATTTCGAGTAAGTGCAATAATACTGATGTCTACATATTTTGAGAGTTCCTCTAGAGGAGCATCATTCTCAAGGGTAACTAACAGATTTCTCATTTTCCTTTTTTGTGGAATGGATGTATTTAGTCTTTCCTTTTCCTGGTTATCTGGAGGCTGCTGAGAGACCAAGGAAGAATCCATTTCATCATCATCTGAAGACTTTTCTCTATAATCTTCATTTTCTACAAGTTCCCTCTCAGGATCTTCACCTTCAGGATTACTGCCATTGACTGTTCAAACAAAGAGAGAATTTAACAACTTCTGAGAGATATGACATCAGGCAGGAAAAAACAAGTCATGTTTCTTAAGCCAGAGCCACCTTTAAAGTCAATCTGAGGAGTGGCGGATACTGCCATCGCACTCCTTTACCACATTTATTGAGGGTGGGATACATAACTGATAAATCTTTCCATCTACCACAATGCAAGCACACTTTAAAGAAATAAAAATGAGTGGGAATTCACAGAAAGAATTCGTATGTTTGTTCTCTTCATAGGTGTTAATTACTCGACAAGTTCATATTCACCTTATACTCTGCAGAGCACTCAGCTAAAGACTAGGGATGAAGACTACAATTTATAACGGCACCACTCATCATCTTGAAGGAGTCTAGTAACTGAATACTAAGATGAACCACTTGTAGGTTTTCACTATATTAAATATTATCACACTATTATAGCACTAAATAATATTATAATGTCTTACAACGAGAAAATGGAAACAATTCCAATAACCCAAATTAAAGAGGGCACAGCATATTCATACAAAAGCTTATTATTGGCCAGGCGCAGTGGCTCACGCCTGTAATCCCAGGACTTTGGGAGGCCAAAGTGAGCAGATCACCTGAGGTTGGGAGTTTGAGACCAGCCTGACCAACGTGGAGAAACCCCGTCTCTACTAAAAATACAAAATTAGCTGGGCATGGTGGCACATGCCTGTAATCCCAGCTACCAGGCAGGTCGAGGCAGGAGAATCGCTTGAACCCGGGAGGCAGAGTTTGCAGTAAGCTGAGATCATGCCATATGCACTCCAGCCTGGGCAACAAGAGCGAAACTCTGTCTCAAAACAAAAAAAAAGTTTATTCTTTGGCGATTAAAGAGATTACTACAACTAATGAAGCTTTGGGATTAGAAGTCAGTAGTGTTTCTCTTTGGGTAGGAAAGGAAGTAGTGACTGGGTGCAGGGCACAAAAGGGATTTCTGGGATGCTAAGAAAAATCCCCATTTTGGATGGTGATTAGTGTGTACAAAATTTTGTGAAAACTTCAGCTATATATTTATGATTGGTAGGCTTTTTCTATATTTCTATAATACTTCAGAAAAAAGTCAGTGTAAGCAGATTATAAAGATTAGGTAACAAAGTGAAAAACAAGCATGCTGTGGACATACTTGTGTGACAAGGGACCCCTCAACTCTGGACTAAGAGTGAAGGGTTCAAATTAACCACCAAGACATGGGGCTGATCCTGAAGCTGGAGTAGGAATCTCTGCTGGATTTCGCAGTTTCACACCAATAGATTTTTTTTTTTTAATTTCACTTTTTTGAGTTTTTTTGGGCAGAGATAGGGTCTTGCTATGTTGCCCCGGCTGGTTTTGCACTCATGTACTCAAGCAATCTTCCCAAAGTGCTGGGGATTACAAGTGTAAGCCACCACACCCAGCCTTAATTATTCTTTTTAATCACTCCCTTAGGATAATGAAATGCCAATTTTTACCACAGCTCTTGACATGAACTACCATTCTGCTTTCAAAAGCAGCTCTACTAATTTCAATGCAACCATCAATACGTGAATATTAACTTTACCTAATTTTGTTAGCATTAAATTTTGAAATAATAGGTATAAAATGGTTTCTCATTGTAGTTTTACTTTGGATTTTGATTATGCAAATAATCTATTGGGTTAAGACTTTTATAAATGTAAATCTTTGTCAATGATTTCTTGTTTAATTTTTAACTGAACTCTTCAACTACATTTGGACTGCTTCCAACCTTGTGTTTTTACAAACAATACCACAGCAAATAATCTTGTTTGTACATCATTTCAAATGTGCTCTGTTGCTGTATCTGTAGGTCAGATTCCCAGAATTGAACTGCTGGAACAAAGGGTAAGATGGGTAGTTATAGATGCATTTACCCTTAAACAGGGACTGTACCATTTTGTATGCCCATCAGCAATATACCTGTTTCTTAACAACCTCACCATCAATATGTTTTTATTTCTATAAATAGGAAATACAAAAATGTTAATTCACTAGCGGTTTAATTTGCACTTCTTTTTGCTCCTGTCACGCAGGCTGGAGTGCAGTGGCGCAATCTCGGCTCACTGCCAACCTCCACTTCCAGGGTTCAAGTGATTCTCCTTCCTCAGCCTCCCGAGTAGCTGGGATTATAGGCATGCCCCACCAAACCCAGCTAATTTTTGTATTTTTAGTAGAGATGGGGTTTTACCATGTCAGCCAGGCTCGTCTCACAACTTCTGACCTCAGGTGATCCACCTCCCTCGGCCTCTCAAAGTGCTAGGATTACAGGCGTGGGCCACCATGCCCAGCCCTGTTTATGTATTTGAATCTGTCAATCTTTTCTTTCAAGGCTTCTGGGCTTTTGAGTCTTAATTACAAAAACCTTCCTATCCCATGGTTATAAAGGAATCACTCATATTTTCTAAATGTGCTTTTTATATTTGTTTTAAACATTTAAAATCTTTGATCCATGTGGACTTTTTCTTGGGATGTAAAGTAAGGTACTAATTTATCAAATGGCTATCAGTTGTCCTAACACCTTTTATCAGAAAGTCCCTCTTTATGGTTAGGCTTTGTGTCCTCACCCAAATCTCATCTTACATTGTAATCCCCATAATCCCCACATGTCAAGGAGAGACCACTCAGGTGAAGGTAACTGAGTCATGGGCAGGGGCTTCCCCCATGCTGTTTTCATGATAGTGAGTTCTCATGAGATCTGATGGTTTTATATAAGGGGCTCTTCCCCCTTTACTTGTACTTCTCCCTCCTGCTGCCTTGTGAAGAAGGTGCCTTGCTTCCCCTTGCCTTTGCCATGGTTTTAAGTTTCCAGAGGCCTCCTCAGCCATGCTGAACTGTAAGTCAATTAAACCTGTTTCTTTATAAATTACCAAGTCTTGGACAATTCTTTATAGCAGTGTGAAAACAGACTAATACACCAACTTTATCACACACTAAACTCCCATGTGCATTTGAGGCTATTTTGGGACTTTCTGAGATCACACTGTCTTGTTCCAAGGGAAAAATGCTATTGGTATTGTTGAAAAGAAAAATGACATCAGATTCATAAATCAACAAGAGAAATGACCATTTTACGATACTGTCTTCCTAGCCAAGAACATAGTATTTTTTTGCATTCATTGGAATCTACTCTTCTGTCCTTTAGACTTGTTTTAAAGTTTCCTCATAAATTTGCACATTTCTTGAGTTTTACTCCTAAGTATTTAAAGTTTCATGTTTCTAGTCTAATGGGGCCTTCCATTGTATCTTCTAAATGAACTTGTTTATATATGTGAAAGCCAATGATTTCTGTTTATTCACTTTATCTCCCACTACTTTAGTGAATAGTCTCATTTTTTTCCCTTTAGAGTAGTTAAGACAAATAAATGTTCTTATTTTTAAGGTTTCAGATTACTCTGTTCTACCTATTAAGGAAGTATCCGTTAATTACTATTTTGTTAAATGTTCTTATAAAGGAGAGGCTTGAATTTTGTCACATCTTTTTGTTTTTTTTCTTTTTTTTTTTGAGACAGAGTCTCACTCTGTCGCCCAGGCTGGAGTGCAGTGGTGCAGTCTTGGCTCACTGCAAGCTCCGCCTCCCAGGTTCACGCCATTCTCTGGCCTCAGCCTCCCCAGCAACTGGGACTACAGGTGCCCACCACCATGCCCGGCTAATTTTTTTGTATTTTTAGTAGAGATGGGGTTTCACTGTGTTAGCCAAGATGGTCTCGATCTCCTGACCTCGTGATCTGCCTGCCTTGGCCTCCCAAAGTGCTGGGATTACAGGCGTGAGCCACCGTGCCCGGTAAGTATCTTTTCATGACTATACAAGTAAACACAGGATTTTTCTCCTTTATATATAATAAATATTAATAGATTTGTATTATTTCTATTTATTTATTTATTTATTTATTTGAGATGGAATCTCACTCTGTCCCCCAGGCTGGAATACAATGATGCGATCTCAGCTCACTGCAACCTCTGCCTCCCAGGTTCAAGTGATTCTCCTACCTCAGCCTCTGGAGTAGCTAGGATTACAAGCATGCACCACCACACCCGGCTAACTTTTTTTTTTTTTTTTTTTTTTTTTAGTAGAGATAGGATTGTGCTATCTTGGCCAGGCTGGTCTCGAACTCCTGACCTCAGGTATTGCCTGCCTCTGCCTCCCAAAGTGCTGGGATTACAGGTGTGAACCACTGTGCCCACCATGGGGACTGGATTTCAACATGAGATTTGGAAGGGACAAATATCCAAACTGTATCAGCAACCTTGGGTCAGAGGGGTAAAGACAAATTAAAATTGCGTATTTTTTTCTAGAAAACATTATACAGACCTTCATATTCATGGGTTCTGCATGTGAGGATTCAACCAACCAAGGAGGGAAAATATTTGAGAGAAAAAAAAAAGGATGGTTTTGTCTGTACATACTCAGTTTTTTTGTCATTCCCTAAACAATTTAGTATAACAACTATTTACTATTTATGTAGCATTTACTTTGCATTAGGTATTATAGTTAATCTAGAAATAAAATATATGGTAGGATATGTGTGGAGTATATGCAAATACTACACCATTTTATATAATAAATTTGAGCATCCAAGGATTTTGCTGAGCAAGGGTCCTGGAACCAATCCCCCATGAATACAAAGGACAAGTGTATATCAGAATCTATGGTATAACTGACAGTGATGCTCATGAGACAGTTCATGGCTGTAAAAACATGTTTAATTTAGAAAAATGAGAATAAAGCCTCTGATTTAAAAGAACAAAGGTATTAATAAACACCAAATAGAAAGTAATGAGTTAAAAACAGAAAAAAACTACTAAGATTTAAACTAAATCAATTTCCATAGAGAAAATTGAAATTATCAAAAAAGAATAGCCACCTACCCAAGAAAAGCACCAGCCTCAGACAGTTCCACAGAAAATTCTTCTAAACTCTTAAAAATTAAATAATTCAAATGCTAGGAAAATTTCCAGAGTATATAAAAAGAAGGAAACTTCCAAATTTAAACAAGAGTGAAACTCTGTATCAAAAAAAAAGGGAAATCTGATCCCCAGTGATGGAGGTGGAGCCTAGTCGGAAGTGTTTGCATCATGCGGGTAGATCCCTCATGGAATGGCTTGATGCCATTACTTCCAAGATAGTAAGTGATTTCTCGCTCTTCGTTCACTAAAGATGTGGCTGTTTAAAAGAGGCTGGTACCTTCCTACTCTCTTCCTTACTCTCTTGCCATGTGAAGTCTGCTCTCCTTCCACCATGAGTAGCTTCTTGAAGCCCTCACCAGAAGCAGACGTTGACGCCATGCTTCTTGTACAGCCTACAGAAAACTGTGAGCCAAATAAACCTCTTTTCTTTATAAATTACCCAGCCTCAGGTATTCTTTTATAGCAGCACAAAATGGACTAAGACAGTTGCTTAAGAGTTTTAAATTTTCCAGGTGGAAGCAACTTTAATTTACTGATCTTTATTATTAATTTCTAGTTGTACTGCATTGTGACAGATCCTACTTTATTTCTACTCCTTGGAATCTGAGTTTTTCCTTGTTGCCTAGTATTTAGTCAATTTTCTTCAATCTTGAAAAGGTGTATTCTCCTATCACAGCATACAGTAGCTATAATAAGAATTATCTTACTGAGAATCTGTTTAAGTGTTCTACGTTTTTCCTTGTTTTTATGTGCTTCATCTGGCCAACACACACATTCTGTTTTCCTAGGTTATTAAGGACTCTCCTTTGATTCCTGTCACCACAATGCTCAATCGGTTATAGTTTTTCTTTCACAAAAATTGGTTAAATGTTACTGTTTCAATTATCATCACCTATAAACTGATGACTCCCCAATCCCTGTATCCTCACATCTGAACTCCAATCCCCAATTTCCAAATATCTGGAGGATAATCTCATTTTATTTCCTATCATGGATTCAATCTCATCCAAAATAAATTCCACCTTCTTCCCTACTCTGCTCCTGGGTCCAAATCTTGCTTCAGTCTTGCGATAGCTCATTATACCTATAAACATTTCACACTGCTTATCGTTTAAGGAGTGACTTGTCTTATAAACCAAATTGGAAGGTTGTAAAAGGCAGGAATACAGCATCTTTGTAACCTATAAATACAATTCCAGAACCCAATCCTGCCTGAGGAAAAAACAAGTACATTTATGAAATGCTGGTAAATGACTAAGCTTAATCCATCAGCTTCAGGGTACGGGTGGAGGAAGCGGGAAATAGAGGGTGAGGACTGGGTCTTAGGGGCCCCAAAGTGCATAGTCAAAGTGATCCTGGAGGCAATATATCCACTAACCGGCCACCCAAAATAAATGCTAGCTCTGCCCAAGACTCAGGAAAAACTCAGTGTAATAAATCTGATCTTTTTATACTTTTCTCTAAAATAAAGAAGATATCACATAGAGCAACCTGCGGGAAATTAACTAGACTCATTACATACCAATACTTCTGACCATATGGTATAATTACAGCTAAGAGTTTCATAGTCATAATGGATTTCTATCACCCCAGGCAACTCCTAAAACCTATTCTCTGTACAACTTCACCCTCAGAAGCAAACAGCCCTGAAGGCAAAGTAAAAAGTGTCAGGCACTCAGTAAAGACATTTGTGTGGGCCTCTGCCTCTAGGGTTGCAGCATTTCTAAAGAAAAGGTAAAGCGTCTCTAAGCAAATTATAGAAGGGCTCTGCCTGATCAGTTCATACACAGCACTGGAGAACACTTGTCAACTATTACCGGGAAATGAGGACAAATAAAGAATGCCCCAGCCGGGCGCGGTGGCTCACGCCTGTAATCCCAGCACTTTGGGAGGCCGAGGCAGGCGGATCACGAGGTCAGGAGATCGAGACCATCCTGGCTAACACAGTGAAACCCCGTCTCTACTAAAAATACAAAAAAATTAGCCGGGTGTAGTGGCGGGCGCCTGTAGTCCCAGCTACTCGGGAGGCTGAGGCAGGAGAATGGCGTGAACCCGGGAGGCGGAGCTTGCAGCGAGCCAAGATCGCGCCACTGCACTCCAGCCTGGGCAGCAGAGCGAGTCTCCGTCTCAAGAAAAAAAAAAAAGAATGCCCCATTCACCAACAACGAAATTATGAGAAATGCATCTAGGAGGCAGAACAGCCCTGGGCCATTACTGCAAATTCTGATGTCAGATTCCCTGAGTCCGAATCCCTGTTCCACTGCTTACAAGTGTGTGACCTTTAGCAAATGTTTTAACCCCTCTCTGCCTCACTCAGTTCTGTCACCTGTAAGGTGGCAGTAATTTCCATACCACTCAATATTACTCTGAGAAGTACATGAGACAATAAACACATGAAAAGCATTTGGACTAGTGCCTAGCATGTAACAGCATGTAAGTGCTCATTAAGTGTTAAACATTACTTTCATCAATAGTGAAATATATTTTCACTTAGGCTAGTAGTCTTCACATCTATTGAACATCAAAAAGGGGACGGGGATTAGAAGAGCTAGTCATGTGTTCAATGAAAACATTCAAATATACCTGTTGAGAACAGAGTTCAGAAAATGGGTTCAGAACAGTTTCTATGCCCACAGTTTCTGTCTGCAGGTTTTCCCTACCTCTCCCCTCACTGCACCCAACATATAGGGAAAATGGCCACCCACCCACCCACAGCTGGAGCTGTGGAAAGGCTCTGCCACACAGAATAAAACAAAAGTAAAATAGAATGTGTGTGTGTACATAGGCTTACCAGGTGTGAATTGTCCCCCAAAGCTAGAGATGAAGGATGTGCTTATCCCAAAGTAAACAATCTGAACACACAAAGGCTGTGATTTCTTTTTTTTTTTTTTTTGAGACGGAGTTTCGCTCTGTCACCCAGGCTGGAGTGCAGTGGCACGATCTCGGCTCACTGCAAGCTCCGCTTCCCGGGTTCACGCCATTCTCCTGCCTCAGCCTCCTGAGTAGCTGGGACTATAGGCACCCACCACCACGCCCAGCTAATTTTTTGTATTTTTAGTAGACACAGGGTTTCATCGTGTTAGCCAGGATGGTCTCGATCTCCTGACCTCGTGATCTGCCTGTCTCGGGCTCCCAAAGTGCCGGGATTACAGGTGAGAGCCACCACGCCCGGCTGGGCTGTGATTCTTACCCAGTAACATCATCTCCCCGACACTGCTGTCATCTTCCTTCTCTGAGGTGAGAGTAGGATCCAAGCTCACACATTCTTCCTGGCAGTGAAATACATTCAAATCCTCAAAGACCACCAGTTCCTGAAAGAGCAAGAGGCCCCTTTCATCTTAGTAACTGAGGTTCACTGACAGCCCTACTGGTAACAAAAACCGACGAACAAAGATCAAGGGAAGGGATGGCAAGAGGGACCTATAAATCCCACAGAGGTGCAGCAAAGACAGGACAGCCAGGCTGAGAAGGGCTCAAGGAAAAAGCAGAAGAAAAACACCCAAGAAGGCCAACTCCTAAGAATGTGTTTTTACACACACGTTGGCCAAGTATGGAAGGTGATGGATTCAGACAGTGAATAGGACAACCAAACCCACCTCAGGGTTAGCTTTCAAATACAGAGACACTGTCTCTTGTTCCTCTTGGACTCCTTTGGGCAGAAGCTTCACCAAGGGACGAGGATGCACTGGGGAAAGAGGAAGGTGTCGTTAGTGAAAAACTCAGTGATTCTAACACAGAGACTCCCCATACCTTGAGGTCAGGCTGTCCTCATTCCTTTGACAGGTAACTCATGGGCTTTTCTGCTCCTGTGAGCCCTTATGGAGGTCAAGCCATAAACTCTAGGGTCTTGAACCTATGGCATCTCCCTTTTATGAAAATAATGACCTCTCTACACACCTTTCAGAATTTCCCATAGAGTATTACTAAAGGAGAGCTCAGGGCAATGTAAAGTGTGAAGATGCCCAGAAAGAGCAGAAAATTTCTAAAATTCCACATAAACCTAACTCAATAATTCATCTGATTTATCCCAAAAAGATATTTCCCTCAGAATGTTTGGGTAAAACCGACACTACAGAAAGATGCACACTGTTTATTCTGTGGCTTTACCCACACCCAGCACTTCAGAAGAATTTCCTCTTTCCAACACTAGAATTGACTTCTTTTTCAATATACACCATCCTAATTTGAATTTATAACTAACACAGAAGCCTATCTTAGACTCCAGTACCTCCTCCTCCTCTTCTAGTGAAACAAGCATGTGCTTCTCACCTCTGTTCTGAAGGCTTGAGCTCACATCTTTCATAATAACCAAGGTCTCCTTGACTTTCTGACTGGGTTGGACCAGGCTTGGCTTGGGCAAGAAGGTGAGGAAGTGCTCCAGCACTAGCTGGTGGATGGTCTTGGGCCCATTAGTGGCATCTCGAAGTAGGTCTTGGCCCAGCTTGGAGTCTGGTGGAACTCTCAGTATAAAGGACCGCTTTGGCTTTGGGGGCATAGGAACCACTTTTGCAGCCATCATGCCTTGCAACCACACACCACACTCGTTTCGCGGGGCCTCCTGAGCCACCTCTTACTAGAGGAAATCTGCCAGAGAGCCAAGCTGTAGACAGAGAAACCAGGGATTACCCACAAGACCAGGCAAGGCATTACTGCACTCCAGTATGTGGCATGGGTAGTGAGGTTACAGGAGATCTAAAGAAAACGACAGCTGGGGTTAGGAAATCATAACTGAAACGCAGTATTTGAACAAGATATGCTTAGGAAGATGTTAAAGGAAGATCCTGAGAATAAAAAAGAGACTCTGCAAACCTCAAGTCCAAAGGCAAGGGAGTAATGGCGGGGAGAAGGCCAAGGTCCAGCCTCCTGAGAAATACAAAGTGTGGCCAGGTACCGGTGGCTCACACCTGTAATCCCAGCACTTTGGAAGGCCCTGGTGGGTGGATCGCTTGCGTCCAGGAGTTCAAGACCAGCCTGGGCAACACAGCAAGACCCGATTCTATAAAAATAAAAATAAAAAATTAGCTGGGCGGGGCGACACAAGTCTGTGGGTCCCAGCTACTCGGGAGGTGGGAGGATTGCTTGTGCCCAGGGGGTCGAGGTTGCAGTGAACTGTGATCGCGCCACTGCACTCCAGTCTGAATGACAAAGCAAGACCCTGACTCTAAAAAAGAAAGGAAAAGAGAAAGGAAAGGAGGAAGGGAGTCAGGGAAGGGAAAGAAAATAAAAGGAGAAAGAAAAGACAGAAAGACGGTGTGTAAAACCCACCAGGAAGAGGCTGAATCAGGTCTGGAGAAAGAGCAATGGGCTAGAAGACAGGAAATCTGGGGTCAATACCGCGGACATCCGCCTAGAAGCAGGTTGGTCACTGAAACTGGCCATACTGTACCCCTCGAACCGAAGCTCCCTCCGGTGCCCTTTGGGCGGGGAGGCGGTTGGTGACTCTCCCGGGGAGCAGACGCAAGGCCGAGGAGGGGTCCACACACCGCCTGCCGACTCCTCTCCGCCGTCAAAGCTCTCCTGAGAGCGGCAGGCGACATCCCACTAAGGCCCGCCGGGCCAGGCTCACTCTGGGGCCTCTTCCGCTGGTCAAGGAACACCTTTACCGTAAAGCTCAGCGTGCGCCCCTGCCTGAGGCGCTCACCAGGCTCCCTACCCGGCCTTTCTCCCTCAGCAACGGACACGCTCCGTTCCCCAGAGGCGGCCTCAGCCTGGTTCCCGCCCTCACGGAGCCCCTCACCTCTCGGGGCCTCTGCAGCCCCTGAGCGTTTGCTGGGGACGGCTCAGAGACTCAGGCTCCGGGAGAGATAGAAAAACTAGGCGCGAGCGGCCGAGCCCTCCCCTCGCCCTTCCGAGTGCCCTCACAGGTCGCCGGCGACTATTCGTTCGCGCCGTGACCAGTTGAGGTGAATTGCAGGGACGCGGTGCCTTCTGGGAGGTCGGGCGCTCTGCAGCCGTCACGTCACAACCGGTGCCTTGTTTCCGGTGCAGAAGCCTGGTCTCCCCGTTCAGAGCGGGCAATCTGCGCTTGAGACGGTAACGCTTGAGACGGGCCCAGGGAGCTCTCAGGGCTGGAGGGAGGCCAGGACGGCTGCAGCCTGTCTCTCTGTGGCTCTGCCTGGAAGACGGAAGGTAAGAGGCTGGCTCCAGTCATCCATGACGGGCTGGCACTTCTCCAGTGGCGGCCAGTCTAACCCCAGGGCCTCCTGGGAAATGTAGTTCGAATGCAAACAACCAATGGACGACCGTCAGGCGCGGCCGTTGGGGCAAGGCGGACCCCCTCCAACCCCCCCGTTCCCCCGCCAAGGCTTGAAGGAAGCGAGCTCTCGGACCGGAAGATCAAGACGTCTCCGCGCGTTTCCTCCTTTTACTGCGGTTTTCCAGTAAAAGGACTGCGGAGGCGGAGAGGGTGTGGCCGGCATGGGACTCCGCCTCTGCTCTGGTGACTCCCATAGGTTAGAGCTGGGGCACCTACGTTGCCACCTCCAACTTTCTAACTTCTACTCTGCTGTCCCCACCGGCCGTCTTGTTTTTAAAGGCATCTTAATTGCCCTTCTTGTACTGTCTCTGTTCTCAATTTCAGCTTCCTACGGAGGCCGAACAGAGTTTTGTCTTTGTGCGTTGTATCCATACTCGGTTCGTTCGCCAGTGAGGCATTGATCAGGGTTGGGACAACTTGTGGGCAGGTGTGGCCTTATTTCTCGATGTAACACCAGCCTCCAGAAAGTTGACAAAAGTAAAAATATAAATGAATACTTCTTAAAGTTAATTACAGCTGACTAATCGTTTAACGATGGCTTAAAATATGTCACAAAGAAACGAGTATGAAAACTGTGTGGCACCAAGACATTCTAGAAAAATAAGGAATATCTGCCTTTTCAGATCAAAATTTACTAAAAAGGCTCCGTTAATCAAAGCAGTGTGGTTTGAACTATGAGGCAAAACAGATAACTGAGATGTTTTGAAGTAAAATATAAACCTGTGTGATTGTATTTTTTTTTTTTTTTTTTTTTTGAGACGGCGTCTTGCTCTGTCACCCAGGCTGGAGTGCAGTGGCCGGATCTCAGCTCACTGCAAGCTCCTCCTCTCGGGTTCACGCCATTCTCCTGCCTCAGCCTCCCGAATAGCTGGGACTACAGGCACCCGCCACTTCGCCCGGCTAGTTTTTTTGTATTTTTTAGTAGAGATGGGGTTTCACCGTGTTAGCCAGGATGGTCTCGATCTCCTGACCTCGTGATCCGCCCGTCTCGGCCTCCCAAAGTGCTGAGATTACAGGCTTGAGCCACCGCGCCCGGCATGTGATTGTATTTTTTAAATACTTTTTCTTGACTCTGTTAACAAACAAGAAATAAGACTGGAAGATAGTAGTAAAGATTAGCTACACAAAGGATTAGACATTCCCAAGACGAAATGAACCCCTGCCAACTGACAAAAAGCAAAGGCAATGAGGAGCTCTTCCCGAGAGGAGGAAACCTAATTGGTCATTAACATTTGAAAAGATGCTTAACCACACTACTAGTCAAGATTATCACTTTTAAAGGGACCAACATTTTTCACCTATCAAACAACGAAGGTGGAGAAATAGGCACTCCTTTTACTGGTAGTATAGTGTATGAAGTCATCTTGTAATATATATTAAAATTAAAAGTACACATATGTACTTTTTTTTTTTTTTTTTTTTTGAGACGGAGTCTCGCTCTGTCGCCCAGGCTGGAGTGCAGTGGCACTATCTCGGCTCACTGCAAACTCCGCCTCCCGGGTTTACGCCATTCTCCTGCCTCAGCCTCCCGAGTAGCTGGGACTACAGGCGCCCGCCACCTCGCCCGGCTAATTTTTTTGTATTTTTAGTAGAGACGGGGTTTCATTGTGTTAGCCAGGATGGTCTCGATCTCCTGACCTCGTGATCCGCCCGTCTCAGCCTCCCAAAGTGCTGGGATTACAGGCTTGAGCCACCGCGCCCGGCCCATATGTACTCTTTGACCTTCACAATCTCATCTGTGAATCTGATGTCTACAGATTTCTTGTAGAATTCTTTATAGTGACAAAAACTAGAAATGACATGCATGTTCATACGTAAGGAAATGAGTAAATTGGTGCATTCATACTCTGGAAATTACCCAGCTGTGAAAAAGAATGGATTGGAACTATAGGTACACCTGGAGGGATGGCCATAAAATATTACATGAAAAAGTTTCAGAGCTACATATATCATGCATAATTATATTTTTGGAACAAACAAAACACCTATGTATGTGTTGAGGGATACACATTAGACTATTAAAATGGTTACTCATGGGATGGCCAGGCGCAGTGGCTCATGCCTGTAATCCCAGCACTTTGGGAGGCCAGAGGTGGGCTGATCACTGGAGGTTAGGCGTTCGAGACCAGCCTGGTCAACATGGGGAAACCCCATCTGTACTAAAAATACAAAAATTAGCCGGGCATGGTGGCGGGCACCTATAATCTCATCTACTTGGGAGGAGGCTGAGACACAACTGCTTGAACCCAGGAGGTGGAGGTAGAGGTTACAGTGAGCCAAGATTGCACCACTGCATTCCAGCCTGAGTGACAGGCGCACCAGCCTGGGCGACAGAGTAGTAAGACTCTGTCTCAAATTAATAAATAAAATAAAAATAAAATAGTTACTCATAGGGAGGCAGTGGAAATGGAGAAAAGGGGGATATTACACTTTTTTTTTAATTGTGTCACTTTATTTAATGAGCACATGTCAATTTGGTAACTAAAAATAATAAAACCTTAAAAAAAAATAGAACAATAGGCTGGGCGTGGTGGCTCATCCCAGCACTTTTGGAGGCCGAGGTGGGCAGATCATCTGAGGTCAGGAGTTCCAGACCAGCCTAACATAGTGAAACTCCATCTCTACTAAAAAATACAAAATTAGCCGGGCGTGGTGGTGCATGCCTATAATCCCAGCTACTCAGGAGGCTGAGACAGGAGAATCGTTTGAACCTGGGAGGCGGAGGTTGCAGTGAGCTGAGATCGTGCCCACTGCACTCCAGCCTGGGTGACAGACAGAGCGAGACTCCATCTCGGGAGGCAGGAGGAGGAGGGGACGAAAAAAGAACGATAAAGATTTTTTTTTTAATTTGATGGAAAAAAAGAGCGATAAAGATTTTTTAAAACAATTGGATGGAATCCTGTTTTTAGAATCTAATCCGTAAAATAAATGACATAAATGGATTTGAAATGATACCATAAATTAAGGGTGTAAACACAATATATATCTCTATAAATGCCTTTTAACATGAAAAGATGGCTACAGTCACATGCAATTAAAGAAATGAAATTTAAAAGAATAATTACAAAAATAATATTCAGAATTCTGAAAGCAAATTAATACAATTATTTAAGAGGGCAATATGGCACTTCCTATTTTAAGAAGTAAACTTTGGCCGGGCGCAGTGGCTCAAGCCTGTAATCTCAGCACTTTGGGAGGCTTAGACGGGCGGATCACGAGGTCAGGAGATCGAGACCATCCTGGCTAACACGGTGAAACCCCGTCTCTACTAAAAAATACAAAAAATTAGCCGGGTGTGGTGGCGGGCGCCTGTAGTCCCAGCTACTTGGGAGGCTGAGGCAGGAGAATCTCTTGAACCCGGGAGACGGAGGTTTCAGTGAGCCAAGATTGTACTACTGCACTCCAGCCTGGGCAACAAGAGTAGTCTCAAAGAAAAAAAAAAAAAAAAAAAAGAATCATAGGCCGGGCGGGGTGGCTCATGCCTGTAATCCCAGCACTTTGAGAGGCCAAGGTGGGTGGATCACCTGAGGTCAGGAGTTCAAGACCAGCCTGGCTAACGTGGTGAAACCCCCATCTCTACTAAAAATACAAGAAAATTAGCCTGGTGTGGTGGCATGCGCCTGTAATCCCAGCTACTCAGGAGGCTGAGGCAGGAGGATCACTTGAACCTGGGAAGTGGAGGTTGCGGTGAGCTGAGATAGTACCACTGCACTCCAGCCTGGGTAACAAAGCAAGATCCCGTCTAAAAAAAAAAGTCATAGTTCATTAATCCAGGTACACAAATACTTCTATCCCAATCCAGTCTGCTTGTGTTTCTCTAGACTTCCCATGTCCTCAAGACAAAAGCAGAGAGAACCAGGGGACATGTCCTTGCCGTGGGGTTCTGAGGGAAAATGAGGGCCAAATCTTCTGTTCAGGAGCACCTGAGAGTACCATTCACCAGGGATGGATTATGCAATGACCCTGTACTTCCTCCTCTGAAATCCATGGTGTGTCATCAGTACACTTCTTTAGCGGATTTACTAATACGTTCGTTCCTAACTTAGCTCTGCTACAATCGGGGAGGCTCCATGGGCACAGTAACTATTTTGTTATTCGTTGCATTTCCTGTAGCAGCTGGCACCCAGGCGGCATTCCGTGACTGTTGAGTATGTGAATGCAAGATACAAGGCCAGAAGCTGGAAGAGAGATGCAGTGTTGGGCATTCAGTCAGGCCCCTGACCACCCACTGGACAGATAGTCAGAGGAGCTGTGTTCTTCCCTCCATCATGTGTCCCAGGGCTGAAGATAGGTTGAAGGGGCTCAGAGAAACAGCAGCTGGTGAATGTATAGATGCAGGATCTGGCTGTCACGTTGTAAAAGGAAATGCTTCCAACTCTGTAGTCCACAAAGATGCCCACACGCTTGGGAGGCACCTTTATTAGCAGGCGGGTTGGGGGAACACTGGATGCCTGGTACTCATTTTCCTTCATCATTATCACCACCCAGTAGCCATTCTCTGGTGACAGAGTCATGTTCCCTTTCCTGCTTATGGATGCCTTGCAGGCTCCTAGGATCCACGCTGTCTTGTCTCCGACCTCCACCTCCCAGTAATGATGGCCGGAGAGGAAGCTCGGAGAGCCCAGAACAACGATGCAGCTGTCAAATCTTTGCGGGCCATCAGGCAGCCTCTCCCGCTTGTTTCCAAGTCTAACACTCTTCAGATCATCAGAGACGATGAGGTTGGGGTAAGCGGTTTCTGCATCCAGAATCACATTAACTGCAAAGAAAATTTGAATACCTAGCTAGGGGTCCGTGGGCAACATCCCTACAGGGTTATCCCCACCTGCAGGAAAACAGGGACAGGGCAGTTATTCTCGAACGTGGTGGGGGAGAGCACAGGGATCCAGCAGGTCAGGGCCACTTGCCTTGATCTGGGCACTTACCGGCATGTGCCTGAGCGCCAATCAGCTCTGGAACTACAGAGAAAAATGAGATAGGGAAAAAAGTCCTGAGCATTTGTATTCAGAGGGGCTAAATTACAATGTCCCGACAACAAGGAGACGCAAGGAACCCCCTGCTTAGGGCCCTGCATACTATGTTGGGTATAATCCCGTTCCTCCCAGGAACCCAGGTCATGTTGGGAACTGTGGTCTAATGAGTCAGCTCAGCCAGTGAGTCATGCAGTCATGCACAGAGCCTGGGGGGCCTGCCATGACCTTTCTCCTGCCTTTGCTCCAGGTGTTTTTGGGTTTTTTTGTCTTCTAAATAGGGCCCCTCAAGTCAACAGCACAAGGAAACACTGCAACAATCCCAGGCCAGCACACACTATTACCGCTGGACTCACCATTGAACATTTCCATTTCTGAACGCAGGGTTTCTAAAATGTGGGAAAGGGAACAGAGAGAAGCTGGAGTTAGGTCCCTCAGCTAGGGACAGATGGAAGAGAGGTCGAAGGCAGGTCAGCAAGACCAGGGGTGGAGGAGGAGGGAAGTGAGGGGCTCTGGGCTATGTGAATCTTAGGGCGGAAGCAAGCGTGCACCTCCAATCCTCTCCCAAGCCCATCTACCTAAGAAGTACTTTGCATTCTTCTCCACAAACTCTAACTTCTGGTGGAGCAGTTGGATCTTCTGTTTCATCTCTTGAGGAGGAGTCCACCGTTCAGGGAGAGGCACTGTCTTAGCCCTAGAGACAAAAGACTGTTGGCCAGAGAGGGCTGGAACGAGGGGATGGCCCAAGTACCCGTGAGCTGGAAATGATCTACATTCTCCACAGGGCACACCGAGCCCAGCCTGAGCTACACAAAGAAAAGTCTTCTCTGGATTCAGAGGTCTAAATGCTGGTCCTCAACTTTGGCCACAGATTGTCATGTACTGGGGCACTTTAAAGACATGGATATCAAAACCACAAGGAGTTTTCAGAATGGACTTAAAATGACATTGATATTATCTACCAGAATTATCTATGTCAAATTGATTATACATCCCTTTATTTCTTTCTATTGAAATAAAAATGGTAGTTAATGAAAAAAAAAACAATAAAATACCCCTTCACATTCATTAGGATGGCTATTACAAAAACAGCAACAACAGGAGAAAATAGGCCAGGTATGGTGGCTCATGCCTGTAATCCTAGCACTTCAGGAGGCCAAGGCAGCTGGATTGCTTGAGCCCAGGAGTTCAAGTCCAGCCTGGGCAACATGGCAAAACCCTGTCTCTATTAAAAATACAAAAAAGTAGCTGGAAATGGTAGCACATGCCTGTAGTCCCAGCTACTCAGGAGGCTGAGGTAGGAGAATCACCTGAGCCCAGGAGTTGAGCCTGCAGTGAGCCGTGACTGTGCCACTGCTCTCCAGCTTGAGTGATGGGAATGAGACCTTGTCTCAGGAAGAAAAGAGAGAGAGAGAGAGAAATGGCTGGGCGCAGTGGCTCACATCTGTAATCCCAGCGCTTTGGGAGGCCAAGGTGGGTGGATCACTTGAGGTCAGGAGTTTGAGAACAGCCTGGCTGACATGGTGAAACCCTGTCTCTACCAAAAAAATTAGCTGGGCATGGTGGCACGCTCCTGTAGTCCCAGCTACTAGGGAGGCTGAGGTGGATGAACCCCTTGAACCTGGGAGGCAGAGGTTGTAGTGAGCCAAAGATGACGCCACTGCACTCCAACCTGGATGACGGAGCAAGACTCTGTCTCCAAAAAAAAGAAAAAGAGAGAAAGAGAGAGAAACAAGAAAATAAGTGATGGCAAAGATGTGGAGAAACTGGAGCCCTTGTGAACTGCTGGTGGGAATGGGAAGCAGTGCAGCCCCTGTGGGAATCAGGATGGTGGTTCCTCAAAAAAAATTAAACACAGAATGACCACATGGTCCCGCCGTTCCACTTCTGGGTATGTACCCAAAATAACTGAAAGCAGGGTCTCAAATAGATATTTGTATGCCCATGTTCATAGCAACATTATTCACAAACCAAAAGTTAGAAAAAATCCCAATGTCCATGAATGGATAAACGAAATGTAGTATGAACACACAATTGACTACTATTCAGCCATAAAAAGAAAATAAATTCTGATACACGTTACAACATGGATGAAGCCTGAAGACATTATGCTAAGTGAAGAAGCCAGACACAAAAGGACACTGGGATTTTGTAAAGCTCCCAGGTGATTTTAAGGCTTAGCCTCTTCCTGTCCCTTCCCTCCCCTTCCTGCTGGGCTCAACCCAGCTTCACTCCAAACAAGCTTCCCAAGGCCACCAGTAGGCCTGAAGGGGCAGTTTTCATAAGGTGAATTGCACGGGACACAATGCACTCGGCAAGTTTCTTAGGGAGCCTCCATCTTAGGATGGGCTGAATTCACCCTTCCCAGTCTGCAGCTCCACACCTGGTCAGCCTCCCTGCTGGCCAGATCCCCTTCTCCCTAAGCACATCCAGAGGCTTTGGGAACCTGCAGAAAAAGGGAGGAGTCTGGAATCACAGACCCCAGTGTTGGGAACATCTCCCTCCCAGGTCCCTTCTGGGACTGTCTCCCCCAAAATGCTTCCTGCAAGACACCCCAGGGTACACCATAGGACCTTGCTGTACCTGTGCAGGATGTCTCCGATGTCCTAGGAGAGAAAAGAAGGAAACTGTCCATTATCAGGCTCCCAGAGGCTGTGCTGATACCTGGCCTCTACTCCTGGGCTCCTGGACTTTTAGCTCCCCCCTGCACTTACCAGGGCTCCCTGCCCTAGGGTGTCAGGGGAAGTGGAGCACCTTTCTTCAATTCTAATTCTAACCACAGGGATTCAGGCATCCCAGGTGGCAAGGCCTGCAATGGAACGACCCTCAAGCCCTGCTGATCCCTTCTGGGAAATGGCAGGGATCCCCTGGATGCTGGGCCACCCTGGGCTCCTGAGAGACTTCGTCAAAGGGGTCTGGGCACAAGAGGCATTGTGGGTCACCAAGACCAAGTCCTATCCTAGGCCTTAGGGGCTTCACCCACTGGTTCCCGCACAGCTGATGGCAGAGCTGAGAGTCTGAGGCATCCTAATGGGCACAGGGGACCCAAGAAAGCCAGGCCCAGGCACACCCACCTGCAGAAGGTCCCATTCTGACTGGCACTGCTTGGTCTCCAGTTCCCCAATCAGCGCGTCAAGCAGGGCGACGTCCTGGGATATGCGGGTGTCATATGCCTTCCTGATCTGCCCAACCATGTGGCCCACGTTCTCCAGCGAGGCCATAAAGACATGCTCTTGCTGCTCCAGAAAGTGGTACACCTGCTGCAGCTTCCTCTGCATCCGCTGCTTCAGCGCTTCAGTCTGTTTCTGGGAAGCAGAGGACAGGGAGGTATGAGGGTCTGTGCTTTGGGTGGACGTGTATGTCCAGGAACCCCCGGAGGCTCACCTGGAGGTGGATAACAGGTGAGCTTATGCTGCCTCTTCGAGGCCTAGATTCCACAGCAGGAGGCAATATTGTCTGGAACCTTCCAGAACAGACTGAGCATGGCTGGGGCTAGCTCTGGGAAAATGTCCTCAAACCTGGTGTTAAGGTTTAACTGTGTCCCCTCCAAAATTTACATGTTGAAGCCCTAACCCCCAGTACTCAGAATGTGATCTTATTTGGAGATAGAGTTCTTGCAGATGTAATTAGTTAAGATGTGGTCCTACTGGAGTTGGGTGGGTCCCTAATCCAATATAAATGTTGTTTCATAAAATGGGGAAATTCAGGCTGGGTGCAATGGCTCATGTCTGTAATCCCAGCATTTTGGGAGGCTGAGGCAGGTGGATCACCTGAGGTCAGGGGTCTCAGGCTGCTCTCACCAGCCTGGCCAACATGGGGAAACCCTGTCTCTACTAAAAATACAAAAATTACAGGCACGGTGACAAGCGCCTGTAATTCCAGCCACTCAGGAGGCTGAGGCAGGAGAATTGCTTGAACCTGGAAAGTGGAGGTTGGAGCGAGCCAAGATTGTGCCACTGTACTCCAGCCTGGGCAACAGAGTGAGACTCCACCTTGGGAAAAAAAAAAAAACAAGAGAATTTTTTTTTTTTTTTTTAATTTTATTTTTTTTTTTTTGAGACGGAGTCTCACTCTGTCGCCCAGGCTGGAGTGCAGTGGCCTGATCTCAGCTCACTGCAAGCTCCGCCTCCCGGGTTCACACCATTCTCCTGCCTCAGCCTCCCGAGTAGCTGGGACTACAGGCGCCCGCCACCTCGCCCGGCTAGTTTTTTGTAGTTTTAGTAGAGACGGGGTTTCACTGTGTTCACCAGGATGGTCTCGATCTCCTGACTTCGTGATCCACCCGTCTCGGCCTCCCAAAGTGCTGGGATTACAGGCTTGAGCCACCGCGCCCGGCCAAAACAAGAGAATTTTAAAGTTAAAAGTGTTCTTGGCCGGTCGCGATGGCTCATGTCTGTAATCCCAGTAGTTTGGGAGGCCAAGGTGGGCGGATTATGAGGTCAGGAGTTCGAGAACAGCCTGACCAACATGGTGAAACCCCATCTCTACTAAAATTACAAAAAACAGCCGGGCATAGTGGTGGGTGCCTGTAGTCCCAGCTACTCAGCAGACTGAAGCAGGAGAATCGCTTAAACCCGGGAGACAGAGGTGCAGTGAGCCAAGATCATGCCACTGCACCTGGGTGACAGAGCGAGACTCTGTCTCAAAAAAAATAAAAAAAATAAAAATTGCGGCGTTCTCCTCCCCTTTCCTCAGTCCCATCTTTCTGCGACAGTCACCGGCATAGGTTGCTGTATACTATTTTCTGGTGAGTATGAGAAAGCATGACAGGATCCTCAGAGGTGACCCCTGCCTGCTGGGGGTGGTCTCCCTCTACAGGGATGAGTTCACCCTTGGCTGCTGGTTACCTCTCTGCACCCTGAGAGGAGGTGGCCATCCCTGCTGCCCTTTGAACCACAGCAAAATCTCAGGGACCCCTGCTCACTCTTCTCACCCTCCTCCCAGGGAAGGATGGGCCACCAACCACGACTGTCCTTACCAGAAAGTTCACTGCCTTGCCCTCCCCATAGGATCGCTGCTCCTCCCCTGATTTTCTCAGCTCCTTCAGATGCTCCAGCTGCTTCTGAATTTGCTTCTGGAAAAATAGCACTTGTTGAAAAGCTTGAATTTGGCTCCTGCCATCTTTAGCTGGTTGCAACTCTGGAGGGGAACATCTTCTGGTAGCAAGGCTGAGGGTGCTGCTGCCAGCAGCATGGGAGGGGTGCTCAGAAAAGAGGAGGGAGGAATGGCTGCATCGCCAAAGGCAGCAGAGCTGAGAGGCACTTCCTCTGGGCTTCTGGATTTAGCCATACCTGAAACCAGCTCCCCCTGGATCTCTGAGCAACATAAACCTGTAACTCCCCTCTTTGCTGGACTGGTTTATATTGTGTTCTTTCCATTTCCAGCCCAGGAATGCTGGCTAATGCACCAACATCCCAGAGTTGTTGGGAAAATGAAGCAAGGCCCAGTGTGTCCAAGTGCCTGGCAGAGAAGGGCCCACAGGCAGGGAGTGCCTACCTTGTGTTCCAGGGCAGCCTCCTCAATGGGGCGTACCCGGTGGCCTCGATGCTCCTGACTCAGACTGCAGATGAGGCAGATGGGCTCACGGTGATCCTCGCAAAATAGCAGCTGGACCTGCTTCATGTGGCGCTTACACTGTGGAAGGGGCTGGGGGCTTAGACTTCCCATGCACTTCCTTTCATGGGAGGCCTGGCACCGGGGGCAGTCAGGTGAGCGGCTGCCTGAGGCCTGGGGGTGCCCAGAAGCTGCCTCAGGGCAGCTGCAGGAATCACGCACACAAATATCGCCAACAGGGTCTCCTTCCTGGGCGTGGCAACGGGGACTCGCAGCCTTGTCTGGTCGCCTTCCTGGGGACATGCAGTGGAAAAATCCCCAGAATGGCAAACCCAAGTTGTTTACCAAGAGGTATCACAAAACACAGCAGAAACAGCCCTTGCCTGAGACGTGTGAGTTCTTGGTTAAACTGCCCACTTCCTAGCTTGTCCTCCTCCGACTTCCATCCAGTGAGGCAGCAAACAGGCCACTGGGCCTGAGAGCTAAGGGCTAGACCTCAGACATTCCTGAGACTTAGAATTCTTGGGCATTTATCCTAAAGACAGACCCATGGCCTTGTGCTATTCCTCCTGCATAGACATGGATCTAGCAGGTGATGCCAAGGAAAGAGACATTCTGACCAGTGTTCCTTTGCCACTTGAACCTGTCCCTGGCTGCCCATAACGTGAGTGGAGGCTCCCAGGGGATGGTGACTTGCGTGCCTCGCTCCCAGTTGGATCCCAGCCCCTAGCAGAGTACCCGGCAAATGGTAAGCATTTGGAAAACTACTATTGAATGAAGGAATAAATAGACCACTGCTCACATCTGAGTTCAATAACCATTCAAAAAAAGCAAAGAAGGGGCTGCGTGGTGGCTCATGCCTATAATCCCAGTGCTGTGGGAGGCCAAGGTGGGAGGATTGCTTAAGCTCAGGAGTTTGAGACCAGCCCGGGCAACATGGCAAGAGCCCATCTCTACAAAACATTAAAAAATTAGCCAGGCGTGGTAGTGGGCACCTGTAATCACAGCTACTTGGGAGGCTGAGGCAGGAGAATTGCTTGAACCTGGGAGATGGAGTCTGCAGTGAGCCGAGATCATACCACTGCTCTCCAGTCTGGGTGACCAAGTGAGACTCCATCTCAAAAAAAAAAAAAAAAAAATAGAAACACACTCAATCCTTTAGCCCCTCCTCCCTCCTTACCTCACAGTGTCCCAGAAATTCATAGCACATCTGTAAATGAGACTGCTAGTAGCCACCAGAAATTATTCTTCCTCCTTCTCTCCTGATAGAATTAATTGTCCACAGGACTGCTTCCCTTCTTCCCATTGCCCCCCCAAATACCCTGCATTTCTCAGCCTCCTTTGCAGTTAGGTGTGGCTATTTGACCATAATATGGCCAAAGGGATGTAAATGGGGGGGGGGGGGTCACAAGCAGCTTCTAGAAATTTCTAGAGCCTTCCCTAAGGGATACTATTCCCCTCTGTTCCTCCATCTTGCTGCCTGGCATGAGGACGTCACCTTCTGAGAGCACGAGCTTGAGGACAAACTTGGTGGAGCAGAGCAACAGCAGGACCCCAGGATCCTGGCCCACGGATCTGCCTGGGACTGCCTGTGTATCATTTATGTGAAGGAGGCACAAACTTCTTTTCTGTTCAGGTTACTGTTATTTGGGTGTTTCTATTATTCACAACCCAACAATTTTAATGACTACCTCAGCAGTAGATAATTAGGACTTTAGCCAATAGGCTTTCCTTTCTGCTCAGAGAAAGGCAAATGGTAGAATCTCAACCCCATTATGACACATTGCTGTGAGGTTATTGTGAGAGGCAGTATTTTTAACCAGTCTTCCCCAGATTTTCTACCTGGTGTCCACAAACCCCTTGGATTCTAAAGATGGACTTCAGAGTGTCCAAGAACTACCTGAAATTTCATGTGACATTTGTGAAGCTGTGCATATATGCATTTTTCAGGGTCTAAGCCTGCACCAGATTAACAAAGTGGCCCCAGGAGGCACCCAGGAATCCCAATTATATAAATACAGTGGGGATCCGGTGCAGTGGCTCACACCTGTAATCCCAGCAGTTTGGGAGGCAAAGATGGGAGGATTGTTTGAGATCAGGAGTTCGAGACCAGTCTGGGCAACATAGCGAGACCCCATATCTAAAAAAATATATATATAATAAAAATTTAAAAAAATACAGTGGGGATAAAAGAAAATTAGGGGGGAAGTACTTTAGTACTTTTCAGGTCACTATTCCTAAGGATGCTAGGTTTTCCAGATCCCAGGGTCCTTTCTCACCAGAAGACCCAGGGACTTCTGGATTTGAAGACTTATGCAGTATACCACGTCCCGTTCCCACCCAGGTCTCAGGGGTCCCTGGACCCCCAGATCTTTTTTTTTTTTTTTTTAGACAGAGTTTTGCTTTTGTTGCCCAGGTTGGAGTGCAATGGCGTGATCTCGGCTCACTGCAATCTCTGCCTCCTGGGTTCAAGCAATTCTCCTGCCTCAGCCTCCTGAGTAGCTGGGATTACAGACACCTGCCCCCACGCCCGGAAATTTTAGAATTTTTAGTAGAGATGGGGTTTCAGCATGTTGGCAGGCTGGTCTTGAACTCCTGACCTCAGGTGATCTGCCCCCATTGGCCTCCCAAAGTGCTAGGATTACAGGCATGAGCCACCACATCCGGCGTGGACCCCCAGTTCTATTTTTCCTCTTTGAATGCTGTGATTTCTCCTCTCCAGCGAACAATGTATTAGAAAGTGTGTTCCATAGGCTGGGTGAAGTGGCTCACACCTATCACTTTTAGAGGCTAAGGCAGGTGGATTGCTTGAGCCCAGGAGTTCAAAACCAGCCTGGGCAACATAGCGAGTCCTCCTTTCTACAAAAAAAAAAAACAAAAACAAAAACAAAAAAACAAAACCAGTGTGGTGATGAGCACCTATAGTCCCAGCTACTCGGAAGGCTGAGGTGGGAGGATCGCTTGAGCCCAGGAGGTTGAGGGTGCAGTAAGCTGTGATCACATTACTGCACTCCAGCATGGGAGACAGACTGAGACTCTGTGTCAAAAAAAAAAAAAAAAGAAGGTGTGTTTCTGAATGCTGCCCCCACCACAAGCATGGAATTGTCACCTGGACAACCTCAATCCCCTCTAAACTGATGGCATTTTTCTTTTACAGTTTTTCTCTGGTCTCTTTACCTATAGGGACAGCTGCTTTAAAAAATCCAGATGGCCTGGAGCTGCCTGATCCCTTGCCAAAAACCAGAGGAAGTTCAGAGCAAAACCAGTGCAAACTGGAACAGGTAACTTCCAGTTACCTTTAGATCATTTACACATCATTATAAGGCTAAAGGCCCCTCCCCTAAAAGAAGATGGCCAGGGTTTCATGTCCATGCGATGTAGGAAAAAGCACGCTGGGGACAGCGCCTTCATGTATGGAACCCTGCCCTGGACCTGCTTACCTACCTCCCTTCCCCTCCTGGGACTCTAAAATCCCCCTGCCTCCCATCCCTGGCAAGCAGATGCCTGCAGAGGCGAGCTCCCCTTCTCTATTCTTTGGCCACTGAATAAAACCTGACTGCCTTTTTCAATTGGACGTTCTTTCTTTCTTTTTTTACCCCCCCAAAATGTTTAAGAGACGGGGTCTTGCTGTGTTGCCCAGGCTGGAGTGCAGTGGCACAACCTCAGCTCACTGAGGCCTGGAACTCCCTGGCTCAAGCAATCATCCTGCCTCAGCTTCTCGAGTAGCTAGAATTACAGGCATGTGCCACCACACCCAGCTAATTTTTTTTTTTAGTTTTGTAGAAGTGGAATCTTGCTACGTTGCTCAGGCTGGAGTGTACTGGCATGATCTCAGCTCACTGTAGCCTGGAACTCCCCCTGCTCAAGTGAGCCCGAGCAGCTGGGACTACAGGCAAGTGCTACTATTGTATTTTTTGTAGATATGGGGTCTCACTGTGTTGCCTAGGCTAGTATGGAACTCCTGGGGTCAAGAGATCCTCCCGTTCAGGCCTCTCAAAGCTCTGGGATTACAGGCGTGAGCTATGGCGCCCTGTCCAACCTTTGGGTTTTTATTTTTTTAATTTTATTTATAGACATGGCGGGGGTCTCACTATGTTCACCAGACTGGTCTCAAACTCTTGGCCTCAGCAATCCTCCAGCCCTGGCCTCCCAAAGTGCCGGGATTACAGGCATGAGCTATCGTGCCCCGCCAGCTGTTCTTTCTTTGCAGCCGATATAAAGTAGGAAAAAACACAATTTACCGGTGACCGAATGTTCTGGATTCCCAGGGCCTTTCTCCAGGTCCGCAGACGCCGCTCCATCCGGAGTGGGCCTTGCCTGAGCGCCTGTTGCCGAGTCCGGATTCGCAGCTGTCGTTTCCTCTACAGTCAGGAGAGTTTCTGGATTTGGGGGCGCCTTCTCCCCTGTGGAAATGGTGAACTCAAGGCTTTTAGGCCGCTTCTTTCCCGAGGGCAGGTACACTTCGAAGAGCCTGCACTCCTTCCGCCCCGGCGCGCCCCCCGCCAGCCCCTGCAGCCTCCCCGCGGAGCTGGCGTTCCTGCGCAGGAGGACCTCGGCCTGGCCTGGCTCTGGCGCCCTGCAGGGGCTGGGGCCGGGGCTTCTCCCGCCCGGCAGGGCCGGGCTCCGGGTTCGAGGCTTGCCCTGCACGTCCAGGCTCTCCGAGGCCTTCTCTCTGCGTTTGCTCAAGGGCTTCCTTGACAGCCCCCTCCCGGCCTCGGGCTGGCTGTACCGCAGGCTGGCAGCCCAGTCCCCGCACGACCGAGGGCCGTTCCCCTCCTTTCCCTCCTTCCCCTCGGGGTGGTCTGGAGTCTTCAGGCTCCCGGGCTTGTTCTCCTCCAGGGAGCTGGACGCTGCGGAATCGTCTGTGCCATTTTCTTGTGTGGAATATTCTGGAAAGACAACCAGCTACAAAGTCATGAAGCTGTCCCACGTTTAGGGCCCAAGATTCAGGGGAGAGGAGAGAGAATCCCCATGGATATTAAACTTTAGAAATGGAGGAAAAAACGGGCCGGGCACGGTGGCTCATGCCTGTATTCCCAGTACTCTGGGAGGTTGAGGCGGGAGGATCACCTGAGGTCAGGAGTTCAAGACCAGCAGGGTGAAACCCTGTCTCTACTAAAAATACAAAAATAAGCTGAGCGTGGTGGCATATGCCTGTAATCCTAGCTTCTCGGGAGGCCAAGTTGGGAGGATCATTTGAGGTCAGGAGTTCGAGACCAGCCTGGCCAACATGGCAAAACCACGTTCCTACTAAAAATACGAAATTTAGCCAGAAGTGGTGGTGTGCACCTGTAGTCCCAGCTACTCTGGAGGCTGAGGCATGAGAATCGCTTGAGCCTGGGATGTGGAGGTTGCAGTGAGCTGAGATTGCGCCACTGCTCTCCAGCCTGAGTGACAAAGCGAGACTCCATTTCAAAAACAAAAGTTCAGGACTTCCTAGACAACGGCAGTCAATTACCATTCAGTAAGAACATGCTTGATGTTGCTACATATTTATCTCTCTCTTATTTTATTTTTGAGACCGGATCTTGTTCTGTGGCCCTGATGTGATCTCGGCTCACTGCAACCTCTGCCTCCCAGGCTCAAGCGATCCTCTCACATCAGCCTGTTTTCTGTTTTTTCAATAGCTGAGAATACAGGTGTGTGCCACCACACCTGGCTCTTTTTTTTGTATTTTTGGTAGAGACAGGGTTTCACCATGTTGGCCAGGCTGGTCTCGAACTCCTGAGCTCTAGCAATCTACCCACTTTAGCCTCCCAGAGTGCTGAGATAGTGTGAGCCACCATGTATTCCTCAAATAGTACTTTTCAAACGTTGTAAGCAGGACAACTGTTTCAAATAAGATCTTACACAGGTCAGCAAAACCCAGATTATACATTTCAAAAATAAAAATAAACCAGGCACGGTGGTCCATGCCTGAAATCCCAGCACTTTGGGAGGCTGAGGCGGGAGGATCACTTGAGGTCGGGAGTTTGAGACCAGCCTGGCCAACATGGTGAACAGCACTGAAAAGATTCTATACCAGCCCCGTTCATACGATTGCATAGCAATCCCTTTTTGCTAACCTAGAGATGTTTGTCTGACGTGAGTATTAATCATAAATGAAGTGAAGAAGTCTCAAAGAATAGGTGCTCCAGCTCCTGCCTTTCCTGACCCTGACCTGCTTCTTTAAAACCCATTGGGAGCCTTAAGGAAGTTTACTAACCCAGTGCGTGAAGGAAGGGACGTTCCTGAACTAAAGTCACCTGGATCTTGGTAGACCTGAGACTCCCGACCCCCAAGTCAGAGTGAGCTGCTCTGAGCTCCTGGTCCCTTTTCCTACAAAGCAACCAGGCCTCAGCGCTGGGTGAGGAGGCAGCCTGGGCCCGCTTACCCTGAACGGCTGCCCTGTGGAGCTCCTCAGCCAGCAGGCGCTGGTTGATGGCCCGCAGGACCTGCAGGGTTAGCCGCACAGCGTACTCTTCCCCGTAGTAGGTGACCAGCAGACTGGCCATCTTCACTGGCCTGGCTCTCTGGATCTGGCTCCGGGGGATCCTGGAGTGCTCCTTCTCCACACTGGTGTTCTGCAGCTTGAACTTGAACTTCTCAAAGTCATAGGGCACCAGCTCCTCCAGGGTGGACAGCAGATGGTCACTAGGGGTCTTGGCCATGGCGCTGAGCAGGAGACGCTGGAGCTAGCTGTCTGGCTTCTGGCAGGAGAAGAAGCCTCTACCTTGGTGAGCAAGAAAAAGCAGGTTGTGAAATAGCGGAAAAGGCACAGGAAATGCTCTGTGTCTTGGTGGGAACTGAGACTAAGGGTAAGGGTGTGTCCATGCTGGCTGTGTTCTCTTCTCACAAGTTCAGAGGATTTTCCAGCTGGGAGGGCTCAGTGCCTTGGCAGACATCTGTCCCCACACCCCTCCCAAACCCTGGACCTCATCTCCACACTAGACCACAGACAGGTGGGCAATTCTGCAAGGGAAGGTCTAGGATTGGATTCCAGACAACCCCTCCAATCTCCCTTCCTGCCAGGATCTGGGGCTGGCAGAGCGGGTGAATGGGAACAGAGAGGACTATGCTGAGGGCCAGCCCTGCTGGTCAACTGTTCTCCTCCAGACTCAGGGTTTCACAGACCCTCCAGAGCCAATGGCATGGGATGGGGGAAGGGGTGGGCAGTAAATACAGCCCCGTGAGCTTTGCCTTTCCTGGCCCAAGAAGGCAAGTGAGGCCAGAAGGGCACTGCCGGGGGATAACTCTTGCCACGCCATCACCCCTGTTGATCCAGTTCCAGTTGTCTGGTTCTTCCAGCCACATGAAGGGCTTGAAAAGCAATGCCTCGACCACCAGCCTGACTCATCTGTTCCCAGAGCTGACTCAGTTCTCACTCCCTGGAGCCAGAATGCCCTTCCGTGCACATTCACTGAACATTCTAGACAGTGTGCCAGGATGCTGGAGCTACAGGGGTGAAAAGGCACGGGTGTCCTTCAGCTCATAGTCTGGTGCAGGGCCCCAGAGGTGGCTTTGAAGCTAACAGAAGTTACATGTCGGGGGCTGGACGTGGTGGCTCACGCCTGTAATCCCAGCACTTTGGGAGGCCAAGGTGAGTGGATCACCTCAGGTTGGGAGTTCAAGACCAGCCTGGCCAACATAGTAAAACCCCATCTCTACTAAAAATACAAAAATTAGCCAGGCATGGTGGCACGCGCCTGTATTCCCAGCTACTCGGGAAGCTGAGGCAGGAGAATCGCTTAAACGCGGGAGGCGGATGTTGCAGTGAGCCGAGATTGTGCCATTGTACTCCAGCCTGGGCGACAGAGCGGGACTTTGTCTCAAAAAAATAAAAAATTACTTGCATACCCTAATTTTTTAATTTTTTGTTTTTAGATAGGGTCTTGCTCAGTCACTCAGGCTGCAGTGCAGTGGCAGGATCTTGGCTCAATGCAACTTCTGCCTCCTGGGCTTGAGCAACCCTCCAACCTCAGCCTCCCAAGTCGCTGGGACTACAGCTGCATGCCACCACATCCGGCTAATTTTTGTATTTTTTTATAGAGACAGGGTCTCACTATGTTGCACAGGCTGGTCTTGAACTCCTGAGCTCAAGCGATCCACTCGCTTTGGCCTCCCAAAGTGCTGGGATTACAGGTGTGTAATCCCTGTAATCTGGCCACTGTGCCCATCCAGAAGTTTTGTTAATAATGCAGTTTACCCTTCACCAGCACTTCCTCTGCACCAGCCACCACTTGCTTTATAAACACTACCTCCTAGAATCTCTAGGACTGTACCCTGCAGGACTGCATTTATCATCCTCCTCTGCAGCCAAGAATCTGTAGCTTGGTGACTTGCCCAGAGCCAGGATCCAAACATCAAACCACTTCACAACATCGTCTCCTGCATGACAATAATTTGTGATTTTACTTTTTATTATTCATGACTACCCATGGTTGTCACATTTCCAGCTGACCACTGAGGTCCAGGATGGGTCACTTCCACAGGTCAGTCACAACATTGTGATGCCTAGCTGAACACTCATCTCTGGGTGTGAGTGCCTCTGTGTGTGCCCAGCCAGGGGTTCAAGGCTTTGATGAGTTCTGATTGGTTGAATTTTACTTACTATCCAGCTGGTCCACCTGTTTTCTGTTTCACAGAGTATTTGATGCTTTTGCTTTATTTTCATAGCTGACAACAAACATGCAGTTCACTAGATCTTTCTGAGCCCAACATCTTCTCTAAAAAGTGGGTGAATTGGGCTGGGTGTAGTGGCTCACACCTGCAATCCCAGCCCTTGGGAGGCTGAGACAGGAGGATTACTTAAGCCCAGGAGTTCGACATTAGCCTGGGCAACATAAGGAGACCCTGCCTTTACAAGAAATAGAAAAAATATTAGCTGGGTGTGGTGGCACACACTGGTGGTCCCTGCTACTCAGGAGGCTGAGGCAGGAAGATTGCTTGAGCCTAGGTTGAGACTGCAATGAGCTGTGATTGCACTGCTCTCTAGCCTGGGTGACAGAGCAAGACACCCTATCTCAAAAAAAAAAAAAAAAAAAAAAAAAAGAAAAAAACCATGGGTGAAATGCACATTGATGGTGCAGACGACAGATTTTTGGAATTTTTAGGCTGAGCCAGAAGAAGGGTGTTGACGAGGGTATCACTGGGGCCAGCACCTGTCCCTGATTCTGGACAGTGGCAACCCAGCACCTCCCAGGCAGTCTCCCACTACCAGATGGAGAAAGGATGGGACTGTGCAGTGACGCTGTGGGTGCTGTGTGATCCCATCTTGACTGGTCAGAAAACTCCTCGGAACTGAGACCAAAACGCCATGACAGAATTGGGCAGGGAACGATACTTTCTGGTCTAAAGCAGGATATTTTGCAATTGTGGTGACACGTTTTGCAACAGAGGCTGTTCTGAGGCAGGACTTCTGGAAGGCAGTGTTTTGATGCCACTTTGGACTTTCTAGGGCAAGGCAGGCTCACAAAGCTTTTGTTTGGAGGGGTTCCGGTAATTTCTCAGAGTGAAAATAGAATTATTGCCCTTGTAATGTCATTCAAATGTTTAATAATCAAAGTGGAATGGTCATGGGCTCTCTTGTGTGCCCCTGCCATTGGATGTGTGACCTTATTTGGGGGGACATGGCAAATCTAAACCCTACGAAGCTGCTGCAAAGGGTCCACTCTCTGCTGTTATTCCTGGGAAATGTGTGGCTCGGACACCACGACCTTCACTCCAGTCCTGGTCACCTGGGGTTTCACTTTCTATGGCATTCACTTCTGCACATTTTGGGATTTCAAAAAATGAAGATTGTATTACATTCGTAATGAGCAAAAAAGATAGCTTTAAAAAGTGTTTCAGGCCGGGTGCGGTGGCTCACGCCTGTAATTTCAACACTTTGGGAGGCCGAGGCGGGTGGATCACTTGAAGTCAGGAGTTTAAGACCAGCCTGGCCAACGTGGCAAAACCTCGTCTCTAATGAAAATACAAAACTTAGCCAGGCGAGGTGGCACGCACCTGTAATCCCAGGTACTCTGGAGGCTGAGGCAGGAGAATTGCTTGAACCCGGGAGGCGGAGGTTTCAGTGAGCCAAGGTTGCACCACTGAACTCCAGCCTAGGCAATAGAGCATGATTCTGTATTTAAAAAAAAAAAAAAAGTCTTTCAGAATTAGCTTAACTTCTAAGGGAGTATCAGTCCTGTGCCCCTAAACCATCATGATAAAGGAGGTATATAGTATGTATGCATTTATTTATTTATTTATTTTATTTTGAGACGGAGTCTCACTCTATCACCTGGGCTGGAGTACAGTGGCAAGATCACGGCTCACCGCAACCTCCGCCTCCTGGGTTCAAGCGATTCTCCTGCCTCACTCTCCCGAGTAGCTGGGATTACAGGCGCCCGCCATTACGCCCAGCTAATTTTTTTGTATTTTTAGTAGAGACAGGGTTTCACCATGTTGGCCAGGCTGGTCTTGAACTCCTGACCTTGTGATTCACCTGCCTTAGCCTCCCAAAGTTCTGGGATTACAGGCGTGAGCCACTGTGACCAGCCAACTATTTTTTTTATAGATGACGAAATGTAGGCTTAGAGGTAGGATGACCAACACGTTTTGCTTAGGAGCAAAACCCAATGTGCCCAGTCTTAGCACTGAAAGCCTAGTTCTGGGAACGACCTCAGTCCTGGGAAATTGGAACAATTGCCCACCCTGTATAGATGGGTTACTTGACATACTGAATACATGTCTAGCTAGGAAGAGGCACCACAGGGCCATTAATTTACTCATAGAGCACCTGCTGTATGCCAGATGCTCTTCTAGGTACTATGGATACAGAACTGAACAGGAAAAAATTTCTCGCAGAGCTCACATTCTTTTTTTTCTGATATAAATGCCCTTCAGAAGAAGCCACATTCTTTTTTTTTTTTTTTTTTTTGAGATGGAATTTCACTTTGTCGCCCAGGCTAGAGGGCAGTGGCGCAATCTCACCACTACAACCTCTGCCTCCAGTGTTCCAGTGATCCTCCTGCCTCAGCGTCCCAAGTAGTTGGGATTATAGCCACCCACGACCATGCCTGGATAATTTTTGCATGTTTAGTAGAGACTAAAATGTACCATGTTGGCCAGGCCGGTCTCGAACTCCCAGCCTCAAGTCATCTATCCACTTCAGCCTCCCAAAGTGCTGGGATTACAGGCGTGAGCTACTGCGCCTAGCCAAAAGCCCACATTCTTATAGGAAAGTGTGAATTGATATAAACAAACAAATACACAATGTATCAGGGAGTGATAAATTGGGGGAAAAAACAGCAGAATAATAGTTTTAGTGAGTACAGGGGATTGGTTTCATATTTTATTTTTTATTTTTATTTATTTATTTTGAGACAGTCTCACTCTGTCACCCACGCTGGAGTGCAGTGGCACGATCTTGGCTCACTACAACCTCTGCCTCCGAGATTCAAGTGATTCTCCTGTCTCAGCCTCCCAAGTAGTTGGGATTACAGGCGCACACCACCATGCCTGGCTAATTTCTGTATTTTTAGTAAAGATGGGGTTTCACCATGTTGGCCAGGCTGGTCTCGAACTCCTGACCTCAAGTGATCCGCCTACCTTGGCTTCCCAAAGTGCTGGGATTACAGGCATGAGCCACTGTGCCCCCGGTTTCACATTTTTTTTTTTTTTTTGAGACGGAGTCTCGCTTTGTCGCCCAGGCTGGAGTGCAGTGGCCGGATCTCAGCTCACTGCAAGCTCCGCCTCCCGGGTTCACGCCATTCTCCGGCCTCAGCCTCCTGAGTAGCTGGGACTACAGGCGTCCGCCACCTCGCCCGGCTAGTTTTTTGTATTTCTTAATAGAGATGGGGTTTCACCGTGTTAGCCAGGATGGTTTCGATCTCCTGACCTCGTGATCCGCCCGTCTCGGCCTCCCAAAGTGCTGGGATTACAGGCTTGAGCCACCGCGCCCGGCCGGTTTCACATTTTAATAGGGCACTTGAAGAAGGCTTTTGTGCTTGAACAGAGACCCAAAGGAAAAGGAGTAAGCCAGGTATTCATTTTGAGGATGAGCAGTCTTTGCCTATTTACAGAGTGCAAAAGGGGTAACTTTGTGCTTAGTGTTTGAAGAAGAGTGGTGGCTGGAGCAGAAGCAGGGAGGAGTGGATGGAGGGGTTAGAGAGGGAACTGGGGTCGCCTATCAAGTAGGAGGGCTCCCAGGACACAGCAAGGACTTGGCTCTTACTCTGAGATGAGGGGACACTGGAGAGTTTGAGTAAAGCAGTGACATGATTGGAGTTACGCTTTAAAAAAACACCCTGGGCCGGACGCGGTGGCTCACACGTGTGATCCAGCACTTTGGGAAGCTGAGGCAGGTGGATCACCTGAGGTCAGAAGTTCAAGATCAGCCTGGCCAACATGGTGAAACCCCGTCTCTACTGAAGATACAAAAATTTGTTGAGTGTGGCGGCGATGCGCCTGTAGTCCCAGCTACTCGGGAGGCCGAGGCAGGAGAATCACTTGAACCTTCGAGGCGGAGGTTGCAGTGACCCGTGATCGCACCACTGCACTCCGGCCTGGGTGAAAGAGCGAGAATCTTGTTTCCGGGGAGGGGAGGGGCTCTGGCTTCCATAAGAGACAAAAGAGGAGAAAGGTGAAAACAGGAGAAAGCAATCTATTGTCAAAACGCAGGAAAATGACTGCAGGGCCCTGAGCCAGTGTGGAGGCAGAAGGGTCAGATTCTGGGTAATTTTGAAGGCCAGGCTGACATGATATGGATACATTGTATACTGAGGGGTGTGAAGAAGCATCTAGGACACCTGTTCCTGGCCAGATTTTACAAAGGGCCCTTGTTGCTACCTTAAGGAGTTCGTGTTGAATCCTGCAGGCAGCTAAGAGTTTCTGTAGGATCTCCTTAATTTGGACCAACCCACCTGCCTATCCCAGCCCAGATTAATGAGATTTGCTGCCCAGGCCCCTACGCACAGATAACCATATTTGTAACTGATCTTTCTGACGGCACCTCCTGAGCAGGATGGAAACGGAGGGAGAGGAAGTAGGGTGTGGCAGGTGGCCTTACCTCTGCTTAAGGGCTGCAGTCATGGGGATCTGAATAGATCCCCACACCACTCACCAATGAGTTTCATTTGGAACGCGGTAACGTTAAACAAGAGGGTTTTAAAAAATAAAGGCCTACACAGATTATTTATTCTGATTATTAAATCTAGGTGGAGAGTACGTGGGTATTCATGTTACTCCCTCAACTTTCCTGTACTTAAAAATCTTATAAAGGCCGGGCGTGGTGGCTCACGCCTGTAATCCCAGCACTTTGGGAGGCCGAGGCGGGCGGACCACGAGGTCAGGAGATCCAGACCATCCTGGCTAACATGGTGAAACCCCGTCTCTACTAAAAAAAAAAAAAAAAAAAAAAAAAAAATACAAAAAATTAGCTGGGCATGGTGGCGGGCGCCTGTAGTCCAAGCTACTTGGGAGGCTGAGGCAGGAGAATGGCGTGAACCCGGGAGGCGGAGCTTGCAGTGAGCAGAGATCTGCGCCACTGCACTTCAGCCTGGGAGACAGGGCGAGACTCCGTCTCAAAAAAACAAAAAAAAAACAAAAAAACTTACAAAAACTTTAAAACGCTCTGTCCTACCAATGCAATATTTATAGGGACATGACTAGCAGCCAGGCTTTGGACACGCAGTCCCCGGCCACCAGAGGGCTGACAGGCTAGCAAAAGGGACAGAAAAATAACAAAACTGTGTCTGGAAGGCAACTACCCCCCTTGTTTTTCCTTTTCTTCTGTTTGTTTTTTGAGACGCAGTCTCACTCCGTCGCCCAGGCTGGAGCGCAGTGGCACGATCTTAGCTCACTGTAACCTCTGCCTCCTCGGTTCAAGCGATTCTCCTGCCTCAGGTTCCTGAGTAGCTGGGACTACAGGCGCCTACCACCACGCCCGGCTAATTTTTGTAATTTTTAGTAGGGACGGGGTTTCACCCTATTAGTCAGGCTGGTCTCTAACTCCTGACCTCGTGATCCGTCCGCCTCGGCCTTCCAAAGTGTTGAGATTACAGGCGTGAGCCACCGCGCCCGGCCCTGTGTTTTCTTACCAAGAAGCAGCACTGACACTCTCTCCTTTGGGGCTCCGTTTGCTGAATCCTGCCGTCTAAGGCGCTTCCCACTTCCCTTCCCTGCCCCCTGCTGCTGTCATTCCCACGCATCACCCTGTTTTGCAACTGCTTGTTTATGAGTCTGTAAGCCACGAAGTGGTGGGAAATACGAGATTCAAGTATCTGGTGGCCGTGTGACGTGGGTAAGTAACTCGATTTTTCTCAGCTTCCGTTTCCTATCAAATGGGTTGTTCTGGGAATTCGGGGAAGTAACAGTCCCGGGCACCGCGGGAGGAACCGCCAGCTGCGTCCTCGGACGTCCCCAGAGCCCGGGGCGGCGCCTGGCATGACTGTCAGGAGCGCCTCTGTGGAGAGGACAGTGAATCCCGACCCGGCACAGCCGTCCCCTCCAGGACCCCTCCCGCCGACGCCCCGCGGACCCCACGCCCGAGCGGAAGTCGGCGCCACTCCGGGGGTCTCCGGCCCGGCCTCTCCTCCCTGGCCCGGCGCCCCGAGGGGAAGCGGCCTGGGGGAGGAGACCTGCAGGAAGAGCGGCCGAGGATAAAGAGGAACTGTCCGCAGTGCGCCCGGACTCGGAGAGGCGCTAGGGTCTAGCGAGACCCGACCCGCGCGCAATTTCCGCCGGGGTCTCGGGCTGCCTGCGGGACGGAAGGGACCCAGGGCGGCTTCTGCCGAAAACGTGTCTTCTGCTGAGGGGCCCACAGAAGGCGCGACAGACACTCCACTATGACCCTGACGCCCCGCCCTCACGCACGCACATGCGCGGAACACTCCCAGAAACACATCTCCCAGAGTGCCCCGGGAGCACGCGAGCCAATTGGAGGGCGGATAAGCGGGGGCCCACGTCTCCCAGAGGTCTCCGGTTCGCGGCTTCGTTGGTCTGATTGGCAGCCGCGACAGCCTATAGCGGCTTTTCGCCGGAGGGGCCGAGCGTCCTTTACCGGGAAGGAGCAGCTGTTGTCGCTGGTATCCCGGGAGCGGCGCTGGGAAGTGGAGTCGTCGAATTTCCGGACGGCCCGCGGCCCACGGAGATGGGACGTCCTGGGGCTGTGCTGACCCCAAAATCTTTCCACCCGTTATTAGCCTGTCGCCCTTTTTCGTTCATGTTTACAACAAATATTTTACGAGCGCCTACTGTGTCCCACTTACCGTGCCACGTGCGAGTATGCACGTGTCAGGCAAGATCCCTGTTCCAAAGAGGCCGAGAACAAATAAATGGTAATTACCAGTTATAACAAAGCTGTGAAAGGAACAGATATTTCAGCCTAACAGCAGCACTGCCGTTTTCTCATTTATAATTAGCAGAGGCAGGCTAGAGCAAGGATTCTCAAACTCTGCCCCCTCAGAACCCTAGAGTACAGTTTCTGAAACTTGTTTTTTGCTTTTGAACAAATCTAGTAACATGCTATGAGCGGAGAGGTAATGGTTTGGCTCAAAGAAGGCACATGTATCTGGTTTCTTATTTCAGGAGCTTCATAGGCATAGACCTCCCTCCTTCCCTTCCCTCCCCCCCAACTAATGCCAAATCAGCCACTACTTTTTAACTGTTTTACATATTGAACTGTCAAGAAAGAGTTCCTTTGATCCAAGTGTATTGCAGCCCACGAAAAAGCTTGGAAACCCAGCTAGATGGTCTGTTTTTCTAGTTCCTACGTTCGATTTAAGTCCTACCCATCAAGACTACTGTCTTCAGGTAAGCATATCGAGGCCGTATTCACCTTCATGGTAGTCTCAGGGACACTTTCTTACACAAATGATGGTAATCATCCTAGATCATTTCCCTGCCTGCCACACTTGCCAGTTAGTTAGAAACTGTAAACCACTTAAATGTCTGTTACCAGGGCACTGGCTGAATAAGTTTTGGTGAATCCATTCCTTGGACTACACAGCATCCACTGAAAACAGTGCGGTGAATTTCTTTTGTTGTTGTTGTTTTTGTATTTTTTGAGACGGAGTCTCACTCTGTCGCCCAGGCTGGAGTACAGTGGCGCGATCTTGGCTCACTGCAAGCTCTACCTCCTGGGTTCACGCCATTCTCTCACCTCAGCCTCCCCAGCAGCTGGGACTACAGGCGCCCATCACCGCGCCCGGTTCCTTTTTTGTATTTTTAGTAGAGACAGGATTTCACCGTGCTAACCAGGATGGTCTCCATCTCCTGACGTGTGATGTGCTCGCCTCGGCCCCCCAAAGTGCTGGGATGACAGGCGTGAGCCACCATGCCCGGCCCCAGTGCGGTGAATTTCTGTGTTCTAATGTGCAAAGATGGTCTACGTATTATTCAGTGGAAAAAGCACGTTTGCAGTAAAGTTCAGATAGTATGATCCAATGTTTGTAAATAAGAGAAAAAATATTGTTAAAATTTAAGTATCTGGAGCGAAATGCAAGAAATAAACACGACTATCTCTCAAGAGTAGAATTGGGGGTAGGAGTTGGCCTTTTCCCTCTATGTCGTCTATACGTTTTAATTTTTTTTTTTTTGAGACAGAGTCTCACGCTGTCACCCAGGCTGGAGTGCAGTGGCGCAATCTCGGCTTACTACAACCTCTGCCTCCTGGGTTCAAGCAATTCTCTGCCTCAGCCTCCCAAGTAGCTGGGATTACAGGTGTGTGCCACCACGCCCAGCTAATTTGTTGTATTTTTAGTAGAGACGGGGTTTCACCATGTTGGCCAGGCTGATCTTGAACTCCTGACCTTGTGATCCACCTGCCTCAGCCTCCCAAAGTGCTGGGATTATAAGCGTGAACCACTGCACCTGGCCCGGATAATTTAAAGAAATACAAAGTGTAACATCTGTAAATTTGTTTAAAGTTTGCAGTGAGGAAGATCTTTCTAACCAAGACAAAAAAGCTGAAAAAGTTTAAAAATTCAGTTAAATAGAAAAATTAGAAAACTTCAGTATGACAAAAACAGCCATGAATACAGTTAAAAGGCCACAATGTAGGGAGACTCCATATCTACCCTCCACCACAAAATTAACTGGCCATGGTGGCGTGTGCCTGTGGTCCCGGCTACTCAGGAGGCTGAATTGGAAAGATCGCTTGAGCCTAGGAGGTCAAGGCTGCAGTGAGCTGTGATTGCACCACTGTACTCCAGTCTGGGTGATGGAGCAAAACCCTGTCTCAAAAAATAAAAATTAAAAAGGTGACAGAGAAAGTATTTGTACATATAATAATACCTGAAATGTTAAAGTACTACAATTTTTTTTAATGCTCAAAGGCTTAAATAGGCAACTCATGGCTGGGCGTGGTGGCTCATCCCTGTAATCCTAGCACTTTGGGAGGCTGAGGCGGGTGGATCATGAGGTCAGGAAATCGAGACCATCCTGGCTAACATAGTGAAACCCTGTCTCTACTAAAAATACAAAAAATTAGCCAGGCATGGTGGCATGTGCCTGTAGTCCCAGTTACCTGGGAGGCTGAGGCAGGAGAATTGCTTGAACCCAGGAGGTGGAGGTTGCAGTGAGCTGAGATCCTGAAATGCACCACTGCATTTCAGCCTGGGCAACAGAGTGAGACTCTGTCTCAAAAAAAAAAAAAAAAATGCAACTCAGAGAAGAAATACAAAGTACCACGTGAAAAGATGCTCAGTCTGCTAGTAATCAGAAGCATGACAAGCAACAAGGGGATATTACTTTTTTAAAAATAGAGGCAGAGTCTTGTTATGTTGCCCAGGCTGGTTTAGAACTCCTGGGCTCAAGCAGTCCTCCTGCCTTGGCCTTCCAAAAGTGCTGGGATTACAGGCCTCAGCCACCACCCCCAGATGAGGGGACATTATTTTTCACCCACTATATTGTCACAAATTAATATGATTGCCACAGTTACCTTTAATGAGCATGCAGACATAGAAGCACTTTCACATCTCAAGTTAGGAGTTAAATTTGTGAAGCCTTTTTTTTTTTTTGTGATGGAGGTTCACTCTGTCACCCAGGCTGAAATGCAGTGGTGCAATCTCCGCTCCCTGCAACCTCTACCTGTGAGGTTCAAGTGATTCTCCTGCCTCAGTCTCCCGAGTAGCGGGGATTACAGGCACCCGCCACCATGCCTGGCTAATTTTTGTATTTTTAGTAGAGATGGGGTTTCACTACATTGGCCAGGCTGGTATCAAACCCCTGACTTTAGGTGATCTGCCCGCCTTGGCCTCCCAAAGTGCTAGGATTACAGGTGTCAGCCACCACTCCTGGCCTGTGAAGCTGTTTTGGAAGGCGATTTGATGCAAGTTTTCAAAATTAAAAATGCACAAGCCTAGGCCAGGCACGGTGGCTCATGCCTGTAATCACAGTACTTTGGGAGGCCGAGGTGAGCAGATCACTTCATCCCAGGAGTTTGAGAACAGCCTGGGCAACAAAGTGAGGCCTCGTTGCTATAAGAAATAAAAAATTAGCTGGGTGCCACATGACTGTGGTCCCAGCTACTCTGAAGGCTGAGGTGGGAGGACTGCTTGAGTTCAGGAGGTCAAGGATGCAGTGAGCCAAGATTATGGCACTGCACTCCAGCCTGGGCGACAGAGCGAGAACCTGTCTCAAAAAAAAAAAAAAAAAAAAAAGAAAGCACAAGGCTTTTGCTTCAGTGATTCCATTACTAAGACTATATCAAATGTACACAAATATGCATGTTTGAAATGTTCATTGGAGTATTGGTTGTTAAAGGAAACAATTGGAGACAATCTAAATGGGGAGATAGTCAATACAGCTGTGGTATATGCATAGTATGCATGCTATACAGTTGTTTAGAGTGGCAATGGCCTATTCATCTGGAACTAGATAGATATCAAAGGCACACTGCTAATATTTAAAAAGAAGATCTGCAAAATACGTATAGCATGATATGTACATATAATTCATATAGGTACATGAAGTTCCTCAGGAGGCTGGGAGGATGCACAGCATGGAGACATTAGGTAGGGGTGATGGAAAAGTCCCTCTTTTTTTTTTTTTTTTTTGAGACAGAGTCTCGCTTTGTTGCCCAGGCTGGAGTGCGGTGGCGTGATCTCAGCTCACTGCAACCTTCACTTCCTAGGTTCAAGCAATTCTCCTGCCTCAACCTCCCAAGTAGCTGGGATTACAGGCGCCCGCCACCACGCCCAGCTAATTTTGGTATTTTTAGTAGAGACGGGGTTTCAGCATGTTGGCCAGGCTGGTCTCGAACTCCTGACCTAAAGTGATCCTCCCCACTTGGCCTCCCAAAGTGCTGGGATTACAGGCATGAACCACTGTGCCCAGACCCTCATTTTGTTTGTATACATCTATATTCATTGAATCTTCTACAAGGTTTATTCATGCATGCCTGTTGTTCCACTTATCTATTGTTGCATGAAAAACACCCCACTTAATAGTGTAAAAGAGCAGCCTTTTTATTATGCTCACAACTTGGTGGTCTGATTTCAAGCAAGACACAGAGGCACAACTCATCTCGTTCCACAATGGCTGAATCTTCAGCTAAGGTGGCTCCAACAGCTGGAGAACACTGGAATAGTTAGACTGGGGTTGTATGTCTGGGGTTTCGGTACTTGCTGTCTATAGTTGGATTTCTTTTTCTTTTTCTTTTTTCTAATTAAGACTGAGTTTCACTCTGTCATTCAGGCTGGAGCGCAGTGGTGCGATCTCGGCTCACTGCAATCTCCGCCTCCTGGGTTCAAGCGATTCTCCTACCTCAGCCTCCTGAGTAGCTAGGATTACAGGCACACGCCACCACACCCAGCTAATTTTCTGTATTTTTTGTTTGTGTGTTTGTTTGTTTTGTTTTGTTTTGAGATGGAGTGTCGCTCTGCCGCCCAGGCTGGAGTGCAGTGGCACGATCTCGGCTCACTGCAAGCTCCACCTCCCGGGTTCACGCCATTCTCCTGCCTTAGCCTCCCGAGTAGCTGGGACTACAGGTGCCCGCCACCATGCCCGGCTAATTTTTTGTATTTTTTAGTAGAGACAGGGTTTCACCGTGTTAGCCAGAATGGTCTTGATCTCCTGACCTCTTGATCCGCCTGCCTCAGCCTCCCAAAGTGCTGGGATTACAGGCTTGAGCCACCATGCTTGGCCAGTTTTCTGTATTTTTAGTAGAGATGGGGTTTCACCATTTCGGCTAGGCTGGTCCGGAACTCCTGACCTCAGGTGATCCACGTGCCTTGGCCTCCCAAACTGCTGGCCCTAATTTTTGTATTTTTAGTAGATATGGGGTTTTGCCACATTGGCCAGGCTGGTCTTGAACCCCTCACCTCAAACAATCAGCCCTCCTCAGCCTCGTAAAGTGCTGGGATTACAGGCGTGAGCCACCATGCCTGGCGTATAGATGGATTCCTTGATTCTTCTTCCCTTTGCGTCTGCTGGGGCTGGAATGTCCCAAATTGCTTCTTCACTCATTTGTCTAGTGCTTACGCTGGGATGGCAGAAACAGCTGATGACTGAACATCTGTTTTACTCCATGTGGACAGCTTGGGCTTCCTTACAACATGGCAGTTTCAAGTTAGGCTTTTTATGTAATGTTAAAAAATGAAGACTTTTTCACAAGAAATCCAGCTTGACCTATGATTTATAATAACATTCACTGAAATAGAGCACACCATCCTTCATTTATTTTACCAGTCAAGAAAAATGCACCACCTATTTGGAAATCCTCTATCAAGCCTGTTTTTTCCTTCCAAGTTTCTTATGCCATTACTCAAATTAATATATAGAGCACTAGTTCTCAATTTTGGCTGCATATTAGAATTAATGGGGAGCTTTAAATAGCTGGACTGTGGCCCAGACCACACCTGTAATCCCAGCACTTTGGGAGGCTGAGGTGGGCAGATTGCTTGAGTTCAGGAGTTTGAGACCAGCCTGAGCAACGTAGCAAAACCTGTCCCTAACAAAAATACAGAAGTTATCCAAGTGTGATAGCATGTGCCTGCGGTCCCAGCTATGCAGGAGGATTGCTTTAGCCCAGAAATTCAAGGCAGTGAGCCGTGATTGTGCTACTGCGCTCTAGCCTGGTGACAGAGCGAGACCCAGTCTCAAATAAATAAATAAAAAGCTTGGCCTCAGGCCCAGATGAAACACATTAGAATTTCTAGGAGATGTGGTAACCAAGAATTGGAATTTTGTTGGGGTCCGTGCCAGGGGTGGTGGAGAATGAAAGAACACACAAAAGACAAAGACACACAGAGAACATGGCGGCCGCACTCAGAGCCTCCGCCTCACTTTATTTATACCCCATAAACCCCACATCAGCAGAAAGAATGCAATGCAAAACAAACTTTCTTTTCCCAGATGTAACCTTCTACTCAGTTCCTTGTTTCTATGCTCTTCCTTATCTGCCCGCCTTCTTGGCGCCTACGGGAGTTCATTAAAAGTTCAATTGGAGATACTGTCCTTGAGCCCTATCTATTCTCAGCATACTGTTTTCAAAGGCCCCTGCAGAATTTTATTTTATTTTTTTGAGATAGAATTTCGCTCTTGTTGCCCAGGCTGGAGTGCAATGGCACAGTCTCAGCTCACTACAACCTCTGCCTCCTGGGTTCAAGCAATTCTCATGCCTCAGCCTCCCAAGTAACTGGGATTACAGGTGCCCGCCACCACACCCGGCTAATTTTTCTATTTTTAGTAGAGACGGGGTTTCACCATGTTGGCCAGGCTGGTCTCGAACTCCTGACCTCAGGCGATCCACCCACCTTGGCCTCCCAAAGTGCTGGGATTACAGATGTGAGCCACCACGCTCAGCCAGGAATTGGAATTTTAAAAAGGTCCCCAGGTGATTCTAATGTTGACCAAGGTTTAGACCCTCTGATCTAGATGGTGAGTAACTCTTCCATCACCAGCAGCTTCCAGGAGTGTCTCATTAGTGCACAGCTGCCAAAAGTGACTATGGGCAAAGTAACTGGTTGGCCATGTAGGCCAGGTCACAGAATTGTAGGAAACCTTGACTGATGGTGAAAGACTGCCTCCTGTCTTTCCAGGGCTGACTCCTATTCCCCATGGCACCCTCTTCTGTTTTGAAAGTCGGAAGACCACTGAAGAACCTGCAGCCTTCACTCCCTTGCTACAGCCAGAACGATACATCTTTGCACATAGCAGTTGTGGCCAGTGCTAGGTCTGACTCCTACCCTGCCAGTCCTTTCCTCGTTGAGCAAAATGGTTTTAAGGACAGAAAACATGGCACTTTGAGTAATAACATAAACAAATCGTCTGCTCACTTCCTAGGGGAAGCTCTGAGACCCTACCAACAATCCTTACCCCATTGGAGCTATTTGCTTCGAAGCTTTTCTCTTTAAGAGCAATGAGGGTCAAACATAAGGAAAGCACTTAGGGAAATTTGGCCAACCTTAAATTTCTGGGAGGAAGAAACAGAGGGGTACCCTCAGGAAGGAGGAGGATGGTGGGAGTGTCTGTCTTCACAAGATCTTGACAAATAATACAAGTGACTAGGGATTTCTCCTAGCACATTAGAGCAGGCAGGACAGACAGGAGGACCCACCCCTTATGCTCCCAGCCAACCTCCCTGCAGCAGAACCTACAACCTTCTTCCCCTTTCTGGATAAGATTTGTTTCTGAGGCTGGAGTCAGTGACTTCAAACCAACAGCAAGAGATAACCTTGCTAATTATGCCCCTTTCCTTGATCTTTTTTTGAAATGAAATGGTTCTGTTACCGGTAGAGGGTCTTGACACAAATTGTCCAGGTTCTTGGCGTTTTGAACAAAGAACTGGACAAAATGCACAGCAAAGCAAGGTAAGAATGAATCAACAAAAGCAGAGATTTATTGAAAATACATGCCACAGTGTGGCAGCCAGCCAAGCAGCAGCTTAAGGGCCTGGATGTAGAATCTTCTTGGATCCAAACACCCCCTAGAGGTTTCCCATTGGCCACTTGGTGTTCACTCCACCTAAATTAAGTGGTGTCCCCCAAAAGTGAAGTTACAAAGTTTCGCTTCAGTGGTTGCTTTTTGCAACCAGTCAGAGGTACTTTCAATTTACCATCTGCCGGTCAGAAAGGGTGGGCATTGGCAAAGGGAGTAACCTCTGATCCTTTTGTTACTTATGTGTGGAAAAGTTGGGGTTTTTCTTTTGATTTAGTTCTAGGAAGTCAGGGTGAATTGGCTTTCAGTTCCCTGCCTCCAGACCCTATTCTGCCTCAGTTCAAATACACAAAACCTAACAAATACCTATATGACCACCATCCACAACTAATCAATGGCAGTGTCTATTTGTTTGACTTTTTCCCCCTATTTTACAAGAAGCAAAAGCACCTCTGGACTCTCCACCAGACAGCTATGTGCAGCCACTCCAGCATGATGTTCTCAGGGTAACTAGACTTCTTACACCGGCTCCACGTGCAAGTTCTCCCAGCAAACAAGATAGAGGTTTCAAGGCCTTTTATGACCTCACCCTGGAGGCCACACCGCATCTGTATTTCATTGTATTTCATTGGTAGCAGTCACAAGCCGCCCAGATACAAGGCAGAGGGGACAGATGCCCCACTTCTTGATGGGATGAGTGGCAAAAAACATCTGTGACCATGTTTAAAACCCAGAAGATTTGGCTGTTATAGATTTGTGAAATTTTTAAAAGTTAAAAATTATTTAAAAAAAATAAAACCCAGGAGACAAGGTAGTGGAAGTGTGTCCCTCCCATTCACTGACCAAGGTGAGGGGCCTCTAGTCCTTCGCTGCTGACCGTCAGCTTCCCTTCCTCTTAAAAAGGGGTCCTAACTGGGGAGAGATGGCTGAAGAGTTACCATAAAATACCAAGTAGGAGCCAGGTGCAGTGGCTCACATCTTTAATCCCAGCAGTTTGGGAGGACAAGGTGGGAGGATCACATGAGCCCAGGAGTTCAAGACAAACCTGGGCAACATAGCAAGGCTCTGTCTCTACAAAAAACGAAAAGAGTACAAAGTAGAGCCATTTAGTATGGTTTCATGTTTATTAAAGGTCTTAAGTTTTACATTTTTGAAGTTATCACCAGTAAAATATCCAGCTGTGGTCTTGTGTCTTAAGTTTTAGATTTTTGAAGTTATCACCAGTAAAATATCCAGCTGTGGTCTTGTGTTGAGTGTTGAAGATGTTATCTAAATGCAGATATGTAAAATATACCACAATTTTTGTGCTATTTTAATTTTCTAGGAGCCTTAAAAAAAATGTGTGGCTACTGAAACTGTGCCCCAAAGAGTTAAAGAAATCAGTAACAGAAATTCTTGAGTCTGCAGGATGGCAGATGAGAAACAACTTGCTGGCCAGGTGCAGTGGCTCACGCCTGTAATCTCAGCACTTTGGGAGGCTGAGGTTGGTGGATGACTTGAGGTCAGGAGTTCGAGGCCCGGCATGTTGTTGGGCGCCTGTAGTCCCAGCTGCTTGGGAGGCTGAGGTAGGAAAATCACTTGAACCTGGGAAGCGGAGGTTGCAGTGAGCCTATATCACACTATTGCATTCCAGCCTGGGTGTTGCAGCTAAACTCCTCCTCAAAAAAAAAAAAAAAAAAAAAAAAAAAATGGAAAAGAGAAGAAACAACTTGCTGAAATGCTGACGAAATGCTGAAATTCCTTCCTTATGAGATAGAAGAACAACAAGCAGAAATCTGTTGGAGCTAATAAGGCTGACTGGAGTCTGCACAGAACGAGCTTGCTGACATCACAGCCTGAATTTTCACCACAGGTTTCATGCTGTCCCTGAATTTGCACGAGACCCATTACGTAGCCTGAAGAGAGAACTGTGAAAGCCCAAGGACTTTCCAGACGTCCCCTTTCCTTCCACTAATCACCTACTAATCTCAGAATCCACCACCTGAACCTTTTCTAATAAAAATAACTGCCTTAAAGCCAACACGGGACAGCTTTAAGCTTGATATTCTTGTCTCCTTGTGAGTCGACTTGCAATACAAAGCTTTTCTTTTTTCAGAAACCCAGTGTCATGGTATTAGCTTCTAGGGTATCAGGCTGGAATGCAGTGGTGCGATCATGGCTCACTGTAGCCTCGATCTCCTGGACTCATGCGGTCCTCCCACCTCAGCCTCCCAAGCAACTAGGACCACAGGCATTTGCCACCATACCTGGCTAATTTTTGTATTTTTTTGTAGAAATGGTATCTCACTATGTTGTCCTGGCTGGTCCCATGCTCTTGGGCTCAAGTGATCCTTCTGCCTATGCCTTCCAAAGTGCTGGGAAATGCTTCCTAGACTGGAAATATGGGATGGCTTCCCAGTTGTTAAAACACCCTGATTTGGGAGCTGATTGCTTATAAACACTAAGGAAAAGCTAAGAGCTGAGTTTGCCTTCCCATTCTGTTCTCAGGTTTCTCTCCTTATAGAGAGGTTCTGATCATCTACAAGTTTGGCTAAATCTGGGGTGTTTCTCTACTGATTTCCTAAATGTTTATAGTCTTTTTTTTGTAAAATTGGTGATTCAATTTTATTCTTCTCTGAAGTAACAATAGATGTAGAGTCAGACATTTCTTCTGCTTTGAAGAATCTGCATTTTCTCTCCTGATCTCAAAACCTGTAAGAAAAAGAAATTGCAGATATCACCTTGTCCAAGGAGAAAGAGAGAGGCAGAAAAAAGAGTTGTATTAAAGTAGTAGAGAGAAAATAGAAACTGCTAAATAGAATCCCAAAGGCTTTTATTCCAAGTAAGGCTGAATTTTTCTTTTCTTTCTTCCTGTTTCTTTCCAGTGAACACTCACCTTTCCTGGAGCCAAGTCATTGTTTCTTTCCTTTGGAATCCTGCTATTCCTGCACCCATGGCTCTTCTCTATGCTCCAATGGGAAGTACAGGTCAGGGTTTGGGACTAGATATACTGGTCATAAGAAATACAGGGAACATGATAGTCTGGGTCACACTGATTTTTCCTGAGTTCAGGCTGATTTCCAGAACAGATGGCCTCTCCATATTCATTTCCTTCTAAATTAGGATTATTTCACCTGGAGCCTCTAACAGGCAGTTGGCATTTTTTGAGACATGGTCTTGCAATGTCTCCCAGGCTGGACTGCAGTGGCACAATCTCAACTCACTGCAGCCTTGACCTCCCAGGCTTAAGGGATCCTCCCACCTTAGCTTCTGGAGTAGCTGGGACCACAGACATGTGCTACCATGTCCTGATAATTTAAAAAAAATTTTGTAGAGAGAAGGGCTCTCTCTGTTGCCCAGGCTGGTCTTGAACTCCTGGCTCAAGCAATCTTCTTGCCTTGGCCTCCCAAAGTGCTAGGATGACAGGTGTGAGCCACTGTGCCTAGCATAACAGGCAGTTTTTCAACATTAGAACAAAATCTAGGAGTGCAAAAGGCTTACTGCAAAAATAATAGACAGAACAAAAACAAAATAGGGGGAAGATCCTTTTGTGCTCAATTCAAAGCTATTCTCCAGTCTCTGGGAAGAGGAGTGAATTAATTCTGCTAACGTCAATGCACTGATTTAGTTTTACCTCATTTTTTGAATATTTTGATAATAAAATTATCTAAGTTAGAACCAAAATATCAAGTTAATTGTCCTAAAATTCTGACTATATTAAAACTGAGAACTATTCTCTTATTGAATCCAAGAGAAGAGAGAGGTAAATGTGATAGTTAAACTATGTCCTGGATTAATTTCAGTTAAGAGACTTTCAAATAAGAATTTGTATCTGAGGCCGGGCGCGGTGGCTCAAGCTTGTAATCCCAGCACTTTGGGAGGCCGAGAGGGGCGGATCATGAGGTCAGAAGATCGAGACCATCCTGGCTAACACGATGAAACCCCGTCTCTACTAAAAAATACAAAAAAACTAGCCAGGCGAGGTGGCAGGCACCTATAGTCCCAGCTACTCAGGAGGCTGAGGCAGGAGAATGGCGTAAACCCGGGAGGCAGAGCTTGCAGTGAGCTGAGATCCGGCTGGGCGACAGAGTGAGACTCCATCTCAAAAAAAAAAAAAAAAAAAAAAAAAAAGAATTGGTATCTGAACTGGTTTGGTTGGCAACCAGCAAAAACAATCTTTACACATTTGTTTTAGTTGAAGCCTAGAATTAGATTGTCTTGATATTAACCAAAACAAATATCTAACAGTGTTTCCATCAATCCAGAAAATTAGTAAAATGTTCCCCAGTGTGGTCTCCCACGTGTCCTGCCATGCCTTCCCTGACAAAAGTTTGGGTTGTACCCTCTTTCCAAGTTCTTTCGTCTCCCTCCTCATCTCTGACAGTTTACTCGTCTGAAAAAAAGCAAAACAAAAAACGCCGGGCATGGTGGCTTATGCCTGTAATCCCAGCACTTTGGGAGGCCGAGGTGGGCGGATCACCTGAGGTCGCGAGTTCGAGACCAGCCTGACCAACATGGAGAAACCCTGTCTCTACTAAAAATACAAAATTAGCCGGGCATGGTGGCACATGCCTATAATCCCAGCTACTAGGGAGGCTAAGGCAGGAGATTCGCTTGAACTTGGGAGGTGGAGGTTGTGGTGAGCCGAGATCCGTGCCATTGCACTCCAGCCTGGGCAACAAGAGCAAAACTCCGTCTCAAAACAAAACAAAAATAGGTTGGTAAACAGTGATCTAATATGCAAATAGAGGAATACGTCTAAATACTAACATTATCAAACAATATTAGTAAGACAGTTTGGTTAACGTTAATCCAAAGGAAAATTTAAACTCCAGAACATTTAATCAAAATATAAGTGGAGTAAAATGCATCATATACCTTTTCATGAAGAAAGGTAATATATTTCATATTAATAAAAATAAAATGCATTTCAAATGAAATGCCATTTAAATTTGCTATTTTTTAATGATCAGATTTCAAAGCTAGGAATAGGATCAAAGAGCATGTGGTACAGGTAAAAGAAAACCCTAAGTCCAGTGCTTTGGGAGGCTGAGGCGGGTGGATCACCTGAGGTCAAGAGTTCGAGACCAGCCTGGCCAACATGGCAAAACCCTGTCTCTAATAAAAATACAAAAATTAGCCGGTGTGGGGGTGTGGTGCCTATAATCCCAGCTACTCAGGAGGCTGAGGCAGGAGAATCACTTGAACCCAAGAGGCGGAGGTTGTAGTGAGCTGAGATCCTGCCACTGCTCCAGCCTGGGTGACAGGGCGAGACTCCAGGTACTGTTCTAAGCATCCTGTGTAGCTCAGCTTATTTCTTCCTAACCCAGTGATATGAGGTGAGGTGCGTATAGTATTCCCTCAAAATAGATGAGGAAACTGAGGTTTGGTGAGATTACATAATTTGCCTGAGATTACATAGTAAATGTCAGAAAAAAGTGGTTTTGAGGCTTCAGTCTAGAATTTATGTCTCTTGAAATAGGAATGTCTAATGATCGTGCCACTGCACTTCAGCCTGGGCGACAGAGCAAGACCCTATCTCAAAAACAAAAAAACAGGAATGCCTAAAACCACCAGAATGGTCCTAGGGAGCAAACAAGATTTTCCAAACTGGACCTTGAGTGCTATGGGGTCACTGGCTCTGCATTTGCCACGACAGCCTGCGGATCTGTGATCTTCCCTGGAATATAAGAAAAAAAAGGCCGGGCGTGGTGGTTCACACCTGTAACCCCAGCACAGTGGGAGGCTGAGGCGGGCAAATCACTCGAGGTCAGGAATTCAAGACCAGCCTGGCCAACATGGTGAAACCCCGTCTCTACTAAAAATACAAAAATTAGCCGGGCGTAGTGGCGGACACCTGTAATCCCGGCTACTTAGGAGGCTGAGGCAGGAGAATCGCTTGAACCCGGGAGGGGGAGGTTGCAGTCAGCTGAGACTGCGCCATTGAACTCCAGCCTGGGCAACAAGAGCAAAACTCCGTCTCGGAAAAAAAAATAAATAAATAAAATAAGATAAAATATCAGTACTCTTTTCACCTAGTCATCCCAAACCGACCTCTTCAATCCCATATTACCCTCTACTATCATGGTAACCTCACCTTTGGTGACAGACTAGCTGTGTGACCCCAGGCAAATGACTTATCTCAGTGCCACCACCTGTTGGAAGGGGCTGGTAATAGCATCTGCTTCATACAAACGTGTTTTCAGGATGGATCTGCATATAAGCGCTAAACACACGGTAACTGGTTGTCAGATTCAATCCCAGGACGCTTCCATTTGCGGATCTCACGGCCCGGAGGACCTGGGCCGCCTCACAACTGGGCAGCCCCGCTCACCGACACAAAGCTCACAACCGCGCCCAATAGGGAATCGGCCCTGCGGCCCTCCTGTCACTTGCCCCCAACTATCAAAGTCCACGGCGGAGCTGGAGGCAGATCCCGCCCTTGCTGGGCTGGGCAAGAAACTGAAACTTGGAGAATGCACTGCAGGCGCCGCACGTCTCGGGCAGGTTTAAAATCCGATCTAAAATCGGAAGCAGGTACCGCGAACCCGGCCCCAAGCGCTGCTCTGGGATGTCCAGCCGCAGAAGAGAGCCCAAAGCACAGCAGGGGGTCTCCGAGGGACTCGGGGTTTCAGAATCGCCCGGCTCTTGGGCCCTCCCCCAGGGCGCTCGCGCAGTCGCGAGGCCGCGTCGCGGACTGCATCTCCCAGCAGGCCCCGCGCCGCAGGCCACGCGGCGCCACTAACTGGGCGGGCGGCTACCTCCCTATCCTCTCCGAGATGCCGAGGAGGCCGCAGGGGCGAGTAGGACCATCTTTAGCCAGCCCAGAGTACCCGAAGCGGGTGGGGCCTGGCTTGGGGAAGGATTCATCGGGGGAAGCTTATTAACAATTCAGATTTCCAGGCCTCGCCCCGACACGGACGCACTGGAGAGCGCGTGGCCCTGGGATCTGCGTTTTCGCAAGCCCTCCGGAGTAATTCTAACCCAGGTTGCCCGCCAGTCACAACCGCCTCGGGCTTGTTTTCTTCCTTTGGATCCAGCGGCCCTGCCCCAGCCACTCCCAGAATCTCAGGACGCGCCCCGTGGCCCCGCTTCTCGTCTCCAATTGGTCTCTCGCTCGTCCCGCCCCCGCAGGCAAATCTTCCCTTCTCATTGGTAGGTGGTGAGTGTGTGGCGAACCCTGACCCAATGGGTGCTGTAATTCGCAAAACGTGACCCGGAAGTTGGTCACGAGCATGCGCCGTGGGCTTGTGGACGCCTAACTCCCGCGCTGAGACTTCCGGCGTGGGAGCAGAGGTCTGGGTCCTGCGTGGGTATCCTGTAGGGTGAGAAGCGCGGCGCTCGGTTCCTGTCTCGGGGAAGTCCTGGCACGGACGGGCTACGGGGTCGGCGTGGCGGCGCCTGGGACCTACTGAGGCCTAGGCGCCGGAGCCGTCCGCGCCTGGGCTGGAGCGGGGCTCCTTGGCGTGGACTGGGAGCCTCCGGCCCTGGGCTGCAGCCGGCGCCGTCTATCCTTACACGGGTTCAGGGCGCCTTCGTAGGCGGGCACGGCTGGTTTCGGGCTAAGGCGCTCTGGAGACCCGACGATGGCGTCGGGCCCGAGCCCCCAGGAACGGGAAGGGCTCCTGATAGTGAAGCTGGAGGAGGACTGCGCCTGGAGCCAGGAGCTGCCCCCGCCTGACCCAGGGCCGAGCCCCGAGGCCTCCCACTTGCGCTTCAGACGGTTCCGCTTCCAAGAGGCAGCTGGTCCTCGCGAAGCCCTCAGCCGGCTCCAGGAGCTTTGCCATGGGTGGCTTCGGCCTGAGATGCGCACGAAAGAGCAGATCTTGGAGCTGCTGGTGCTGGAGCAGTTCCTGACCATCCTGCCCCAGGAGATCCAGAGCAGGGTGCAGGAGCTGCATCCGGAGAGCGGCGAAGAAGCGGTGACCCTTGTGGAGGATATGCAGAGAGAGCTTGGGAGACTGAGACAACAGGTGAGAGAGAGAGCGAGCTGTTTTATCTGTGGTTTGTTTAGCCCCGAGGACTGGGACATTGCCCCCCCGGTCGAATTCAAGTAAATTGCCCTGAGTAGACCTTACATGGGGAAGAACACTCGTCCTCCATATTTTCCCCAAATGAACAGAAAGCAGTGAAGAGTGCCCTGTTTCCACGCGGCGGCAGTGTCCCTGGAACAGTTAGTGTTAGCCGTGGAGTTAGATCGCCAGCATTCAAATCCTCAATCTGCTAGTACTAGCTTTGTTACTTTGCCAAGTTACTTGATGTCTTTCGGCCTGTTTTCCTACTCGTAAAATGAGAATATTAACATACTTTATAGGGCTTACAGGAAGAGCAGCGTGTAAAGTTGTGATAACACTGCTAGCTTATAATGAGTGCTTAGTACTTGTTAGCTGTTGTTATATTAGGGTCTACGGTCTGGTCTTCTGCAAAGCTGGGCCTCCGTTAATTGTGAACTTTGAAAGATAATTTGGCACCGAGGCCCTGAGGTCATTGGCCCCCAGGGCTACCCCAATTTAGCTTATCCTATAGTGAGGAATAGAAGCACCTAGGAAAGGTGGGGAGAGCAAAAGGGAGTGAGGTGTATCTTAAGAGCTGTGTGGGGAAGGTGTGCTCTGGGAGTGGGCCCTTTCCCTAACCCCTCGCCCTGCACAGGGGATCAAAAAAGCCTTTAGTGTAAACCATTTTTCTGTTGCCTGGGCCCTAAGGGATGGCCTGAGGTTCTCTGTTGAAGGCTTGCTCTCAGTATCCTATACTAATTTCCCTTCCCTTTGGGCCCTGTTGTGATGATGAGTGATGTGAGTTGGTTCCCAGGTCACAAACCATGGGCGGGGAACAGAAGTGCTTTTGGAGGAGCCTTTGCCTCTGGAAACAGCACGAGAGTCACCGAGCTTCAAGCTGGAGCCAATGGAGACTGAGCGAAGCCCTGGCCCCAGGCTGCAGGAGCTGCTAGGCCCCAGCCCCCAAAGGGACCCCCAGGCTGTAAAGGAGAGGGGTGAGGCACAGTTATCTGGGCAGGTGGGAGGGAGGAGGGGCTTGGGGGTTGCCCCCGACACAAGCAGGATGTCGCATTGGTGCGAAGGAGAAGGAATTGCTGAAGTTAAGGTTCACACGTGGAATGAAAGACCTGCAGTTGGTGGTGTGGGTTCTCCTGGGGCTGGGGGAAGGGAAGGGAGTCTCAGTGGAGCCCTTTTTTATGTAGAACAGAGGCGATTTAGAACCACTTGAATGGTGAGGGGTTTGGAGTGCTACTCTTGGTATTCCTTCCCTCTAACCCTGTCATTTTGGATATCAGTTTATTAGGCCTTTGGGCAGTTTAGTGTCATCCCCAAAAGCAGAGACTGGGTGTTGGGGAATGGATACTGTGTTTTAATAATCCTTGGGTTGCCAAGAGTTAGGAATGCCATTCTCATTATAATTTCTGTCACCTTCAGCATTATCTGCTCCCTGGCTTTCTCTTTTTCCTCCTGAAGGGAACATGGAAGACAAGGAGATGACTGGGCCCCAGGTGATGTGGAAGTTTCCATTGTCTTCCCCCAGCACCCTTCCTCTGCTGAGTGTTGGGGGTGGGGGGTTCTCCACGTGGAAGGTCCTTTCTCCCTTACCACAGTGTCTCCCCCACTGCTTTTGTCTCTTTCACACCTCACTTGTAGACCTGACACCCTTCTTCCCCATGACGTGTGCTTGGCATCCCTGGATTTTGCCCCTTTAACCCATGATTCTGCTTGAATTGTTCTTGGTGCATCAGGGGCTAAAGGAGATCTTGTGCTGTTTCAGTTGCCTGAGAGCTTAGAGGACGTGGCAATGTACATCTCCCAGGAGGAGTGGGGGCATCAGGATCCTAGTAAGAGGGCCCTCTCCAGGGACACGGTGCAGGAGAGTTATGAGAATGTGGACTCACTGGGTAAGGACTTCTTTTCCAGGGATGATGACTGCGCCATTTCTGACCAGGGTTCTGCCCCTTATTCATTCACCTCCTGGACACAGACTCTGAGTTTTGCCAAGAAGCCTCCACAGGAGACTTCCCTTTGTCTAAAGTTCCCTGTATGAGAGTCATGCATCTGCCAAGTGGCACAGTTGGCACAGGCAGCACTGGACTGGAATCCCAGCTGCCAGAGCCTAAGGCGAGTCTGAGCCATATGGACTTCCCAGGGCAGAGCAAATCCAATGCAGTGACAACCTGCCAGCGTCACACACATGCAGTGTCCCAGGATGCTGGGGGGGCTCTAAATGGTTAATTCCTTGCAATTTTGAGATGCTTATTCTTCTGAGCTTGCCAGTGTTTCCTGTGCTCCATTACTGTTTCTGGGCTCATCCCCAAAGACAAAAATTTCAGGGGTAGTGGGATCAGCATTCCAACCTATCATCTCTCACAGACCATAAAAATTCAGAAAGCGGGGAGGGTCTTGTGGAAATTTGGAAACAATGTATAGCTCTAAATCATAAATTAGGATGCACCTATGTCTTGTACTGTTACTCAGAGTTTTAAAATTATGCCTGCGGAATATGACACACTGACATATGGTTGGATTTAGGTGGAGGATATGCTGGTATGTATTATACAATTCCCTCAACTTTCCTGTATGTATGAGAAATTCTTTTAATGAAAAGTTGGGGGAAGTCTTAAGACTGTGTATACATTATGATTATACCTATGTTGAAACACACCAGTAGAAAGACTCACTGCAGGCTGGGCATGGTGGCGCCTGTAATCCCAGCACTTAGGGAGGCTGAGATGGAAGGAGTGCTTGATCCCAGGAGTTCAAGACCAGCCTGGGCAATGTAGGGAGACCCTGTATCTTTAAAAAAAAAAAAAAAAAAAAAAAAGGTATCCTGGTGTGGTAGTGTGTACTTTTGTAGTCCCAGTTACTCAGGAGGCTGAGGGGAAAATCACCTGAGCCCGGTAGGTCAAGACTGCAGTGAACTATGATGATGCCACTGCACCTCAGCCTAGGTGAGAGTGAGACTCTGTTTCAAAACAAACAAAAAAGACACTGCACATTGTTTCCATATATCAGGTTTGCCTAAAAAGTATCATGATTATACATTTGTTGACACTAATTCTGCAAACGCGGTCTCGGCTCACCATAACCTCTGCCTCCCAGGTTCAAGTGATTCTCCTGCCTCAGCCTCCCAAGTAGCTGGGATTACAGGCATGCGCCACCATGCCTGGCTAATTTTTTGTATTTTTAGTAGAGACAGTTTCTCCATGTTGGTCAGGCTGGTCTTGAACTCCTGATCTCAGGTGATCCACCCACCTCGGCCTCCCAAAGTGCTGGGATTATAGGCGCGAGCCACCGCACCCGGCCTTTTTATTTTTTTCTTTTTTTTTTTTTTTGAGTGATGAGTCTCACTCTGTTGCCCAGGCTCCTCTCGAACTTCTGGGCTCAAGCAATCTTCCTGGCTCAGCCTGTGTGCCACTGTACCAGTTTCCATATTACTTTTCACGGCTGTGATGTCCAAAGTTGAACATGGCCCTTTTAGTGAGAGATTGCTAAATAGCAAAAGATCACATTACAGCTTGTTGGAATTAAACTTCTGTTGGAGTCCATGTTTGCTGGAGGTGGAGGTTTTTGTTTTTCTTTTTGGCACAGCACAGAAATGGCACTTGTGGGTTTTAATCTCATGGTCCTCTTAGAGCCCTGGGTCCTTTTCTCATTGTCTATTATGTTATATTTTCTTTCCCTGGAGTTGCCTAGTCAAATTAGTTCTATTTTGTATTTATATGTAGAGACAAGGTTCTTTTATGATATTAAATGGATTATTCAAGGAACTGACCATGTTCATTTTATAGTTGTTTTAATTACAGTAGTGTACATTCTCATTGCAAAAAAATATTCCAGCTGGGCGCGGTGGCTCACGCCTGTAATCCCAGCACTTTGGGAGACCAAGGTGGGCGGATCACGAGGTCAGGAGATCGAGACCATCCTGGCTAACATGGTGAAACCCTGTCTCTACTAAAAATACAAAAAATTAGCTGGGCGTGATGGCAGGCGCCTGTAGTCCCAGCTAGTCGGGAGGCTGAGGCAGGAGAATGGCGTGATCCCAGAAGGCAGAGCTTGCAGTGAGCCAAGATCGTACCACTGCACTCCAGCCTGGGTGACAGAGCGAGACTCCGTCTCAAAAAAAAAAAAAAAAAAAAAAAATTTGGCTGGGCTTGGTGGCTCACACCTGTAATCTCAGCATTTTGGGAGGCCGAGGCAGGCAGATCACTTGAAGTCAGGAGTTGGAGACCAGCCTGGCCAACATGGTGAAACTCCGTCTCTACTAAAAATCCAAAAATTAGCCGTGTGTGGTGGTGCATGCCTGTAATCCCAGCTACTTGGGAGGCTGAGGCAGAACAATTTCTTGAACCTCGGAGGCAGAGGTTGCAGTGAGCTGAGATGATGCCACTGCACTCCCGCTTGGGCGACAGAGTGAGACTCTGTCTCAATAAAAATTGTCTCCCTCCCCTAATTTCTTTCTCTAGAGGTATCCACTGGGGTCAGTTTGTGTATATTCCAAGTAACTGCTGTCAGATTTATGGAGCATTCTGTATCTATCCACTGAGGGCAGGGAACAAGACTATCTTTGTTTCCCTACCCTGGTAGAGGAAAGTGGCAATACAGAAATCTGTTTCTTTTATTGTGAACAGAGTCTCACATTCCCAGTCAGGAGGTCCCAGGCACCCAGGTGGGACAAGGAGGAAAGCTATGGGATCCCAGTGTCCAGAGCTGCAAGGAAGGCCTGAGCCCCAGAGGCGCAGCTCCAGGTAAGGAATGAAGATGAGTGGCCTGCCCAGAAGCAGCAAGGTTCTCGCAGTTAAGAGTGAGGCATGATTTTGTTTTGTTTTGCTTTGAGATGGAGTTTCATTTTTGTTGCCCAGGCTGGAGTGCAGTGGTGCGATCTTCGCTCACCACAACCTCCGCTTCCCGGGTTCAAGCGATTCTCCTGCCTCACCCTCCCAAGTAGCTGGGATTACAGGCATGCACCACCACGCCCTGCTAATTTTTTGTATTTTTAGTAGAGTTGGGGTTTCTCCATGTTGGTCAGGCTGGTCTCCAACTCCTGACCTCAGGTGATCCACCCGCCTCAGCCTCCCAAAGTGATGGGATTACAAGCGTGAGCCACCATGCCCAGCAGAGTGAGGCATTTGAGGATTTGGGTGCAGGGCCAGCCCACCACAGCTGCCAGAGAGGTACATTATGTCCTTTCCCCCTGCCATTCTCCATCCCAGTGAGGCAAGTGAGGAACCCAGGGTGCAGAGTTCAAGGAGGTTCTTACTCTTGAGCTCACTTGTCCCACCCTAGTCTCAGCCCTGCTCCATCCCACCCATTCCTGAGGGGCAGAAGCGAGAGGCTCAGCTGGAAAGGAAAATTGTAAGACTGGTCTTGGCTCTGATTCCTTGATCAGTGGCCCCACCCTTTATTCTGATGCTTCTCCAGAGTGTTTTACCTTTAGGAGAGGATGGGAGACTGAGGTAGAAGCAGCCCTTCTGGGCCGCTGACCTAACAGGCAGCAGCAGACAGGTGGGATTTTCTTTTCTCCAGCATAGAAATAATATACGGGTTTGGTGTCTCTCTTTCTACCAGGAGAAGAGAAATTTGAGAACCTGGAAGAAGGTGTTCCGTCTGTGTCCTCTGAGAACACCCACCCTCAGGTGCTGCTTCCTGACCAGGCCAGAGGAGAGGTGCCCTGGAGTCCTGAGCTGGGAAGACCTCGTGACCGGCAGCAAGGGGATTGGGCGCCTCCCCCAGAGGGTGGAATGGAGCAGGCCTTGGCAGGAGCCTCAAGTGGCAGAGAACTGGGGCAACCGAAGGAACTGCAGCCGAAGAAACTCCATTTATGTCCCTTGTGTGGCAAAAATTTCTCTAACAACTCAAACCTAATTAGGCACCAGAGAATACATGCAGCTGAAAGACTGTGTATGGGTGTGGACTGCAGTGAAATCTTTGGTGGGAACCCACGTTTCCTGTCACTACACAGAGCACACCTGGGAGAGGAGGCCCACAAGTGCCTTGAATGTGGGAAATGCTTCAGTCAGAACACCCATCTGACTCGCCACCAGCGCACCCACACGGGCGAGAAGCCCTATCAGTGCAACATTTGTGGAAAATGTTTCTCCTGCAACTCCAACCTCCACAGGCACCAGAGAACACACACAGGGGAGAAGCCCTACAAGTGCCCTGAGTGTGGGGAGATCTTTGCTCACAGTTCCAACCTCCTTCGGCACCAGAGAATTCACACCGGAGAGCGACCTTATAAGTGTCCCGAGTGTGGGAAAAGTTTCTCTCGGAGTTCACACCTTGTCATTCACGAAAGAACTCATGAGAGAGAGAGACTTTACCCCTTCTCTGAGTGTGGGGAAGCCGTGAGTAATAGCACCCCCTTTCTTACAAACCATGGAGCCCACAAGGCGGAGAAGAAGCTCTTTGAATGTTTGACTTGTGGGAAAAGCTTCCGGCAGGGCATGCACCTCACCAGACATCAGAGAACACACACAGGAGAGAAACCGTATAAATGTACCCTTTGTGGGGAAAACTTCTCTCATAGATCCAACTTAATCAGGCACCAGAGAATCCACACAGGAGAAAAACCCTATACCTGTCATGAGTGTGGAGACAGTTTTTCACACAGCTCCAATCGGATTCGCCACCTGAGAACGCATACAGGAGAGAGACCCTATAAATGTTCTGAATGTGGAGAAAGCTTCTCTCGGAGTTCCCGTCTTATGAGTCATCAGAGAACTCACACGGGTTAGTAACAGTGGGGTTTCTCTTTGCCCCAGGTGAGGTGGCATATTCAGAGGAGCCTGTTGGCAAGAGCTAGTATTCCCTGCCCAGCCAACCAAATGACCTCTGCATTCTTCAGGTAATTGGGGCTCATTGAGAGGGAAGTGCAGAGGCAGCAGAGGATTGGCATAAAACTGAAAAGGAGTTCCGTCTGCATGAGAAAGGATAGCAAGTCTCTGAGGTGACCTCAGGGTGGAATTCTCTGTTAAGTCCACCCTGCCCCAGGGTGCTCCTACCCTCTTGGTCTTTTTAGCCAAGGTGTGATTTAGGCACCTGACTGTCCCGTTTACCTTAACAACTTTGGGAATCCATGTGATGATTTTGATACTTCTTCCTCATTTGGGACATTCAGCAGGAGCATTTGGGCTTCTGGGGCCCCTGAGACCAAAGAAGAGGGGCCAAGTGCCCTGGGAAATCAGCTGAAGGTCAACAAGAGACTGGTTGTGAGTTGCACCTGTCCTGAAGGCCCCAGTTGGGAAGCCATGGGCAGTCCAGATCAAGCCACGAAGTGCCCTATGACGGCCTAACAGGAGTGCCCATTGGCAGATCACATATGTAAATGTGACCTCAGACAAAAAGGAACCAGAGGACTAAGGGCAATAATAAGGTGGAATTTGCAGGTCAGCCCAGGAATTGGCAGAGGAAGTGGTTGTCTGATAACCCTTTGTGGAGAATGCGATTCCCCACCTGTGTGAGAAAAATAAACAGCTCTGGAGTCGTGTTCCTGACTCCAGAGGAACAAGAGTGTTCTAGAAAAGAGATTCCCTGGAAAATTGAAAATGTGGATCCTAGGGGGGAAATTAGGGATTGTGTCTTTCCCTGTTGAAAATGTTTGGATAGGAATAAATATCTTCAGGAAACATACATGTGTGTGAGTCTTCATTGAAAGTTGCTGTCTAGAACCCCGAGTGTTGATCTCTCTCCCCTCTGCCTTGGTCAGAGGCCCTGCTTTCTCATAGACTTACTGGGTTGGTCAGGAAGATTCTGACAAGGCAGCAGACAGGGAGAGGCAGGTGAGGGCCTGGCAGCCTTCAGGCTGGGACTGCCATGTGGTAACAAAGGATCAAGCCAAATGGCTGCTGGGGTGATGCTGTCATAGGGTCTCTAGAAAGTATTCATTCCTTCTGCAGTCTATAGCAGTAAAAATGTTTCCAATTCTTTGTTTAGAATGTTTCCATTCTTGTTCAGTAGCTGAGGAAGATCTGACTCTTGGAGGACAGGATATTTTGGTCTTGCAACTGGTTTCCAGGGTAGAAGCTAAGATGGTCCCAGTATAATTGAGTTATTGATTATTAATGGTGGGAAGATACAGGGGATGGCACAATTATTAAGGGAAAACATTATATTTATTTTTTGGTAGAGATGGGGTCTCACTGTTTGCCCAGGCTGGTCTTGAGTTCCTGAGTTCAAGCTCTCTTCCCATCTTGGCCTCTCAAAGTGCTGGGATTACTAGCATTACATTTTAGAATGGCATATCAGAAATAGCAATTCTAGTAGTGTGTATCTGTGGGAAATGGGGGAGTATTCTAAGAGCAGGAAATCAGATGCCAGGAAAACACCTCAGGATATGGCCCTGGAGGAAGGTATCCAGCTGTTCTTTTGGTGAAAAAGATGAAGAAACAGTCCTTTGGCAATAGGTTGATGGATATAGCAACTTGAAGTCATGGAAACAGTGCTCCGTTGCTCCTCCTCTCAGCCCTGCCTTAGTTTAGTATGAGTTTTTCTTTGGTTGTCTGAGCCAGTTTTTAAATATCTCACTATTTCTCATTTCTGAAACTTCCTCTTAATCACCTTGTTCACAGAGGAGGGCAGTGGTGGTGTGGGGGTTGAGGGCAGGGAAGTGGAGGCTTAGGATTAGAGAGATCAGTGTAGGATCAACAGTGGTGGGAGCAGGAACACACTCCAGTGGAGCAGTGCAGGGTCAGCCAGGCTGCTGATGCCATGAACTGGGTGGAATGTAAAGCTTGTGTTCCTACAAAGCACTCTGGTTAAGATGGCAGTTTATGTGGACAGACTGGAAAGCGCCCCTTCCATCTACTCTTCCTCGGTAACATCACCCACAATCTTATGATGTGCTCCAACTGATGCTGCTCATACTTGGAACACTACAGCTTGAAGCTAGAAAATGACTCTCAGGTATTTGCCCTAAAAAGGCGTTCCAGTGGAACCCTTCACTCAATCTTCAGTCTAGTTCCCCTTCCAGCAAACTTCACATGCGTAACTGTTCTTGGCTTGTTTTAATGAGATGACATCACAGAAAATAACTACATAAAGCAGCACCATGCCTGGCATGTAAGGAAGTATTTGTGCCAAACGTCGACAGATGATCCAAAAGATTTCCTTCTAAGCACCTAACACTGACTGAGGTCACTAAGACCACACTGGCAGCAATTTCAGGGACTGATGACATCTCCTTCCCTTGTACTCATCTTTCAGAGAGCAGGTCTGATTCCCTTACTGCAGGCCCCCATGAAGTCTGATACCGTTTGACTCTGTGTCCCCACCCAAATCTCATCTCTAATTGTTATCCCCACGTGTCAAGGGAGGGACCTGGTGGGAAGTGCTTGGATCATGGGGACGGTTTTCCCCCATGCTATTCTCGTGATACTGAATTCTCCCGAGAGCTGATGATTTTAAAAGTGTGGCAGTTCCCCCTTCACTTGCGTGCTTGCTTCCCCTTTGCCTTCCACCATGATTGTAAGTTTCTTAAGGCCTCCCCAGCCACACAGAACTGAATCAATTAAACCTCTTGTTTATAAATTATGCAGTCTCTGTATCTTCATAGCAGTGTGAGAACTAGGTCACTGCAAGAGATGTCCAAGTTACTGCTTTTTCATACATACTTTTTTACATTAATACTTTACCCACTAGGGGTCTTGTAAAAGAAGCCAAAACCGAGTTTGAGTGGCACTTATGTCAAAGGGAGACTAGCCCTGGGACAATAAGGACCTCTAGCCCCTAAGTCCAAATGGGTACAAAGGGGTCTTGGGAGATGTGGAGTGACCCTAAGCAGCAGCCACACATCCTTAGCAAAGGTAGCACATGAAACCAGCAGGAAGGCTGGTGGGTGAGAAGCAGTGCCACATCTAAGCAGTGTGAAAAGGCCTGGCAGGGTCAGGTTGGGGAGCAATACTGACAAAGCCAGAGGTGGGATACAGACTGGAAGCAAGTGTTTTAAAAGCACTGAATTTTTCAGAAAAACCCATCAGAAGTCACTTTAAAAGTTTTGATTGCTGTAATGAAAGAACTTTTGGGTCTCGGCACTGTAATCTGAAATTTGAGGGCTTAGACTCCACTTTTTGTTTTGTTTGAGATGGAGTCTTGCTCTGTCTCCCAGGCTCGGGTGCAGTGGCGCACTCTCTGCTCACCTCAAGCTTCGCCTCCCGGGTTCACGTCATTCTCCTGCCTCAGCCTCCCAAGTAGCTGGGACTACAGGCGCCTGGCACCACGCCCGGCTAAGTTTTTGTATTTTTAGTAGAGACGGGGTTTCACCATGTTAGCCAGGATGGTCTTGATCTCCTGCCCTCGTGATCCACCCACCTCAGCCTCCCAAAGTGCTGGGATTACAGGCGTGAGCCACCGCGCCCTCGCGGCCTAGACTCAGCACTTTTTAAAGAAGAGTTTACTGTAGATTCATTACATTAACTGATACAATTTAGGAATGTGCAAAGTCAGCACTGCTTTACAACTTGTAATTTTTGTAAATGTTTCACATGCATTTGAAACAACTAAGTATTGTAAAGTGTCTTAATGTGTGTTACAGGAAAACCAACTAGCAAATTTCTTAGCACTAGGAGACTTAATTTTGGGGGTCAGGAACTCAGGAATAGCTAGATGAATTCAAGCAAAATGCATTTATTTATTTGAAGTATTTTCTTTTACTCTTCAGTCTAGCTTGCGAGCATTCCCAATTAAAAATTGACTTCTGTTCTTGAAAGGGCAGTTAATATTTCCTTCCCATCATACACTTTTTAATAAGAGCAGCTAAACCTTGCCTGAGTGGTGCAGTGAAGAGGCACTGGGATGATCTAGGTTAAGTTCAACAACGACAAAATGGTTGAGGAAAAACGACTCAGATCACAAAAAAAATTCTGATCTTCCAGTTAATGTTACTGTTCTCAATTAGCTACAGAGACACCTTAAATGTCTCAAAAGATTCCGTCAGAAATCTGGTGGCTCTCAAGCATCCCCAACCTGTTCCAAGGAGAGTAATATTTCTCCAGGCAGCGAGAATGGGAAAGAAAAACATTAAGGAGTATCGTTCTCAAGTCCAGGCTATGCTTTTGGACATCATGAGGAAATTGCTTGCCCTCCATTACGTCCAGGGGGGCCAGTTCCCTACTCCTGAGGTGCTGCTGCCCTTGAGGGAGTTCTCGGCTCTGCTGGGCTTTTCGGGAGGAGTCCAGCCCCAGCACACGGCACAAGGGTGAGTGCCTGGGCTTCTCGGAGAAGTTCCAGTCCCCAGGAGTGATTTGCAGAACCAGAGACTCCCTTTTCAGGCTTGGGCAAAGCAGACGACTCCTGCTCCGCATCGGATCACACGCGGCCGGGCCCACGAGCCTCCTCCAACCGCCGTCCCGGGCCTCGGGGCTGCCGCTCCCCTCAGCTTCGGCTGTGCCCCTAGAGGCGAAGGCCGCCCTGCGCCCGGTCCCAGCCTTTCCCTCCCCTCTGGCCGGTCCTACTTACGTGGCCGTCCTGGGACCTGTGCCCAAACCCCTGGGGCCACGATCACGCCCCTCCCCTTCCTTCCCGCGTTCCCGCCCGGGTGGTGTACGGTGGTTCCGGGCCGCACGCACAGCCGCAGGGGTTTCCTCTCCTAGACTCGAGGCGGTGGCGCACCTGCAACCTCTAAAACTCCCGTCGACCCTCGCGGTCTAGCGGGAGGCGCGGAGGGCCGAGCAAGGCGATGGGAGAGCCGAGCCGGGGTGCGTGCGAGCGGGTGCCGGGAAAGCGCGGGGCCGCCCTAGGGGCTGGGCCTCTCTTTAAACAGTGGGAGGCCCACGAAGCGTCTAAAGCCCCAGGCTTCTCTTTTTGTTTGAGTTCGCTCTCTTCTGGTACAGGGTCGGAAAGAATGGAGAGGGGACAGAAAAGGCAGGCAGGGCAACTGAAGAGGCAGAGTCGAGGCAGAGGGTCAACGGGGCCTGGACCAGGGCAGGGCAGTGAGGAGGAAGAGTAGAGACGAGAGATTCAGGAAGTGTAGCGGTCAAGACTACGTGGGCCGAGACCCGTCTAAAATCGTAGGATGTCCCCCAAAGACCCTGGCCTTGACCTCTTTCCTGCTCTTCTCCGCCAGAGGCCCCCAAGGCAACGGTCCAGGGACCTTTCAGCTTGCCTGGGACATCGCAGAGACTGAGCCCCTGCGTCACAAATTTAAAGCCCATCTCAAAAGTCACGCACTGTCCTCTCAGACACCTCCCCTGCTATCCAAGTCTCAAAGCCCCTTCCTATGTTCACTTTGGCTCCCGCCCTTACACATGCCATGGTGGTTTGTTCTCATTCATTTTCTTGGTTATTCAGAGCTGAATCTCCAACAACATGCTTATTGTCTAGTGACATGAAACAGTTAACAGGAAGTTTCCAGAATCAATGAGTACTTTTGAAAACTGGGGTGACTTTCGGTCACTCTAGGAATTTATTATCACTAAAAAGAATGATGTTTGATGCAAAGACCCAAACTAAAAGGAACTAGAGAACTGCCCAGAGTCCTCATCTGCCATTCCCCTCCACTTCCACAATCCATCCTGTCCCAGGCTTGTAAGGTCTTTCAAAAGAGGCAAAACAACAAGCAAAGAGTAATTACTGCCCTCGCCCGCACCCAACCCCAGCGTGCGGTCATTATGGACTAATCTAAGAAAAAAAAAAAGTCAAGCTGCTTCATGTGAAAGGTCTCCCACCTTCCACCAAGCTGCAGACTGAATAAGCCAGGGAAGCACAAATCAAGCCAAAACTGAATGTAAAAAGGATGCCCAGTGGCAATGTGGATACACTTTGTCTACAAGTTCTGGGTAATAAGACAAAAAAGAGATAACTACTGAATTTATAAGGTGAAAATATCAGCAATCACTACTAATAAAAAAGGATCCCACTTACAGCAACAACAAACCTACCTAGGAACAATAAAAAATATGAGAACTCCATTAAATGAAAACTGCACTTACAATTTGAAAGGAGAAAAAAGGAATGTAAATTCTTCCCAATTTTACTTAAGTTATGAATAAATTCCCAGAGGGAGTTGGTGTCTGGAGGAGGCTTGAATAAATTTTATGCTGAAGGTGACTCAGGATAGTAAAAATAGCTTGTATATTTTCAAACATGGAAAGTGGGCATTTGCTTTTTATTAAAATTCACAGGCTGGGCGCGGTGGCTCACACCTGTAATCCCAGCACTTTGGGAGGGTGAGGCAGGCGGATCACGAGGTCAGGCGTTCAAGACCAACCTGACCAACATGGTGAAACCGCATCTCTACTAAAAATACAAAAATTAGTCGGGTGTGGTGGCGCATGCCTGTAATCCCAGCTACTCAGGAGGCTGAGACAGGAGCATTGCTTGCACCCGGGAGGCGGGGGTTGCAGTGAGCTGAGATCGTGCACTGCACTCCAGCTTAAGTGACAGAGTGAGACTCCATCTTAAAAAAAAAGAAAGAAGAAAAAAAAGAAAAATTCACATTAACCAGTAATGAAAACGGCAAGGTACTAGAGCAAGAGTAGACACCAGTAGTACTGTATTTAGTCACTAATTTTATACTATAATTGCCTAGTATTCACCAGTGTAATAGAATATGCATCTCGGAAACAGATTCTTGAATATATGAGAAAGGAAACACTGAAAGCCAATAACTAATTATCCAAAGCAAGCTTATTATTTGCAAATATCAGCTCACCTGACACCTTATATTATACTAAATAGGGAACAGCCATAAAGATACCATTCTTTTGGTTACAAAATTAGCAAAAACTAACAGCATAACAATATTCAATGTTGGGATTGGTGCATAGGGAGAAGTACTTTCAAAATAATGGCGGGAATGTGAAAGCAATTTAACAGTGTGTATCGAAGTTTTTTCAAAAGTTCATTCTTTGACCTGGTAGTTCAACTGATGTTACATCCCCTGTTGGGGTATTAAAAAACCATCCATTGTGAGGTTAAGAGATTTTAATGATCTAAGGGAAACTCTAAGAAATAGTGCAGCATGAATGATGGTTAAAAGCCTGAGATTTGGCATTAAATAGAATTTAACTCTCATCTCTGCTATTTACTAGTTTATGTGACCTTTGTTACTTAATCTCTCTAAATGTTTCCTTATGTATTTGAAAAGGGAAGGCATTATTATGAAGACTAACATATATATACAATCCTATATACTCAATAAATGCTAACTTATTAACAAACCATAAAATATGTTAAGACAGTAAGAGGTAGGATTTTATTTACAATGTAATCTGCCTATTTAAAAAATATATGGTATACACCAAAGTGTTGAGGATATCGTTAGTCAACAGAATTGAGTGCTTTTGATCTTTTTTATATATCCCTATAATCAGCACGCTACTTTCACAGTAAGAGGAAAACAAACACTAAATAGGTAGTAACAGAGTTAAGAAAGCAGCGTGTTTTATCATTAAATTGAAAACCTAACCTATCCTTATCTTAAAGCTAACTAGAACTAGTCAGCACAGTTTCCTTGTCGTAGGCTATGATTACAAACTAATGCTTTTCTCAAAGGTATTCCACCTTAGATAATCTGGGACAATACTTCATTATTCAGATCCTTATGTAAAATTAAAAAAAATGAATTTATGAAACATAAATTTATTTAAATAAATTTAAAGAAACACAAATGTGTTATTTTCAAATTGTAAATTTTATAACCATTATATAAATGGGCACTGATATACAAAATAATGTCAGTTGCTAAAACATGACAATTCACAGCAGGCCTACATCATATAATGGCAGAAATCTTTAAACACAAAATCTAATGATTAGAACCAGAAGTTGAAGGCCCACTGAAGGAGTCCTTAATATTATGAGGCCTAGGTTTCAAAAAGCTACCAGTTCTAGAACGGATTTTACTCTGGAACTGTTTCTTGACTATTTCTTGTTGCATCTCTTTCAGCGTGAAGTGGAATCTCTGAAACTCAGGTGTGGCATCAACAAAGTCAAGAAGGTAGTCCAAATTCTCTCTTACAGCAGATAATTTAAATTCAGCAGTCTGCTTCTCAGTTTCTCCTCCTTTTTGAACAACTTCCTTTGTTATTCCACCTTTGGTTTTTAGGAGACAACCCTTTTCTTCATCTCCATTTAACCACACCCTATTATCATCCAACTTAGTTTCCAACTCCCCACATTTTTCAAGAATTTCTCTATAATCCCCATCTTCTAAGCCTTGAAAATCATATTCAGGTTCCTTTTTGTAAAGAAGATTTTCCCATGCATTTGCTATGGTTATTTGTTTTACTTCATCCCAACTTTTTGCCCAGTTAAAAATTGCACTTTTTATATTGTACATTTTAATTTTGGAAACTCCTTTATCTCCTTTCTCTTGCTCATCATCACTTTCTTCAAATATTACAAGACTCTCTTCAAGTTGCTTCCATCTATACAGTCGTTTGCAACTCAAGATCACACCTTGATTCATTGGCTGAATCAAGGTTGAAGTGTTATGGGGAAAGAACATACATTTTATTCGACCATCCTCACTGGTTAGTGATTCAGAGGAAGGATGAGCTGGGCAACTGTTCAGAAGTAACAACGCCCTGATGTCCTCTTCATGAAATCTTAGGACATTAACTTGAAAATGTCGGACCTCAGGAACAAAGTTTTGAAAAAACCATTCTGAAAACAATTCTCTGGTGAACCAAACATCTTTACTGGGTTTATATATCACAGGCAATGTACTTGTGTCCTCTTTCACACTTTTGGGCAGTTTTGATTTTCCAATAATGATTGACTTTAATTTATGAGTTCCATCTGCATTTGCACATAAAAGGGCAGACAACCTTTCTTTGTTTATTTTCTTCCCTGGTAGGCAGATATCCTTCCTACTTGCCTGAGAATTTTCTGGCATTGACTTCCAAAAGAGGTCTGTTTCATCCCCACTGTATAGCTGAGCTAGACACAGCTTCTCCTCTTTGATTATCATGGACAGTTTTTGTCGAAATGGTTCAACATTTTCAGAAACTGAACTTAGGACTTGTTCGCCACATCCTTTTCGGTTCCCAATTGCATGCCGATTTCGAAATCTAAAAAGCCAACCAGTGCTAGCTTTGAAATCTGTTCGCCCAAAACACTGTGCGAATCTCTCTGCAGCAGCCTGAAGCTCCACGCCTCTTACCGGAACACCAGCTGAGCGTTTCTGTTGGTACCACATGTAGACCGCATCATCTACATCACCATATTTGGCTCCGGTTGTCCTCTTTCTCTTCTCAGCCCCTACTAATGGCATGTCCTGCTTTAGTACAAAGTCTAGAATTAACTTCTTATTTTTTTTAATGTCATAAAATGTTGACTTACTGATTCCAAATTCATCCATTACACTTTTAAGTGATCGTCCAGCTTCAATTCTACTTAGAACCTTCATTTTCTCCTCCAGATTCAGTGTTGTATATTTCCCTCTCTTATTCATACTGAATTTAACTCTGAACAACCAACAGGAAAAAACAAAGGGAAAAGCCTTAATGAACTGGCAAAAAAAACCCCCACATTTTTAAAACAAAACAGCTCAAAGCCCCAGAAGGCATGGGCATTGTATTGGAGGATAATGGACTGAAGGGGATAACCATGGCTGAAGAGTTAGTCTAGAGGTGGAGGTCTTACGTACTCCGAAAGCTCCCAGTTCCAAAGTCCTGTCTGGCTCTTGCTCCTGCAAGCCATGAGTCATCATTTTTCGGAATGCCACCTACTTCTTCTCTTTTGACAGATATAACAGCCTCGGTCAGGAATGACAAGAATACCTGCATACTTTCCCTAACTCAATACAGGAAAAGGGACAATATCAAGAGAGGAGGGACTGAGCAAGATGTGCTCACAAGAAAGGACCCAGGTGGAATAAGTTTCAATAAAAACCGATGCTTGAGAAGAAGGGAGTGTGAAAGACCCAAAGGCAATGACAGAGTAATCTTGTGTGTAGCAGAGATGCAATGTGGCTTCTCCCCTTCCAAAAAGACCTGATTTTACCTCACTGCCTGAAAAGAGAATGGCGCTCATATTGCTTTGTATATAGCGCTCACTGGGCAGCAGTTCATTTATCTGGATAAGGGCTACAAGGACCCTGACATCGGGATGTATGGAGAGTTGGAATTTAGGAACAGTTGTACCGAATCTTGAAGTGAAGAAGAAAGTAAGTCGTTTTTGTTGTACGTATGAAAGAAATCCAACTTTTACTGCATTCAATATAGTATTCTCAAGCACCGTGCTTTAACTTGAGTGTCTCTTGTGTTTGCCAAGGTAATATATAAGTATGTAAATAATTCGTTAGTGGCACTTTACCATTCTCAGGTCTTCTTTCTTGGGAACATCTGATGTATTCTCAAGTGCTATTTTTCACTGAAACTGTTCTCTGAGAACAAGTTTCAGAATCACAGTAATTCTTAGAGATGAGCCCAAAAGTTTTACAAATATTTCACCATAGTTAAAACATTTTAAAGATCTGTCCTTTCATTTGCTTTCCTAAATTTACATTGTAAGTAACATGCTTTTCATATTTGAGAGTTTGATTTCTCTTCAGTGTTTATTTTACTTAATTTGAACCAAGACTCAACTTTTCCACAGAAGAAATCTAAAAGGTTTCTCTGCTGCTGTTTCTGATCAATTGTTTCTCATAAATCCTGCTGGCAAACTCTTCTGTCCCTCTAGCCCTCAAATACTCTTTTCGGGTCCTCCTGGTGCTCCCCAAAGCCATTCCAGGTCCTTAGAAATGTCTTAGTCTAGATTAATTTCCTGGTTCTCATTCCAGATACACAACCTCATGGGAAGAAACAAAAACTGCCACTTTTATCCATTCCAGGTGCTATGAAGAAAAAAAAGTATGTCAGAGAAATAAGGGAAATGGCTGGTATCTCAGTTATTCTTCCTCTTATTTAGGGCAGAATCTGACTGGCCCATTCATTCCCCAACTACATAGAATTCTCTCTCTCTCTCTCTCTCTCTTTTCTGAGACAGAGTCTTGCTCTGTCACCCAGGCTGGAGTGCGATGCCACTGTCTCAGCTCACTGCAACCTCCGCCTCCTGGTTTCAAACAATTCTCCTGCCTCAGCTTCCTGAATAGCTGGGACTACAGGTGTGTGCCACCACACCCGGCTACTTTTTGTATTTTTTTGGTAAAGACAGGGTTTCACTATGTTGGCCAGGCTGGTCTCGAACTCCTGAACTGGTGATCCGCCCGCCTCAGCCTCCCAAAGTTCCGGGATTACAAGCGTGAGCCATCACGCCTAGCCCAAAGAAATCTCTTAAGTCTCTCATCTAATAACCCAGAAGAGTCAGACTACTGGTTTTCCTCTAACATTCACTGCAAGAAATGCCAACTATGAGTGATGGAGCATGGAGAAGATTACAAGAGAATATGGTAGTAATTAGGGTGTGGAACCAATGGCAGGCTAAGATAAAGCAACTTTCTAAATGAGGCAACTATAAGGCAATTAGTAAGTGATAACTCAGAGATAAATCTTGGTTTATTTCTTTCACTTGTAAATGGAAAAATAAAGTATCTGCTAACCAATAGCAGCACCATTAACTCCAGCCAGTCACCTAGCAAAAATATTCAGTTCACTATGGCAGTTGTGTGGGTGTCTCAAAATTAATGTATTTGCTTTCAATGCTTCTCAGCTGTACCGTCGTCTCTTTTTTTTTTTTTTTTTTTTTTTTTTTTTGAGATGGTGTCTGGCTCTGTCGCCCAGGCTGGAGTGCAGTGGCGCAATCTCAGCTCACTGCAACCTCTGCCTTCAGGGTTAAAGCCATTCTCGTGCCTCAGCCTCCCAAGTAGCTGGGATTACAGGCACGCACCGCCATGCCCCGCTAATTTTTGTATTTTTAGTAGAGACAAGGTTTTGCCATGTTGGTCAGGCTGGGCTCGAACTCCTGACCTCAAGTGATCCACCCACATAGGCCTCCCAAAGAGCTGGGATTACAGGTGTGAGCCACTGCGCCAGCTATGGTCATCATCTCTAAAACAGTGCCCAAGCAAGGGGAGGTGAATGAAACCAAAAGGAAAGGCTCGAGAAACATTTGTGGGCTTCAAAGGATAAGCCACTATGGCAGCAAACCTCACATAATGAAAATCATCAGTGGCCCTCATTCACTATTCACAATTTGTGCCTTGCATGCCTCTTTTTCCCATGAATCCCTTTTCCATTTTCTTCTCCCTTTAACCAACTTCCTAACTATATTATGAATCAGGCCTGTCAACGATATCCAAGGGCACTGCTTAGCACTGCTAGCAGAACTTCACTTATTCAACTTAATAAATGCTAATTATATATTCAGCATTGGGCCAAGTGATAAGAATCTTAATGCTGAGGGCGTTACTGTCCACTGGTTCTGACAGACTGAGAACAATACTTACTTCTGAAGAAATGAAGTCCCAACCTGGCTGAGATATTAAGGAAATGAACCTACTTAGACACATATTCAAGTGACTTAGGCAGACGCTCATTATTAAATCTGTTTATCTTTCCCTCTCACTTAAAAAGGATCAAGATCTATGCCTAAGATGAGTTACATCCCACCCTATCCAAAAGCAAACATAGCATAATGACCTGGCAATGGCCTCTCATCTTCATTCTCACCTTAAACTTACCTTAGATGAACTGCCCTAGAAAGAAGCTCGGTCAAAAACGCTCAAATGGTGCTCCAGGATTTACTTTCTTTTTTCTTTTTTTTTTTTTGATACGGAGTCTCGCTCTGTTGGCCACGCTGGAGTGCAGTGGGCAGATCTCAGCTCACTGCAAGCTCCGCCTCCCGGGTTTACGCCATTCTCCTGCCTCAGCCTCCCGAGTAGCCGGAACTACAGGCGACCGCCACTGCGCCCAGCTAGTTTTTTTACTCTTTAGTAGAGACGGGGTTTCACCATGTTAGCCAGGATGGTCTCGATCTCCTGACCTTGTGATCCGCCCGTCTCAGCCTCCCAAAGTGCAGGGATTACAGGCTTGAGCCACCGCGCCCGGCCCCTCAGGATTTACTTTCTTAAATGCACTCTTTTCATTCCCATTCAAAGGACTCCAGTATAAGTTCTACATAAACTCGTTTTCTAACTTTTAAAACTCTTCCTCTAAATGCAGCCCAACTCAGTAAAAACGTACTTAAGATCTCACACTCTAATAGTTTCCAGCTTTTAAAGCCTTTACTCCCACCCTTCCCTCGGCCTGGAATGTGTCTCCATACCCTGCTGTGGACAAAATCCCTGTGGACAAAAGGTCTTTTATAATTTCCCCAACCCCAAATCAACTTTGATTTTCTCGGAGTTCTCACAGAATTCAGTTTATGTCCTATTCTTACTTTGTGTTACTGATATTCATGACATTGCCTCAGTCCTTTCAATAGACTGCTTAAGGACAAAGACGTCTTTTTTTTTTTTGAGACGGAGTCTCGCTGTGTCGCCCAGGCTGGGGTGCAGTGGCGCGATCTCGGCTCACTGCAACCTCCACCTCCCGGGTTCACGCCATTCTCCTGCCTCAGCCTCCGAGTAGCTGGGACTACAGGCGCCCGCCACCACGCCCGGCTAGTTTTTTGTATTTTTAGTAGAGACGGGGTTTCACCATGTTAGCCAGGATGGTCTCCATCTCCTGACCTCGTGATCCACCCGCCTCGGCCTCCCAAAGTGCTGGGATTACAGGTTTGAGCCACCGCGCCCAGTCAAGGACAAAGACGTGTTACTCAGCTCTGTAACACTGGCTACGCATAGCTGACTTAATAGTCCCTTGACTGCTATAGGCTGACGTTACAAAAACTGGTAATTCGGAAACCACTCATACTGGACTTATTAAATAATCCCTCAACTGGTACAGACTGACATTACAAAAACTGATTAATTCAGAGATCACCGAACACCCAAAACACTTAGATTCTTATAACTATGATTCAGTAAATATGTGTGGAATGCTTATCTTATCCAGGTGACTATGTTAGGCGCTGCATGAGATACGAGATGAAAACAAGGTTCCCATTTTCCTGGGAAGAATACTGGAGTGGAAAACGCAGAAGATATCACAACAGGAGAGCTATTTCCGATTAGCCGCCGCCACTGCTGAGCTATGTGACCCTGAGCAAGTCATTAGGTCTTCGTTTGTCTGTCAAGGAGAGGTAGAAAAAGTACCTATTTCACAGGTTCAAACCTACCTCACAAGAAAAAATAGTTGTGGGGAATGCGTCTCGAGACCTAGAAAACGGTACAAAACCCTCGGGGGGCCGTTGTTTCTGAGCTAACCAGTGGCCCGACCCGGACAAAAAGCCTCTACGTCGAGGAGGCTGCGACGAGCCCAGCAACAGCTCGAGCACTGCCGGCCGGGCCGCGGGAAGCCCGAGGACGCGGCGCGCGCAGCTGGGCGGCGACCCTTACCCGGCGAGGCTCCCGGGCCCCGACAGCCACACAGAACAGACGTGGCAGTGCGACGCCTCCCCCACTGGGGACACCAGACGGCGACAGCCACGCGGTGAGCCGGTGCAAGGCCCTCTAGGCTTCCGCGGGTCTGGAGACTCGGTAGCGTTAACCCTTCCCCACCTCCGGGGCCGGCAGCAGTTTCTCTGGCGAGGAAGTAGGACGGTTTCAGACGCCTTAGCCGGAAGGCGGGCCTCCGCGCGCCCTCGGAAAGCGTCACTTCCACTTCCGGCCGACTCTCGGGCTCTGAGCCTGGACAGGGCAGCGGTAGGGCAGCACCGCTGTGGGACGGCGGTTGCGCGCCTCAGGTCGGCAACCTTCCGCGCGGCGGCTTGAGTTTGAGCGTCAGAAAGCGAGGAGCGGCCTTCACGGAAGCCAGGCTGGCCGAGGTAACCGAGAAGCAGCTTCCCCTATGGCTTAGACCCTGAAGTCGCTGAAGCGGCGGCGGCCGCAGGGAGGCAGACATTTTCCGTAGGCGGCGGCCGCGGCGCTTCCGGGCCGCGCGGCTGGATCCTGAGGCGGGGCCCCCGTCGGGCTCGAGAAACCATTCTCTCCCTGCTTTTCGCAGCTATAGTCCAGAGGCGCGGCTGAAGCTCGCTGGGACACTGCCCGCTTGCTTAGTGCCCGCCGGCACGCCTGTCGCAGACACAAGCTGTGGCGAATCCGAGTGCTGGCAGGCAGCAGTGCCTGCAGCTCCTTTACCTCAGACCCTTTACCGCCTCCGCTGGCATTTCCGTGTCCGGCTGATGTTATGCGGTCGGTTGAGCCTCAGGGCTAGCGGCTTCTGCTGATGCAAAAACACAGGAAGTGTCTCTGTGCTTCCGGAGCCGGGGTGGGCAGCGGGGCGCTGGCCACTTCTTTGAATACCGGTGGCATCCTGGCCAGAATTTCGGTGCCGTTTCTGCTGGCTTACTTCAGGAAAAGTGAGGCTCACGGCTCTCCTCAGCCCCACTTAGAAGTCTAAATGACCTTCCGAGAAATGTAAAGTCAGCAAAAGTTTCACTTTCATCGTCACCAGCTCCTATTGGAGTTGATAATTCGTAGACATCAGCGACAAAAAGAAAATATGACTTGATATTTTGTAAATAAAATATCCTTTCTTACAACGTGATATTTTGTAAACAGACCAGTTGTGATTTTGTCCAGATCAAGTAAGCACAGTTAAAAATGCGTGTAGGCCTGGCGCGTTGGCTCGCGCCCGTAATCCCAGCAATTTAGGAGGCCAAGGTGGGTGGATCACGAGGTCAGGAGTTCGAGACTAACCTGGCCAAGGTGGTGAAACCCTGTCTCTAATAAAAATACAAAAATTACCCGGGCATGGTGGTGTGTTCCTGTAATCCCAACTACTCGGGAGGCTGAGGCAGGAGAATGACTTGAACCCGGGAGGTGGAAGTTGCAGTGAGCTGAGATCACGCCACTACACTCCAGCCTGGGTGACAGGGAGAGACTTCATCTCAAAAAAAAAAAAAAAAAATTAATATAAATCATCTGCATGGCACGCTTTATGTGTCTTGCAAAGAAGAATGATGGGCATATTTTTGCTTACTTGGGAGACATGGTCTGACAATAGTTTACTTTTTTACTTTCCTTCTGTAGTAACCCCTCCCCCCACTTTATCTGGGTTTCACTTACCCGCTGTCAACTGCGGTACAAAAAATATTAAATGGAAAACTCTAGAAATAAATAGTTCATAAGTTTTAACCCTTTTTTTTTTTTTTTTGAGATGGAGTCTCGCTTTGCTGCCCGGGCTGGAGTGCCCTGGCGCGGTCTCAGCTGACTGCAACCTCTGCCTCCCGGATTCAAAGAGTTCTCCTGCCTCAGCCTCCTGGGTATCTGAGACTACAGGCACGCACCACCACACCTGGCTAATGTTTGTATTTTCAGTGAAGAAGGTTTCACCATATTGGCCGGGCTGGTCTTGAAGTCCTGATCTCAGGTGATCCACCCACGTTGGGCCTCTGAAAGTGCTGGGATTACAGGCATGAGCCACCGCGCCCCGCCAGTTTTAAGTAACTTATTACAGTGTTTTATTGTTAATCTCTTATTGTATCTCATTTATAAATTAAACTATCATAGCCATGTATACATAGAGAAAATAGTAAAATGCAGTTAGATGCTGTTGGGGGTTTTAGGTATTCACAGAATGTACTGGAACTTACACCCCTTGGATAAGGGGGTACTACTGTATTTTGATCTCACTGTCTCAGCTCTTTTGCCAGTATTCCTACAATGGAAAATCTAAAATGTTGTTTTTTAAGGTGCCTTTATTTTTAGTTTTTAAATTAGAGAGACAAAGTCTTGCTCTAACTCCCAGGCCAGAGTGCAGTGATGAGGTCATGGCTCACTGCAACCTTGAATTCCTAGGCTCACGTGACTCTCCCACCTCAGCCTCCTGAACTAGAACTACTAGTGTGCTCTACCATCCTGGCTTTTTTTTTTTTTTTAATTTTGTGTTTTGTAGAAACGGGGTCTTGCTATGTTGCTCAGGCTGCTCTGAAACTCCTGGCTGAAGTGATCCTCCCACCTCGGTCTCCAAAAGTGCTGGGAATACAGGCATGAGCCACTGCACCTGGCCTAAAATGTTTTTAAAGTGAAGGCTTCCATCTTCACAAGAGGGTGAAGGGTCATAAAAGTTGTACTCCCCTTACTAAAGACAGACTGGGATGATCTGTTAAAATTTAAGAGAATCTCAGAATGTTTTCCTAATCTTATTTTCTCCTATTCTTATGGGGAAGATGGGATAGGAGGCACACCAGTTAAATCCTTGGAAAATCCCAAAATACCTTTCAGCCAGTGGGTGCCAATTTTCTTACCCACCAACCTTTCCTAAATTGTTTTTCTTTTTATAAAAAAGACAGTTGTCCACTGACATTTGTCTGTTTTGTGCTGTGCTTGAGCTGAATAATAGAAAAGGAGAAAAACAAAGAACCTGCTAGTTGATTTTGAAGGGAAGACAGGACATCTTTTCTGTTCTTTTTTCTCATAAGTAGCAAGTGATGAGGGTCATGTGAGTTTCTTATTGATATGTACTTTTTTTTTCTTGTCCTCAGTGCTTTTAGGAAGAAGATCCTTTTATTGCTTTTGTACAAGACCAGACGGGATCTCATTTGTCAAACGTGGTACCAATTGGGTGTCTTAACATAGGAACAGAACTTCCTAGAGCAGAATGATGATGGTAGATCTGAAAGTGGCTGCATACTTGGACCCTCAGATCAGGGCTTTGTGGGAGACCAAGGGACCTGCAAGAGAGAGCTCCGGTCAGAGTAAAAAATCTCCTCAAATGGACAGTCTCGATCCTAAGAGCTCTTGCTGGCACTTCCGGAACTTCACTTACGATGAAGCAGCTGGACCTCGTGAGGCTGTCAGCAAACTTCAAGAATTATGTCATCTATGGCTGAGGCCAGAGATCCACTCAAAAGAGCAGATACTGGAACTGCTTGTGCTAGAGCAGTTCCTGACTATTCTGCCCAGGGAGACACAGACCCAGATGCAGAAGCACCATCCACAGAGCATTGAGGAGGCTGTGGTTCTGGTAGAACACTTGCAGAGGGAATCTGGTCAAACATGGAATGGGGTGAGAAGAAAGATTCCTGGCATGTACAGTGAAATAGGATGCAGGTGGATATAGTAGCGATGGTGGCAGTTAGTTGAGAAATTAGATGCATTAGGTCACTGTTTTTTTTTTAGGACAGTTAAGGTGGGAGTTGAAACTACAGACCCACAGAAAAGTTCAGAGGTTTCAGAGATTGTGGCAGATACTTCCCTGGCCTTAGAGAAAGAGAGTTGCTTTTGCCCTCTTTGGAGCCAGGGTGAATTGAGGGTGATGGGCCTAGTCTGGCTTGGCCAAGGAGACAGGACTTAAGTACTTAGAAACAGAATAAAAGGTAATAAAGAGTCAGGGAGGCCGGGTGCAGTGGCTCACATCTGTAATCCCAGCACTTTGGGAGGCTGAGGTGGGTGGATCATCTGAGATCAGGGGTTCAAGACCAGCCTGGACAACATGGTGGAACCCTCTCTCTACAAAAATAAACAAATTAGCTGGGCATGATGACTGGTGCCTGTAATCCCAGCTATCCTGGAGGCTGAGGAGGGAGAATCATTTGAACCTGGGAGGTTGCAGTGAGCCAAGATCACGCCATTGCACTCCAGCCTGGGTGACATAGCAAGACTCCATCTCACGAAGAAAAAAAAAAAAGGGGGGGGGGCCGGGCACAGTGGCTCACACCTGTTATTCCAGCACTTTGAGAGGCCGAGGCAGGCAGATCCCCTGAGCCCAGCCTGGGCAACATGGTGAAACCCCATCTCTACAAAAAACATCAAAATTAGCCAGGCATGGTGGCACACACCTGTGGTTCCAGTTACTTGGGAGGCTGAGTCAGGAGAATCACCTGAGCCCAGGAGGTGGAGGTTGCAGTGAGCTGAGATCGCACCACTGCACTCCCTTGGGTGACAGAGTGAGACCCTGTCTTAAAAAAAAAAAAAGGGGGCAGATCCACAAGGAGAACACAGGAAAACAAGGACATTTAAAGAAAAGGAGAAATTGCCAGGTTCGGTGGCTCATGCCTATATTTTGAACACTTTAGGGGTCGAGGTGGGAGGATCACTTGAGACCAGTCTTGGGAACATAGTGTGACCTTGTTGCTATGAAAAAAAAAAAGAAAACAAGCCAGGCTAATGGCACATGCCTGTAGTCCCAGTTTCACAAGAGGCTGAGGTGAGAGGATTGCTTGACCCAGAAGTTTGACGCTGCAGTGAGTTGTTATTGCAGCATTGTACTCTGGCCTGAGCAACAGAGTGAGATCTTGTCTCTAAAAAAAAAAATGTTTTAGGCCGGGCACGGAGGCTCACACCTGTAATCCCAGCACTTTGGGAGGCTGAGGCGGATGGATCACAAGGTCAGGAGTTTGAAACCAGCCTGACTAACATGCTGAAACCCCGTCTCTACAAAAAATACATAAACTAGCTGGGCGTGGTGGCATGTGCCTGTAATGCCAGCTACTCAGAAGGCTGAGGCAGGAAAATTGCTTGAACCCAGGAGGCAGAGGTTGCAGTGAGCTGAGATCACACCACTGCATTCCAGCCTGGGCAACTGAGCGAGACTCCATCTCAAAAAAAAAATGTTTTTAAATATTAGGAAAAATCCAGCCTGGGCAACATGGTGAAGCTCTGTCGCTACAAAAAATACAAAAATTAGCTGGGCGTGGTGTCGTGTGCCTGTAGTCCCAGCTACTCGGGAGGCTGAGGTAGGAGGATCACCTGAGACTGCAGTGAGCCATGACTGCACCACTGTACTGCAGCCTGGGTGACAGAGTGAGACCCTGTCTCAAAAAAAAAAAAAAATAAAATAACTAGGGGAAGACTGCAAAAGAAAAGAGAACATAGAAAAAAGGGAAACAAAGATTTGGAAAAAAGAAAAATCCCAACAGAATAGCCAAGGAGAAGAAATGCACTGATGGGTAATGTCCTCCCTACAGTAGATGAAAGCCTCTACTGCCTTCCCTTAATGGTGGTTCCTTGGCTCTGCTGACAAGTAGGGAGCCAGGGTATGACTTTGGTGGGTGGCGACACATCTACTGACCTCAGGTCTGCTGGGAAGAATACAGGGCAGGACCTATGTACTGTGTCAAAATCATCTGGAGGTAGGTTGGAGCCACTCTTTCCCCTTTTTTCTCCATTCTGTCCCAATTCTCTGAAAACCTGTGGCTGTAGGCATAATCAGGCTGACAGGAAGACTTTTAAATTAATTTCTTTGAATTTTAGTGAAAAGTAGAAGATAGAAAACCACAATTGTGGGTTTGAAGTCAAGAGAAAAAGCCTGACAAGACAGCATTAGAATGAGTGGCCTGCCCGGCCGGGCACAATGACTCACACCTGTAATCCCAGCACTTTTGGGAGGCCGAAGTGGGCAGATAATCTGAGGTCGGGAGTTCAAGAGCAGCTTGACCAGTATGGAGAAACCCCATCTCTACTAAAAATGCAAAAATTAGCCGGGCATGGTGGTGCATACCTGTAATTCCAGCTACTTGGAAGGCTGAGGCAGGAGAATCACCTGAACCTAGGGGGCAGAGGTTGTAGTGAGCTGAAATTATGCCACTGCACTCCAGCCTGGGCAACGAGCGAAACTCTTCACAAAACAAACAAAAAAAAGATGAGTGGCCTGCCCAACCCTGCCAGTGGCCTGACCTAGACCATATACAGAGGAGTAGAAGCTGCTGTGTTGAAGGGCTGGCAGGAATCATGGTTTGTTTCCTTTTACCCTAGTTTTCTCCTATTTGTGTATAGACATTTGTGGAACATTGGTGGCCCAGTATCTTTAAGCCTTTGTCATTTTTTTTAGTGTCTTACACTACCGACAATGTGGGCTGTATACCTGTTGCTCTGCCTCCATCCCCACAAACCAAAAGTAAGTTCTGTGGTAACAAGGATGGGAATTATTTCTAGGTTGCAGTCCATGAGCTGGGAAAGGAGGCAGTGCTCTTGGGAGAAACAGCAGAGGCCTCAAGTTTCAGGCTGAAGTCAGCAGATTCCCAACCAGTGGACGTATCCCAAGATGAAGAATTTTGGAATACATACCAGGGTCTGCAAGAACAGCTCAGCAGGAATACTCATAAAGAGACTGAGCCTGTGTATGAGAGGGGTAAGGAGCTTCATGATAATTTCCTTCTCCTGGGAGCTGTGATAATAGTTTATTCACCCAAAATGTCATAGGCATTTTTTGAATACTCTGCTCTGTGGATTTGTAAAACCAGCTTTGATAGCAACTATGATGTCCTTCCAGACAGCAGTAGAAATGCCAACTGTGGATGAAAGTGGGAGTTGGCCGAGGGAACAGAAATAGCTAAACCCCAGAACTCTTCTTGGTAATAACACATGAACTCTGTTCCTTAGAAAAGTGGAGAGGAAGGAAAGAAATAGAGTGAGAAGGCTTAGGGTCACCTCATCGTCATAAAATACAGAAGGAGTTGGGATCAGATGGGCTGTTAGTGGCAGAATGTGAAAACAATTGTGTACCAGGAAAAACAAAAGACAAAAAACTTCATCTCCTACCATACGGTGGAGTCCCTGAGTACTTCATTTTAAGATATCAAATTTTGGTCTAACTCAGAAAAATATGAGAGGAAAAAGAGATTTCCCTTTTATTTCTCTGATGAAGACTGAGGAAATGGTTAATTGGGGAACTGGTTCTAGGGGCTGGTGGATATTTGGTTCTTATTTATGAAGAGACTGCTTCAGGCATCACATACACCACACGTGTAAAGGTGTCCTATCTGTACTTAAGTCAGGATCAGTATTTTAGAAATGAGCTCAGGATTTTATAGATAAAAGAGATTTCTTCTGGCTCTTTTCCCCCCACAGCTGTGCCTACTCAACAGATTATAGCCTTTCCTGAGCAAACAAACACCAAAGACTGGACAGTGACACCTGAGCACGTCTTGCCTGAGTCCCAGGTGAGCTGTGCTTTCCAGCTGTTTAGGGCTACCTTTCTCTGCTATACACGATTCAAACTGTCCAGGAGGGGTTCAGAGGTGTGTTAGTCCCGGGTGTTCTCTGGGCAACTGGGTACCTCCCAGGCTGTGGGCTGACCCCTTGGCTCCTTTTTTTTCTGCCTTCTCACTTAAAAAAAAAAATGTTCTGTTAATTCCTTTATCGCCTGGCCTAACATGCAGTTCACAGCCAGGTGGCTAGGCTGCTTCTGTATCGTGGCAGGTTCTGAGCTGAAGTCCATTCTCTTCTTTAGAGCTTGTTGACATTTGAAGAAGTGGCCATGTATTTTTCCCAGGAAGAATGGGAGTTATTGGATCCCACTCAGAAGGCCCTCTACAATGATGTAATGCAGGAAAACTATGAGACTGTCATCTCTCTAGGTAAAGATTTTCCCTTCCCTTTATGTAGTTGAGTACTCTATTCTTGGCTTACTGAGAAGGAACCCCAGTGAGGGGTGTCTCACTGTTCCAGGAGCTGGTTGATTCTCAACTAGATGGTGTAGGGGAGGGTGTAGGTAGTGTATCCAGATCACCTGGGGAGCTTTTTCCAAATGTACGTGCTGATTGCTTACCCTACATGGAGTTCTTAATCCCTTCCCTCTCTCTTCCACCAAACTTCCTCTTCTATGTCTTTCTTATCTCAGTAAGGGGCACAACCATTATCCAGTTGCTCAAGGCATACAAAGTAACAGTCCTCCTTTGTTCTGATCTTGTCATCATACCCCATTGTTAATTCATTAGCAAGTTTTCTTAGCTTTACTTTGACGTATCCTAACTCCAACCATGTCTCAGCTTCTTGCACTGTTAGCATCCTGGTGTAAGCCAGTGTCATCTTGAACCAGGCGTACATGAGTAGCTTTTTAACAGGGGCCCCTGCATCTCCTTGTGCCCTTACACAGTCTGTTTTCTATACAGAAGCTAGATTGAGCTTTTAAAAACCTAATCAGATCATGACATTTCCTTGCCTCAAAAGCCTGTGGTCACTTACATTCAGAAAAAAAAAAAAAGTCTGATATTACCAGGGCTCCAGAACACTCTACAGTCTGGTTCCTGCTCACCTGTCTGCCCTCATCTGCTACTCAAGCCCTTGCTCAGTCCTTACCAGCCACTTAGCTGGTCTCCTTGCTGTTAGTTGAATTTGTCAAGTTCATTTTTACCCTCTTGTTTAATTTTATTTGGCACACTGGGCTTCCTGAGTACTTCATTTTCAAATTGAGTACTTCTAAGTTTTGCTCAACTCAGAACAATTTATATCATGCGAGGGGGCAAAAAACCCATATATATATACATATCTCTTTTTATTAACTTTCCTCATGAAAACCGAGGATAATCATCTGGGGAACCGGTTCTAGGGGCTGGTAGACACTTGGTTCTAATTTACAAAGAACCAGGTGGTTACCATATACACTCTTAAAAAGGCGTCCTATCTTTCCAGAAAGAATCAGAATCTTCTGTATTTTAGAAATGAGCTACGGATATTCATAGAAACAAGAGAAATGCCCTCTGGCTCTTTTCCACCCACAGCTTTGCCTGCTCAACAGATTTTAGTCTTTCCTGAGCAGACAAACACCAAAGACTGGACAGTGGCACCTGAGCTCCTCTTGCCTCAATCCCAGGTGAGCTGTGCTTTCCAGCAGTGTAGGGCTACCGCAGCATGACCTTGTCTGCCTTTCCCTGCTGCCCAAGACCCATACTGCCCAGCATGTGCCCTGAGGCATGTTAGCCCCAGAGGTTCTACCCTGGACAATTAGGCTTGGCCCAGAGGGAACTGGGTACCTCCTAGGCTGTTTGCTGACCCGTTGGCTCCTTTTTTTCTGCCTTCTGCCCTGCTTTTTTTTTTTTTTTTTTTCCCTTAAATCGTGTTGTTAATTTCTTTAGCGCCTGGCCTACCATGCAGTTCATACCCAGTTAGGCTGCTTCTGCAGTGGCAAGTTTGGAGCTGAAGTCCATTCTCTTCTTTAGAACTTGTTGACATTTGAAGAAGTGGCCATATATTTTTCCCAGGAAGAATGGGAGTTACTGGAATACACTCAGAAGGCCCTCTACAATGATGTAATGCAGGAAAACTATGAGACTGTCATCTCTCTAGGTAAAGATTCTCCCTTCTTTTTGTGTAGAAGTTGAGTAATCTGTGCCCAGCTTACTGAGAATGAACCCCTGTGAGAGGGTCTCAGTGTTCCAGGAGCTGGTTGATTCTCAACTAGACAGTGTAGGGGAGGGTGTAGGTAGTGTATCCAGATCACTTGAGGAGCTTTTTCCAAATGTACATGCTCATTCCTTATCCTACGTGGAGATCTTGATCCCTTCCTTCCCTTTCCCCAAATCTTCTCCATCATGTTTTTCCCATCTGAGTAAGGGGCACCACCATTATCCAGTTGCTCAGGGCGAACAAAGTACTGTCATCTTTTTTTTTTTTTTGAGACGGAGGCTTGCTCTGTCACCCAGGCTGGAGTGCAGTGGCGCGATCTCAGCTCACTGCAAGCTCTGCCTCCCGGGTTCACACCATTCTCCTGCCTCAGCCTCCCAAGTAGCTGGGACTACAGGCGCCCGCCACCATGCCCAACTCATATTTTTTGTATTTTTTTAGTAGAGTCAGGGTTTTACCATGTTAACCAGGATGGTCTCAATCTCCTGACCTTGTGATCTGCCTGCCTTGGCCTCCCAAAGTGCTGGGATTACAGGCATGAGCCACCGTGCCCAGCTAGTACTGTCATCTTTTACCCTGATCTTGCCATCATACCCCACTGTTAATTCATTAGCAAGTTTTCTTAACTCTACTTCGACATATCCTGACTGCAGCCATGTTTCAGCTCCTTGCACTGCCAGCATCCTGATCTTAGCCAGTGTCATCTTGAAGCAGGTCAATGTCAGTAGCTTTCTAACAGGTCCCCTGCCTCCGCTCTTGTCCTCCCACAGTCTGTTTTCTACACAGAACGCCGATTGATTGTTTGAAAACATAATCAGATGGTTGCGTTTCCTTGCTTCAGAAGGCTGTGGTTACTTCTTACCATATTTGGAGAAAAATCTAAACTTCTTACCAAGGCTTCAGGACCCTCCATGGTCTGGTTACTATGGACTTCTTTGCACATGTGTCCTGCTACTGGTGTGCTTGTGCACTCAGTCCTCTTTAGCCACACTGGTCATCTTTCTGTTACTTGAACTCACCAGGCTTATTTCTACTTTTCCTTTGCCTTGCATACTTTTCTGCCATGCGGCAAAACTCACTTTTAGGTTTCTGCTCAAGTATTACTTTCTCAAAGAGGTGTCCCACAGGACCTTATCTAAAATAGCTTCACAGGAGCAGAATCTTAAATACTGTTTACCATGATTTAGTTTTCTTTAAAACATTTATCACTCCCTGACATTATTTTGTTTATTGATTGATTGTGCCACCCCTATACTATAATGTAAAGTCCATGAAATTAGGGGTCTTCTTCACTGCTATATCCCTAGCCCTCGAGCAGTGCCTAACACACCATAGCCACTCAGTACATGTTTGTTGAATGAATGAGTGACAGTTTCATATCTAGCAATCTGTAATTAGAGAAATTTCACGAAGTGATTTTGGTCTATTTCTTGTACCTGCATATGAACCAGTAATCTATAGGAATGGTAGAAATCTATCCTAGCTGAGGGCCTGTGGCTAAAGAATAAAGGCTAAATAAAAAGTAACTGTAATTATAATAGTAATCACTTGTGCTTATGATACTCAAGTCAGCATCCTTCACATTGGCTCCGCCATACCTGGTCTTATCCAGGCTGAGTCCTTCTAAAGAGTTAATAAGACCAGCTTATATTCCCTGCAACTTCTGGAGCTTGGTTCCCCCTTGGTTGGATATAGGGTATTGATGGCAAAAGAGGGAGAATGTGTACTGGATTCCCATTCCCTGTATCCTTTTCATTGATCCACCATAGGTTTATTTCTTAGTCTCTGCTTTGCATAGCTACCTATAAGTATAGCACAGTATAAACATGATACTAGATCTTGGAGTCTATCCATTTAACCATTTGGAGTAACAAATTGTAAAATGTCTTTGGTCATCCTGAAACAGTCTGGGATTAGTGGACCAATTCACTGTTAAGTTACCAGTCCTTGACCTCATTTTGTCCATTTGACAGCATTGTTTGTGCTCCCCAAACCTAAAGTGATCTCCTGTCTAGAGCAAGGTGAAGAGCCATGGGTTCAAGTATCCCCCGAGTTTAAGGATAGTGCCGGAAAATCTCCTACAGGTAAATATACCATGGGAAGTGGAGAAATGTGCCTTGATATGAACTTTTGCAAGGGCTTAACATTTTAAGATTTTGTTCCTTTTTTTAAAAATCATTGAATTTTTCTTTTTATTCCTATGATTTTCTTGTTCTGGGATACAGATGGGTGATTATGTTTATTCCAACAGGGTTAAAGCTCAGAAATGACACTGAAAATCATCAGCCTGTATCTCTTTCTGACTTAGAAATACAAGCATCAACAGACATCATATCAAAAAAGGCCAAAGTAAAAGTTCCCCAGAAAACAGCAGGCAAAGAAAATCATTTTGATATTCACAGATTGGGGAAATGGCACCAAGATTTTCCAGTGAAGAAAAGAAAGAAACTTTCAACCTGGAAACAAGAGCTGCTCAAACTTATGGATCGTCACAAGAAGGATTGTGCAAGAGAGAAGCCTTTTAAATGTCAGGAATGTGGGAAAACCTTCAGAGTTAGCTCTGACCTGATTAAGCACCAAAGAATTCACACTGAAGAGAAACCCTATAAATGTCAACAGTGTGATAAGAGGTTTAGGTGGAGTTCAGATCTTAATAAGCACTTAACAACACACCAAGGAATAAAACCATATAAATGTTCATGGTGTGGGAAAAGCTTCAGTCAAAATACAAATCTACATACACACCAAAGAACTCATACAGGAGAAAAGCCCTTCACGTGTCATGAATGTGGAAAAAAATTCAGTCAGAACTCCCACCTTATTAAACACCGGAGAACCCACACAGGTGAGCAGCCATACACTTGCAGCATATGCAGGAGAAATTTCAGCAGGCGGTCAAGCCTTCTTAGACACCAGAAACTCCACCTGTGAAGAGAAGCTTGTCCAGTGTCCTCATTCTGAAGACATTCACCAAATGGAGCTTGACACTAAAATTTGTGTAAAACAGAAATCACAAACCTTGAAAAATTTTACATCAGAAAATGGCGGGGATAAACATATGTTTCACAGAAAATAATCAAGACTTGGTCTGCAGCCACTCAGTAGTTTTCTGTGGTCACAGAAGTAAACATTGTTCGTTTTGCATTGATCTCTCCAGTCATTCTTGAACACATCCAATAGATACATTTGCAGCGTGGTCTTCCAAAATGAAAAGCAATAACATGCATGTTTAATTGCATACCATTCTCTTCACAGTAGCAGGCTTACTAATTTCAATAGTCTCATGAGGCAGAAATGAATTACAATGTAAAGTGTTCCAAGAATGAAATTGGATTTTCTTTCTTTTGTCATTGGACACGGTTTGCAAAGTTGAACATCATTTGAGTTCCTTCTTGAACTTTTTGGCAACTTCTGCTCTTGGATCCTGTTATCACAGTTTTCTACTGTGATGAAATCATGTTAACTTCACCACTAGGGAATCTTCAGATGAACTATTAATGCACTAACTTGTGCCTTTCTCATTGGTGATGTTTGGAAAACAGAAAACATCTCTAATGGAATCATGGGTAAACGGGTTGGAATTTGTAGCCATGGAATATAAGATGTAAAGAATTTTCTGCAATAAAAGAAACTAGACTTACAATGTCAGTAGGATAAAGCAGGTATAAAAATTCGTACTTGGCCAAGGCCTGAAAGAAAATTAGTGGGAATTAAGATCAACTCAGAATTTTGTTTATTTACTTTTTAATTGGTTTTTCTTTGTTACTAAGAATAAGAGACTTGGCCGAGCACGGTGGCTCACGCCCGTAATCCCAGCACTTTGGGAGGCTGAGGCAGGCGGATCACGAGGTCAGAAGATTGAGACTATCCTGGCTAACAAGGTGAAACCCCGTCTCTACTAAAAATAAAAAAAATTAGCCGGGTGTGGTGGCGGTCGCCTGTAGTCCCAGCTACTCAGGAGGCTGAGGCAGGAGAATGGCGTGAACCCGGGAGGCGGAGCTTGCAGTGAGCTGAGATCGCGCCACTGCACTCCAACCTGGGCGACCGAGTGAGACTCCGTCTCAAAAAAAAAAGACTTAATGTTTGTATGAGAGTTGGAGTGTGTGTGCTGCAGACAGGATCCTGTGGCTCATTTGGCATGGAGACCTGGACATTTAGTCAGGAGGAGACGGTTCCCTAAATAAAGGGTTTGGGAACTGGTGCTGCGTGTTGGGCGAGGATGAGCAAATCCACATCCATGTTGTTTTGTCCTACACTGTAAGCTCTACCTGTCTTTGTTCTTTCCAGCACAGCATTTAACAGCAGCGTCAGGTGATTAATTTGATGGATTGCCAAAAGTCTGTATAGCCTATGGATTTTCTTACAACTTGCTTATTTAGGTACAGCAGTGACTCAGGTGCATTCCTTTTAGAGCTCTTAGGTATATCAGGAAAGGGGTTAAATAACTGACCTCTTCCAAACTGCTTATTTATTTATTTATTTATTTATTTATTTATTTATTTATTTATTTTGAGACAGAGTTTTGCTCTTATCGCCCAGGCTGGAGTGCAATGGTGTGATCTCAGCTCATTGCATCTTCCGCTTCCCAAATTCAAGTGATTCACCTGCCTCAGCCTCCAGAGTAGCTGGGATTACAGGCGCCTACCACCACGCCTGGCTAATTTTTTGTATTTTTAGTAGAGACAGGGTTTCACCATGTTGAGCAGGCTGGTCTTGAACTGCTGACCTCAAACGCCCACCTCGGCCTCCCAAAGTGCTGGGATTACATGCATGAGCCACCATGCCCAGCCTATACTAATTATTGTTTCTTAAGTACAGCCAACTCTGGAGCTCTGGTCTGCATAGCTCTTACCCAGCACATTCTTAACCTAAGACCTCCAGGATTCTGTTTCTTCTCCCAGATCATGTGTGGCTTTCTTTCTGGCACTACATTCATTCATTCTGGTCAATTTAATGAAGGCCTATGATGTGCCAGGCACTGTCCTATACTCTGAGGACACAGGAGTGGCCAAGAGACAAAATTGCATCCCCTCATGGAACTTGTAGTGAACAGTAAAAAGAATGGTTTTTGCTTTCCTGCTCCTTGCACTAAGATGAGGTTATGAGACAGTTTTGGTCAATGAGTTGTGAGCAGAAGAAGCCTCACTTCTGGCTGAAGCTTTTCTTTTTTTTTTTTTTTTCTTCTTTTTTTTTCTGGTACAAGACCAGTGCTCTCCTTTCCTGCCTTAATCATGGAACCACATACAGTGAGAGGAGCCGTGAAATCAAAGCAGTCCAGAACACTGAGCCACTGCATGGAAGGCGGCTATTCCTGAGAGTCTCCAGACCGATAATGGACTTTGTGAGAACAAGAAATAAACATTCGTTCTATTAAACCACTGAGACATTGGTGTTGTGTGTTTCTGTACCATAACCTGGCCTATCTTTTTTTTTTTTTTTTTTGAGACGGAGTCTCGCTCTGTTGTCCAGGCTGGAGTGCAGTGGTGCAATCTTGGCTCTCTGCAAGCTCCACCTCCTGGGTTCACACCATTCTCCTGCCTCAGGCTCCCGAGTAGCTGGGACTACAGGTGCCCGCCACCACGCCTGGCTATTTTTTTTTTTTTTTAGTAGAGACGGGGTTTCACCTTGTTAGCCAGGATGGTCTCCATCTCCTGACCTCGTGATCTGCCCGCCTCGGCTTCCTAAAGTGCTGGGATTACAGGCGTGAGCCACCGCGCCCAGCCAACCTGGCCAATCTTAATAGAGCTTAGAAAAGGGCAGTTGGGGGAGTGACTGTTCTGCTGGAGCTCTGAACCTTTCTGTTTTCATTCTACCTAGCCTTTGACCCTCAAAAGAGATCTGGCTTCCCATGGATGCTAAACTGAGCTGATGCAACACTAATGGGACCACATAGGAGCTCCCAAGATTGTAGATGATAGGGAAGAAAGACATTGCTGTCTGGGACAAATCTTACGGGAGGTCAGTTCAAGGGGACAAGGCAACCCTCCTTCCCTATCTGGCCCACTTCCCTTATTCTTTGTCTCCCGGCACGTTGCCTCATGCACAAAACAGGCATTTCTATTGAATGGGCTGTGGTGGGGGGTAGGGGGTAGGGATTGCCTCCCTCATATGAGTGCAGATTTCAAAGAATGGTTTGTTAACTACCTCTGTCGTATCTTCAGTGAGTTGTGCCTCAGAAAACAGATGAGATACAGGGCAAAAGCAAATTTGCCCAGATCAGTGTAGACAGTAAGGTGTCTTGTCTTCCTGGACTAAGGGATGATAGACAATTGGGGAGAAACGGGCAGGGAGGCAGGAGCAGGACAGTTCCAGTTGTGGAGTGAGAATCCTCCAGGGGGAAAGTCATAGCTTAGCCAGTACTCAGCTGTTGCGCATAACATGATGTCTCATAACAACCTTCGAATTTGTGGGGTGGGGAGTGGAAGAAGGGTTTTCTGTAGCTTGAGATGAGACTGGATTACTAAAATGATACCAGATGATATGAGAACAGATTACTTACACCATGATATTAAAATCTATTGAGGCTTGCTTTAAAAATGAAATATGAGAAACACATAATCCTAGGTTTAGCCTTAAACATTAGTACTAAAGTTCTCACAAATATGTCCTCCATAAACCAGCAGGTGATTTCCAGGAAACAAGAAGGAAGCTTTATTTTAGCATGTTCAGATAGCAGCCTTACCATGGCTTCAAGGTTATATCTGAGAACTGTATCTTTGACCCCGTCTAGTCTCCTGACCTCTCCCCTGCACTAGTCTAAGTACAGTGCTGGGACTATCCCAGACCTAGAGTTCTCCCTGCCATTAAGCAGACTGGAACCTTGAGCTCACCTTGAGAACCTCAGATACATTTTATTTTTGAGACAAGGGTCTCACTCTGTTGCCCAGGTTGGGCTCACCACAGCCTCAATCTCCCAGGCTCAAGCAATCTTCCCACCTCAGCCTCCTGAGTATCTGGGACTCCAGGCATGTGCCACCATGCCTGGGTTATTATTTTTTTATTTTTAGTAGAGATGAGGTCTTGCTATGTTGCCCAGGTTGATCTTGAACTCCTAAGCTCAAGTGATCCTCCTGCCTTGGCCTCCCAAAGTACTGGGATTACAGGCATGAGCCACCATGCCCAACCTCAGATATCTTTTAACTTGAGGGAAAGAACAGAAGGGCTTAGAATCAAACTAAATCTCAAAACTAAAACTCCTAGGGTTTCTGTTAACTTTTGGAACTACTAAGAACAGCGTTGAATGTCCCAGGTGAGTCTGTGGAAGAATACCCAGCAGCCTCTTTTATCCAAATGGACAACTGGTAACAAAAGATTAGAGTTCATAAAGGATTTTCCAAATATTTGTTGAGTCATGCCACTGAAGCATTTACTCTTGCATTTCCTGGTTACTCCTCCCCGTTATGTATAATGAAGGCTGCCCTGTTACTCTTCACTTACAGGTTTTCTAGTGCATAAATACTTGCTGAAACTCTCCCCACATTCTTTCTGTGGACTGAATTCTCTGCTGTATAGACTGTCTGAAGTGCCCTCAAGTGGGAAACAAAGTTTTGCCCATACTTCGCGTTTTTACTGTTCGTCCCAGTAGAAATCCACCCAAACAAAAAGCATACTTTTGTTTCTGAATCTTTTCTACACTTGTCGCTTTTTCTTTCTTGTGTGGGTTCACTGGGGACCAAGGCGAGGGCACTGTTTGAAACATCAACCAAATTTGCTACGTGCCTAAGATTCCTTCATATATTAATCCTCCACTGGGCAATGGTAGATGGGCTGTACTGAAATGCCTTCTTCAGTCAAGCATCTGTAAGACTTTTCTCCTGTACAATTCACCCAAATCTGATAATGCATGTACTTTGCCTAAAGCAGTTCCTCTAGTCCTAATCCCTCCTGTGAAAGGAATTAAGCAAGCTACCTCTTGCATTGCATTTCAGATTTTCAGATTTAGAAAAACTATCTGAATCACTTTTCATTTCTGCCACAGTTTGGATAATGAATCTTGAGTTGCACCAATCTTAGTGCTAACATTAAAAATTAAGCTTTACAGTGTTTGGATACGATGCACCTTTTAGGAAAAACTAAGAAAGCTTACTGTTGAATTTTTTTTTTTTTTGACAAGTTAACATTTATTTTTGGGTCTTTCTTCCTATGTGTATTTCAAGTCTTTTTCAAAACAAGTCCCCAGGAATCTGCAGATTCAATTATGTCCCCGGACTTGGTCGACTGCTCCAGGAGTCTTAGGGAGCCTTGTACAAATGCCAGAGTTACTCATTTACCAACATTAAACCCTAGGAGAGAAGATGCAACAAAGCAGAACTCCTTCAGCAGACAAGGCGGCAGCCAATGTAGAAAACGCTGGAATTTTTCCTTGGAACTGGACTGCGGTGAGAGGTACTTGCCATGAACATAAGCTACTGTCTTTTCTTTAACCCTTCCTTTCCAGTTTTTGAAGATAAAGCAGGAAATAATCTCTGAAGATACTTGATAAAGAATCTCAAAACAAAAAAAACAAACAAAAAAACACACATGCTTCCACTTCACTGATAAAAATTTACTGCAGTTTTGGCCAGGCGTGGTGGCTCACGCCTGTAATCCCAGCACTTTGGGAGGCCGAGGCGGACAGATCACCTGAGGTCAGGAGTTCGAGACCAGCCTCAACATGGAGAAACCCCGTCTCTACTAAAAATACAAAATTAGTTGGGCGTGGTGGTGCATGCCTGTTATCCCAGCTACTCGGGAGACTGAAGCAGGAGAATTGCTTGCACCTGGGAGGCGGAGGTTGCGGTGAGCCGAGATCGTGCCATTGCACTCCAGCCTGGGCAACAAGAGCAAAACTCCATCTCAAAAAAAATTTTTTTTTTTTTTTTACTGTAGTTTGGCACCTGGATCTAGTTCAGCTGGCAGATGAGCTGATTGATGTGTTCACTCCAATAACCAGGTGTGCCCATCTCCTTGAGGAAGCCCACTGTATTTTTGGTAGCATGATGGGCCACTGAGAGGTGGAAAGGGCACAAGAACCGTGAGATCTCCTGGAAATGCTTCCCTGGGAAGGCAATTTCATGAATGAGGTCTTCCAAGCAAATGACACCAAACTTCCCCAGGTGCTCCTCAATCACTGTGTTGTCTGTCAGAGGGATGGTCTTATTCTTGACCTTGGCTTGTCCACGTTTCGGAATGAATTCCCAGACAGACTTCAGATTTGGAAATCCCCAGATCACATAAGTGTCCACTATACGCAGCATTTTTAGGTTCTGGGGGGTGACTTTTACAAAGACACCACTAAAAATTTTCTTTAGGCGAAGTCTTGCAGTGGTTCTCTGCACCAGTAAGTTCACGCCATTAATCCTTTTGATGCGTACAACAAAGGTCAAGGAATGTTTTTCTGGCAATTCCAAGACACGAGGTTTCACTTTAGTCATCTGAGACACACCTTGTCACGTTTCTGGAATCATGTAGGAATGATTCCAGTTGCTTAAACCTGAACCCTTTTCCTTTCCACTGCTCCTTCTTTAAGTCTTCCTATTTTTCAGGAGATTTTTGTGGAACCAAAGGGATTTTTCTTTGCTCTTGCTCCGCCATCTTTCTGGTGTTGTGCTACTGATCCTTACTGTTGAATTTTTAAAACCAATAGATATACTTCCAACATAATTTTCACACTAAGCATTTGTCCATGATTTGTACAATCAACTGAATGATTTCAGAGCATTTGAAACAATCAAAAAGTAAAGGATCTTTACTGTTCACAAAGACAAAATTAAATATTTGTAACATTAGAAAAATTCCTTAAAAATTTAGTATCATAGGGAACAACAGCTTGTTACACAAAAGAGTTAGGAAAAACAAATTTTTTTTTTTTTTTTGAGATGGAGTCTCGCTCTGTCGCTCAGGCTGCAGTGCAGCGGCTGATCTTGGCTCACTGCAAGCTCTACCTCCCGGGTTCACGCCATTCTCCTCTCTCAGCCTCCCGAGTAGCTGGGACTTACAGGCGCCCGCCACCACGCCCGGCTAATTTTTTTTTTTGTATTTTTAGTAGAGATGGGGTTTCACCATGTTAGCCAGGATGGTCTTGATCTCCTGACCTCGTGATCCGCCCGTCTCAGCCTCCCAAAGTGCTGGAATTGCAGGCATAAGCCACCGTGCCCGGTCAAAAAAATTTATTTTATTTTATTTTTTTGGAGACAGAGTCTCACTCTGTCCCTCAGGCTGGAGTGCAATTGCCCGATCTTAGCTCACTGCAACCTCTACCTCCCCAGTTTAAGCAATTATCGGGCCTCAAGCTTCCCAAGTAGCTGGGACCACAAGTGTCAACCACCACACCTGGCTAATTTTTTGTATTTTAATAGAGACAGGGTTTCACCATGTTGCCCAGGCTGGTCTTGAACTCCTGAGCTCAGGCAATTCACCTGCATAGCAGAGTTAATAGATTGGCAAAGGCCATTGAGTTGAGGAAAGCACATTATGCTGCGTCAGGCTCATGTTCTGAGACCAAATCAAAGTACTCACTCTACCGAATTGATCAAGCAATCATGAGAAAAATATCTAACTAAACTGCTGAGTGTTGTAATGGATTTCTCTCTGTGTATGTTTGTTTTATATATATTTTAGAGATGGGAGTTTTGCTCTGTTACTCAGGCTGGCCTTGAACTCCTGGACTCAAGTGATCCTCCTGCCTAAACCTCCCAAAGTCTGGGACTACAGGTGCATGCCATCACACCTCGCTCCTACACAGATACATATATATACTATATACCTACATATACATATATATGCTTACCTCAAATATATTGCAGGTTTGGTTCCAGGCCCATGCGATGATATGAATATCACAGTGAAGTGAGTTACATAAATTTTTTGGTTTTCCAGTACATATAAAAGTTATGTTTACACTGTACTGTAGTCTTTTTTATTTTTCAATTTTGTATTGTATTGTATTGTATTGTATGTTTTGAGGCAGAGCCTCACTGTCACCTAGACTGGAGTGCAGTGGCATCTCAGTTCCCTGCAACCTCTGCCTTCCAGGTTCAAGTGATTCTTTTGCCTCAGCCTCTGAAGTAGCTGGGATTACAGGCACCTGCCACCATGCCCAGCTAATTTTTGTGCTTTTAGTAGAGATGGGGTTTTACCATGTTGGCCAGGCTGGTCTTGAACTCCTGGCCTCAACTGATAAGCCTCCCTCAGCCTCCCAAAGTGCTGGGATTACAGGCATGAGCTACCATGCCCGGCCTATTTACTTATTTTTAATAGAGATGGGGTCTCAATATGTTGTCCAGGCTGGTCTGAAACTCCTGGGCTTAAGTGATCCTCCTGCCTTGGCTTCCCAAAGTGCTGGTATTACAAGTGTGAGCCATCACGCCTGGCCTGTAGTATAGTCTTTAAATGTGCAATTGCATTATGTCTAAAAAAATCAATGTATATATACCTTAATTTAAAAATATTGGCATAGGCCAGGCGCGGTGGCTCAAGCCTGTAATCCCAGCACTTTGGGAGGCCGAGATGGGCGGATCACGAGGTCAGGAGATCGAGACCATCCTGGCTAACACGGTGAAACCCCGTCTCTACTAAGAAATACAAAAAATAGCCGGGCGAGGTGGCGGGCGCCTGTAGTCCCAGCTACTTGGGAGGCTGAGGCCGGAGAATGGCGTGAACCTGGGAGGCGGAGCTTGCAGTGAGCTGAGATCCGGCCACTGCACTCCAGCCTGGGCTACAGAGCGAGACTCCGTCTCAAAAAAATAAAAAAATAAAATAAAAATATTGGCATGGAGACACGAAGTGAGCATGTGCTGTTGGAAAAATGGTAACGATAGACTTGCTCAACACAGGCTTGCCACAAACCTTCAATTCATAAAAAATACAGTATCTGTGAAGTGCCATAAAGTAAGGTACAATAAAATAAGTTATGCCTGTACATTAATACGTATATGAATACACTCTATGGATACCTATATTTCATATAGATATCTTAAGTGTATATATTTTTAAATATTAAGACATTTTTCATTACGTTTTTGCTTTGTTGGTGTAAAAGGGGAAAAATGTAAAAATATAAAATATTTCTCAAATTGCCACGCTAAATGAGGCATGTAGGTACCTGATGTGAGTATTAGTGATGGAGATTATCTCCAAAGCATGGAGATATTATACTGCAAGAGTACTCAAGTGCATTCTTTTTTTTTTTTTTTTGAGACAGAGTCTCACTCTGTTGCCCAGGCTGGAGTGCAGTGGCGCGATCTTGGCTCACTGCAAGCTGTGCCTGCTGGGTGCAAGTGATTCTCTTGCCTCAGTCTCCTGAGTAGCTGGGATTACAGGTGCGCCCTACCACGCCCGGCTTATGTTTTTATTTTTAGTAGAGACAGGGTTTCATCACGTTGATCAGGCTGGTCTTAAACTCCAGATCTCTTGATCGGCCCACCTCGGCCTCCCAAAGTGCTGGGATTACAGGCGTGAGCCACCGTGCCTGGCTCAAGTGCATTCTTATCATGACAGCCTGGGATGCCCAGAACAAACCCAGCACTCGCCCTACACCAGGCAAAATGATGCCTTTCTTCTAGGAGTAAATACACTCTCCAAAATGAAGCACATTGCACTTTCAAAACCATTCCCATCCACACCAGACACTGCCTTAAGGAAATGTTCCACCTCTACAGACTATCTAGGTCCCTGATCTCTGACCACAGCTTTACACCTCTATTGCAGTTTTAGAAGATATGGTTCAATGCCCTCTGTTCTATTCTACTAGAAGCTTTACACATGGGGAGTGTAGCAGACATTTGTTGATGGCCTCCTAACATCCATTTCACCCTTTTTCCTTTCCATCAATCCTGATTCCATTTGGAGATCTGAGAGGTTCCTGATCCTGGTTTCCAGGAATGGAGAATGTGACCTAACCTCAGTAAGAGAAAGATTCTACCTCCTTGATTAGACAATGGCTCAGGGTTAGGCATATGGCCTTAAGCTGGTCCTGTTGGGAGTTTTCTTGGAGATGCTAGAACAAATCCAGCTTTTGCCGGATGACGCATGTAACCCAGTACCTGTTCACAATCTTCTTGAAACTGGGAGATATATGATCCTTAGCATGAAACCAACATCATAGAAAACAGAACAGAGTGATAGAAATTCAGTCCTTGGTAACATCATTGAGCTATAGGATCAAGCATCACCTGATACCTAGAACTGCCCAGTACTTTTCAGCTACATGAATCTATACATTCCCTTTATTGTTTAAGCCAATGTGAATTGGGGATTCTGTTAATTGTAACTGAAAGAATTCTAATAAATACATAGAGTAATAACTGATTTAAAATAATATATATAGGAAATGGACAATCCTTTTCTATGTACCCACTTAGAGGTTTTTCTTATGGAAGTTATCAAACATATATAAATATGAAGAGACTAGTATAATGAACCCCCTCCAGGCCTTAAAAATCACCAACATTTTCCCAATCTTGTTTCATTTATCCCCTCCAGATTTTTTATTTTTTGCTTTTAGAGGGTTGTTGGTTTGCTTTGGAGTATTTTAAAGTACATCTCAGACATTCTAACGTTTTACCCATAAATAGTTCAGTTTATAAGAGATAATTCTTGACAATCTCTGCCCTAAACCATCTTTGAGGAACAGTTCCCACTCAGTGGAGGACCTCTCTCCCATAGGAGCAAAGCTCATCGAAAACACGGGAGCTGCCTTTCCCTTCCCCAGAGGGCGACCAAAACTTTACTGACAACTTCTCAAGATGGCTTTGTAAGAGGACCCTCTTGACCTCCTCCCTGGAGCATCCATTTATGAGAACACCAGGCATCCCAGATGCCTCATAATGAGAGTGGTCTGGAAGGGATACTAGATACCTGTAATGATCCCTGGAGCAACTTATTAATAACTTGAAACTAAGTGATCTACTCTTGCACTTTTAACAAGCCCCAGAGTGCTTCATTCATTAAGAGTTCAGTGGCATCAGTTAATTGTCGGTTTCCAGAAAGCCTACTGAACAAGAAACTAATAATAATTACACTGGGCATCTCCCCAGGAGTTCAAAGTGCCCTCAGAAGACTTTCTCATTTACTCACTTGCATTGGCTTTAATTTCTTTTTCTTGAAACAATGTGTAAATAAATATTCAAAGCATTAAAATTTCATTATAGTTCACCTCCCTCTTAGTGTACCTGCTTGATTTTATTTTGTTTTAATTAGCATTTGACCATCCCATTTGGGTAACTTCTAAGAAGAAAAATGACCTCAAAATTTAATATCCCTATTCTACTTTCTTCCTCATTTGTTATCATGCTTCCTTGTAATGAGGAATTTTCTCTCCTTTCCCTTGGTTAGTGTTCCTTCCTTACCTTGATCCTCTGTCTGGAGTTTTTCTTTTTTTTTTTTTTTTTTTTAAGACAGAGTCTGGCTCTGTCACCCAGGCTGGGGTGCAGTGGCCAGATCTCAGCTCACTGCGAGCTCCGCCTCTTGGGTTTACGCCATTCTCCTGCCTCAGCCTCCCGAGTAGCTGGAACTACAGGCGCCCGCCACCTCGCCCGGCTAGTTTTTTTGTATTTTTTAGTAGAGACGGGGTTTCACCGTGTTAGCCAGGATGGTCTCGATCTCCTGACCTCGTGATCCACCCGTCTCAGCCTCCCAAAGTGCTGGGATTACAGGCTTGAGCCACCGCGCCCAGCCTTGTCTGGAGTTTTTCTAAAGTAGTTACTCTATACTTTAACACCCAATGTCCTGATAGTCAAGAAGTGTGCTACAAACTGCTGCGAAAGATCCTTTATGGCCAGTTAATACTTGCCATAATTTATCAGTGTGGTTTTATAAAAACATACTTAGCCAACCAAGAGTTATTTGCAACCAGAATTCCTCGTGCCATAAGCTACTGTTAATTACCTTCTGCATTTCTCAAGTCAACACTTACATTAGCCTGCTGACAAAAATTCATTCTGTTCTTTTTTTTTTTTTTTTTTTTTTTGAGACGGAGTCTGGCTCTGTCGCCCAGACTGGAGTGCAGTGGCCGGATCTCGGCTCACTACAAGCTCCGCCTCCCGGGTTTAAGCCATTCTCCTGCCTCAGCCTCCGGAGTAGCTGGGACTACAGGCGCCCGCCACCTCGCCCGGCTAGTTTTTTGTATTTTTTAGTAGAGACGGGGTTTCACCGGGTTAGCCAGGATGGTCTCGATCTCCTGACCTTGTGATCCGCCCGTCTCGGCCTCCCAAAGTGCTGGGATTACAGGCTTGAGCCACCGCGCCTGGCCCATTCTGTTCTTATCTCTGCCTAAGGATTACTGAGGATTACTCTGCCTAATTTTACTCCCTAAAACTTTTTGAAAGATATGTACTCTGTGTGCTCATTCATTCATTCAACGTTGGGAAGATATTTATTGGTCACTTTTTATGTCAAAACTGCAAGGGAGGGAAAACAACAAAAACGTAGCACCTGTCTCCCGGGAGGACAATGTAAGCTTGGGTAGGTAGCCAGACTAGGATGGAGAGCAGAAAACAACTGGTATAGGAAACTGTCTCCCCTTTGGGATTCTGTGCTCACCCTCCCTCTCCTTATCCCAACAACTCTCTTGAAAAGAACATACCCAAATCAGAAGCATAGCACGTTAACTGAAGGCAGGGTCCCTGGTGGAGCAATGACAAACAGGGTTGACAAATAGGAAGAGTTCAAGCCCAGAGAGTGTTGCCAGAAGTACTATGCTCTGAGGGTGTTGCTCCACTCCCTGTATAAACTTGCCTGGTGGAGCACAGCTGGGGCCTGACCTTTGGTCTTTCCTTCACTCACTTTATCACCAAGGTAGCTGATGTGCACAGGGAACAGTCAACACAACACATGAAATAAAGACACATGAAATAAAACAGTTGGGCTGACTAGGAAAATTAATTAATTAATTAATTAATTTGAGGCAGGGTCTCACTTTGTCACCCAGGCAGGAGTACAATGGCACGATCTTGGCTCACTGACGGAGCCAAAGGAAACAGTCAAATAAGGAGTCAGTAAGCAGAAAGATCAGAAAGAGGAACACCTTTAGAAGGCATCAGGAAGGGATGGGAGGGAAGACACAGACACACACACACACACATAACTTAGATACGGAGTGGGAAGAAGAAATGGAAACATTCCGCTTGCATTTGTGTGAGGAGTATTAGGAGAGAAAAATAAACAATAATTAATATAGAAAATATCTGAAGAATGACCAAAAATGTCCCAGGATTAAAGACAAAAGAACACCAAGGAAAGAGTTTACAGGATAGATAAGAATAAAGGCCAAAAAGAGGGAAAAACATGCATACCTGGAAACATTACAGTAAATTATTATTATTATTATTTATTTTTTTTTTTTTGAGATGGAGTCTTGCTCTGTCGCCTAGGCTGGAGTGCAGTGGCACAATCTTGGCTCACAGCAAGCTCCGCCTCCCAGGTTCATGCCATTCTCCTGCCTCAGCCTCCTGAGTAGCTGAGACTACAGGCACCCGCCACTATGCCTGGCTAAGTTTTTGTATTTTTAGCAGAGATGGGGTTTCACTGTGTTAGCCAGGATGGTCTCGATCTCCTGACCTCGTGATATGCCTGCCTCGGCCTTCCAAAGTGCTGGGATTACAGGTGTGAGCCACCGCACCCAACCTTTTTTTTTTTTTTTTTTTTTTTGAGACGGAATCTCGCTCTGTCACCCAGGCTGGAGTGCAGTGGCGGCGCAATCTTGGCTCACTGCAACCTCTGCTTCCCGGGTTCAAGTGATTCCCCTGCCTCAGCCTCCCAAGTAGCTAGGATTACAGGCGCCCGCCACCATGCCTGGCTAATTTTTGTATTTTTAGTAGAGATGGGGTTTCACCATATTGACCAGGCTGCTCTCGAACCCCTGACCTTGTGATCCGCCTACCTTGGCCTCCCAAAGTGCTGGGATTACAGGTGTGAGCCACCGCATCTGGCCTTAAAATTTAACAACATCAAAGAAAAAGTGTGTTTGGTTTTGTTTTTTTGTTTTGTTTTGTTTTTTGTTTTTGTTTTGAGACAGAGTCTTGCTTTTGTCGCCCAGGCTGGAGGGCAGTGGCGTGATCTCGTCCCACTGCAAGCTCTGCCTCCCAGGTTCACGCCATTCTCCTGCCTCAGCCTCCTGAGTAGCTGGAACTATAGGCATCTACCACCATGCCCAGCTAACTTTTTGTATTTTTTTTTTTTTTTCAGTAGAGACGGGGTTTCACCGTGTTAGCCAGGATGGTCTCAATCTCCTGACCTCATGATCTGCTTGCCTCGGCCTCCCAAAGTGCTGGGATTACAGGTATGAGTCACTGCACCCAGCTAATTAGAAGACTTTTTCTAAAGCTACATTAATCCATTAATCAAAAATAGTGTGGTGTTTGTAAAGGAATAGACACATAGATCAATGGAACAGAATGGAGAGTCCAGAAATAGACCCACATAGATAGAGCCAATTAGTTTTACATAGGTAACTTTTTTTTGCCTTCTGAACTATTATAATCTTTATTTTTTTATTGATACATATATGTGTATATTTTGGAGGTACACGTGATCATCGAATACATTCATATAATGTGTAAACATCAAATGAGAGCCATTTGTATATCACATCAAATATTTATCTTTTCTTTACGCTAAGAACATCTGAATTATTCTCTTCTAGGTATTTATTTTTATTTTTTAGAGACAGAGTCTTATTTTGTAGCCCAGGTTGCATGTAGTGGCACAATCACAGCTCACTGCCATTTCAAATTGCTGGGCTCAAGAGATCCTCCTGCCTCAACCTCCTGAGTGGCTAGGACTACAGGTGTGCACCACCAGGCCCAGCTAATTTGTAATTTAAATTTTTTTTTTTTTTTTTTTTTTTTTGTAGAGACAGGGTCTTGACATATTGCCCAGGCTGGTCTTGAATTCTTGGGGTCAAGTCATTCTCCTCACTCAGGCTCCCAAAGCGCTGGGATTACAGACGTTCTTCTAGCTATTTTGAAAAGTGTAATAGATTGTTGTTGACTATAGTCACCTTAGTGACCTATTGAACACTGGTTCTTATTTTTTTTTACCTAACTGTATATTTGTACCAATTAATCAACCTCTTTTTATCCTCCCCTCCCCCTACCCTTCCTGGCCTCTGCTAATCTTCTCAGGCTTCATGAGATCCACTTTTTTAGCTCCCACATGTGAGTGAGAACATGTGCTATTTGTGTTTCTGTGCTTGACTTATTTCACTTAACGTAATGACTTTCAGTTCTATCTGTGATGCTACAAATGACAAGATTTTTATTCTTTTTTATGGCTGAATAATAATATTCTATTGCATATATTTATACATACACCACATTTTCTTTATCCATTCATCCATTCATGGACACTTAGGTGGCTTTCACATTTTGGCTTTTATGAATAGTGTTGCAATAAACATGGGAATTCAGATATCTCTTCAGTATATTGACTTCCTTTCTTTTGAATATATATCCAGTAGTGGAATTGCTGGATCACATGGTAGTTCTATTTTTAGTTTTTTGAGGAACTTCCAACAGTTTTCCATACTGGCTGTACTAATTTACATTCCCAACAACAGTGTACAAGGGTTCCCCTTTCTCCACATCCTCGCCAGCATCTGTTATTTTCTGTCTTTTAAAATTAAAGCTATTTTAAAATGGGGTGAGATGATATCTCATGGTGGTTTTGATTTGCATTTCTCTGATGATTAGTGATATTGAGCATTTTTTCATATGCCTGTAGGCCATTTTTATGTCTTCATTTGAGAAACGTGTATTCAGATCTTTTGCCCATTTTCTAATTGGATTTTTTTCTTTTCTTTTTTTTTTTTTTGCTATTGAGTTGTTTGAGTGCCTTATATTATTGGTTTTTAGTTTCTTGTCAGAGGGAGAGTTTGCAAATATTTTCTATGGGTTGTCTCTTCACTTTATTGTTTCCTTTGATGTACAAAAGCTTCTTAGTTGGATGTAATTCATTTGTCTTGTTGCCTGTGCTTTTGAGATCTTACACAAAAATATCTTTGCCCAGACCAATGTCCTGGAGCATTTTCCCCATGATTTCTTCTAGTAATTCATAGTTTCAGGTCTTAGATTTAAGTCTTTAATCCATTTTGAGTTGATTTTTGTATATGGTGAGAGATAGGGGGCTAGTTTTATTATTCTGCCTATGGATATCCACTTTCCTGAGCACCATTTATTGAAGAGATTGTCCTTTCCCCATTGTATATTCTTTTGTGTGTGTGTGTGTGTGTGTGTGTGGAGGGGACAGGGTCTCACTCTGTTACCCAGGCTAGAGTGCAGTGGTGCAGTCTTGGCTTACTGCAACCTTCTCCTCCTAGACTTGGGTGATCTTCCTACCTCAGCCTTCTGAGTAGCTGGAACTATGCGCATGCCCCACCATGCTTGGCTAATTTTTTTTTTTTTTTTTTTTGAGATGGAGTATCACTCTCTCGCCAGGCTGAAGTGCAATGGTGCGATTGCGGCTCGCTGCAACCTCTGCCTCCCAGGTTCAAGTGATTCTCCCGCTTCAGCCTCCCGAGTAGCTGGGACTACAGGCGTGTACCACCACGCCCAGCTAGTTTTTGTATTTTTAGCAGAGACGGGGTTTCACCATGTTGGCCAGAATGGTCTCAATCTCTTGACCTTGTGATCCGCCCGCCTCGGCCTCCCAAAGTGCTGGGATTACAGTCTTGTGTCTCTTCAGCCAGCTGCTAATTTTTGTTAAGTTTTTGTACAGACAGGGTTTTACCATGTTGCCCAGGCTGGTCTCGAACTCCTGGACCCAAGCAATCTGCTCAACTCAGCCTCCCAAGTGCAGATGTTGGGAGACCAAGGTGGGCAGATTACTTGAGTCTAAACTATTCCCAAAACACAGGGATTACAGGCATGAGCCATCATGCCCAGCCTTCCCATTGTATATTCTTGACACCTTTGTTGAAAATGAGTGGGTTGGCCGGGCGCGGTGGCTCAAGCCTGTAATCCCAGCACTTTGGGAGGCCGAGACGGGCGGATCACGAGGTCAGGAGATCAAGACCATCCTGGCTAACACGGTGAAACCCCGTCTCTACTAAAAAATACAACAAACTAGCCGGGCGAGGTGGCAGGCGCCTGTAGTCCCAGCTACTCGGGAGGCTGAGGCAGGAGAATGGTGTAAACTCGGGCGGCGGAGCTTGCAGTGAGCTGAGATCCAGCCACTGCACTCCAGCTTGGGCGACAGAGTGAGACTCCGTCTCAAAAAAAAAAAAAAAAAGAAAATGAGTGGGTTATAAATGCATGAATTTATATCTATGTTCTGTATACTGCTCCGTTGGCCTATGTGTCTGTTCTTATGCCAGTACCACGCTGATTTGGTTATTATAGCTTTGTAGTATACTTTGAAGAAAGCTAGCGTGATGCTTCCACTTTGTTCTTTTTTCTTTTCTTTTTTTTAAAGACACAGTCTTACTCTTGTCGCCCAGGCTGGAGTGCAATGGCTCAATCTCGGCTCACTGCAACCTCCGCCTCCCGGGTTCAAGTGATTCTCCTGCCTCAGCCTCCCCAGTAGCTGTGATTATAGGTGTGTGCAACCATGCCTGGCCAATTTTTATGTTTTTAGTAAAGATGGGGTTTCACCATGTTGGCCAGGCTGGTCTTAAGCTCCAGACCTCAGGTGATCTGCCCGCCTCAGCCTCCCAAAGTGCTGGGATTACAGGTGTGAGCCACCATGCCCGTTTCCACTTTGTTCTTTATACTCAGGATTACTTGCTATTAGGGGTCTTTTCTGGGTCTATATAACTTATAGGAATTTCTTATTTCTGTGAAGAATGTCATTGGCATTTTGATAGGAATTGCATTGAATCTATAAATTGCTTTGGATAGTTTTGTCATGTTAACAATTTTAAATCTTTCAATACATGAGTATGGAATATCTTTCTTTTTTTTTTTTTTTTTTTTTTTTTTTTTTTTTTTTTTTTTTGAGACGGAGTCTCGCTCTGTCACCCAGGCTGGAGTGCAGTGGCTGGATCTCAGCTCACTGCAAGCTCCGCCTCCTGGGTTCACGCCAGAGTATGGAATATCTTTCTATTTTTTGGTGTGTATACTCTTCAATGTCTTTCACCAGTGTTTTATAGTTATCTTTGTATAGATCTTTTACTTGTTTGGTTAAATTGATTCCTAGGTATTATATATTATTTGAAGCTATTGCAAGTGGGATTGCTTTCTTTATTTCTTTTTCATTTTTCAGATTGTTTGTTATTGGCATGTATAAATGCTACTGCTTTTTTTTTTTTTTTTCAGATTGAGTCTCGCTCTATTGCCCAGGCTGGAGTGCGGTAGTGCAATATTGGCTCACTGCAATCTCCACCTCCTGGGTTCAAGCGACTCTTATGCCTCAGCCTCCCCAGTAGCTGGGATTACAGGTGTCCACCACCACACCCAGCTAGTTTTTGTATTTTTAGTAGAGATGGGGTTTCACCATGTTGACCAGACTGGGTTGATTTTGTTGATTTTGTATCTACCAACTTTACTGAACTTGTTTATTAATTCTAAAAAACTTTGTGTGGAGTCTTTAGGTATTTCTGTATATAAGATCATGTCATGTGCAAACAAGACTAACTTCGCTTCTTCCTTTCTAATTTGGAAGCCCTTTATTTCTTTCTTTTTACCTAATTACTCTGGTCAGAATTTCCAGTATTATGTTTACAAGTGGTAAAAGTGGGTATCCTTGTCTTATTCTGAATCTTAGAGGAAAGGCTTTCAATTTTTCCCTATGTCAATATGTGGGTCTGTCATATATGGACTTTATTATTTTGAGGTGTATGCCTTTTATACCTAGGTGGTGAGAGTTTTTATCACAAAGAGATGTTGAATTATATTAAATGCTTTTTCAGAAACTATTGAAATGATAATATGGTTTTTATTCTTGGTTCTGTAAATATGATGCATTATGTTTATTGATTTGTATAAGTTGAACCATCCTTGCATCCCTGGGCTGAATCCCACTTGATCATGGTGAATGATCTTTTTAATGTGTTACTGAGTTTGGTTTGCTAGCATTTTGTTGAGAATTTTTATGTTCATCGGGAATATTGGCCTGTAGTTTTCTTTTTCTTTATTATTTATTTATTTATTTATTTTGAGATGGAGTCTTGCTCTGTTGCTCAGGCTGCAGTGCAGTGGCATGATCTTCGCTCACTGCAACCTCTCCCTCCTGGTTTCAAGCAATTCTCCTGCCTCAGCCTCCTGAGTAGCTGGGACTACAGGCACTTGCCACCATGCCTGGCTAATTCTGTGTTTTCAGTAGACATGGAGTTTTGCCATGTTGACCAGGCTGGTCTTGAACTCCTGACCTCAGGTGATCTGATTTCCTCGGCCTCCCAAAATGCTAGGATTACAGGTGTGAGCCACTGCACCCAGCCCTAATTTCTTTTTCTTTTCTTTTCTTTTTTTTTTTTTTTTTTTTTTTGAGACAAAGTTTCACTCTTGTTGCACAGGCTGGAGTGCAATGGCACGATATCCACTCAGCACAACCTCCGCCTCCTGGGTTCAAGCAATTCTCCTTCTTCAGTCTCCCGAGTGGCTGGGATTATAGGCATGTGCCACTACGCCTGGCTAATTTTGTAATTTTAGTAGAGATGGGGTTTCTCTATGTTGGTCAGGCTGGTCTCGAACTCCTGACCTCAGGTGATCCACCCATCTTGGCCATCCAAAGTGCTGGGATTACAGGCATGAGCCACTGTGCCCAGCCCATGCCTGGCTAATGTTTTGTATTTATAATAGAGACTGAGTTTCTCCATGTTGGTCAGGCTGGTCTCAAACTCCTGACCTTAGGTGATCCACCCACCTCAGCCTCCCAAAGTGCTAATATTACAGGCGTGAACCATTGTGTCCAGCCTTTTTTTTTTTTTTTTTTTTTTTTTTCTGAGATGGAGGCTCACTCTGTCTCCCAGGCTGGAGTGCAGTAGTGCAATCTCGGCTCACTGCAACCTGCACCTCCTGGGTTCAAGTGATTCTCATGCCTCAGCCTCCCAAGTAGCTGGGATTACAGGCAAGGGTCACCATGCCCAGCTAATTAAAAAACATTTTTTTTTTTTGTATTTTTAATAGAGATGGGGGTTTCACCATATTGCCCTGGCTGGTCTCGAACTCCTGACGTCAGACAATCCATCTGCCTCAGCCTCCCAAAGTGCTGGGATTACAAGCATGGACCACCACGCCCAGCCCTGACTGTGTATTTTAAAATAGCCTGTCTTGGCTGGGCACGGTGGCTCATGCCTGTAATCCCAGCACTTTGGGAGGCTGAGGTGGGTGGATCATGAAGTCAGGAGATCGAGACCATCCTGGCTAACATGGTGAAACCCCATCTCTACTAAAAAATACAAAAAATTAACCAGGCGTGGTGGCAGGCACCTGTAGTCCCAGCTACTCAGGAGGCTGAGGCAGGAGAATGGCATGAACCTGGGAGGCAGAGCTTGCAGTGAGAGGAGATTGTGCCACTGCACTCTAGCCTGGGCGACAAAGCGAGACTTCGTCTCAAAAAAAAAACAAAAAAAAAATAGCCTGTATCTCCTCTTCTTGATCCATTCTGCTGTTGAGCATCTCTAATGATGCAAGTATATTTCTCATTTCCAAGATTCCTGTTTGATTTTTTTTAAAAATTATCTCAATCTTTTTGTTATATTTCTCTGATACATTTTTGAATTGTTTTCCTGTATTATCTTGATGACCACTGAGTTTCCTTACAAATGCTATTTTGAAATGTGGGTCAGAGAGCTCACATATTGCTATCTTGTTAGGGACAGTTCTGGTTCCGTCCTTGGTCTATTCATGAAGGTCAGGTTTCCGTGTTTGCTGTGGATTCTTGTGGATGTCTGTCTGTCTTTGCATTGAAGGAGTAGTTATTTATTCTGGTCTTCTCTGTCTGGCTTGCTTTGATTTTTATCGAATATGTTTTCTTAGGGATTTTTTGTAATTTACTTGTTGAATTTATTTCTCCCCTGTGCCTCCCCACAAGCTGCCCCCAACCCTAGGTAGGTCACTGCATCATTTTTGGCAGTAGACGGTGCCTTAAGCCCAGGTTTGCCTTGTCTCTAGTGAATGATTGGAGCACTGACCTTTCTGAATGGAGAAGGTCCCAAAGGGCTTATCCCAGTAGTGTGGGAAGACTGGCTAAGGTTTGGGTCCAGAGGACCTGTGGAATGCACTTCCTACGGCATGGTGCAGCCAAGCAATCACTCTGATTTGGTGTCTCCTTTGACTGAGTTACACAGCAGAGATTTCAGGGTTGGGAATGGTAGTTCCACTTACCCCCTTTGACTCTGGCAGTTCTCAGGGATATTTCTCCCTTAAGGCACTCATGATGCTTCCTGTGTGTTGAGGGAAGGACAGGTTTCCTGCCAGGGGACCCAAGATGGTGAGGAAGCTGGTTGTCCACCTTGATCTCATATCTTCCAGTGTAGAAACCATGACTTGGAAATTTTTCCATGTGTTTGGTGCTGGGCAGATTGGGGGCAAGGGGCATCATGGATATGGAAGTCTGATTCTCTTGTTTTTGGTTTTCTGTGGGGCTGGACAGGAGTCAAATATAGGCAACTTTTTAAATAAGGTGATAGTCACATAAAATAAAATTAACCATTTTAAGTGAACAATTTAATGACATTTAGTACGTACACAATGTTGTTTAACCACTAGCTTCATCTAGTTCCAAAATATTTTAATTGGCCGGGCGTGGTGACTCACATCTGTAATCCCAGCAATTTGGGAGGCCAAGGTGGGTAGATCGCGAGGTCAGGAGATCGAGACCATCCTGGCTAACACGGTGAAACCCCGTCTCTACTAAAAATACAAAAAAATTAGCTGGGCATGGTGGTGGGTGCCTGTAGTCCCAGCTCCTGGGGAGGCTGAGGTGGGAGAATGGTGTGAACCCAGGAGGCGGAGCTTGCAGTGAGCCGAGATCGGGCCACTGCACTCCAGCCTGAGCAACACAGCAAGACTCTGTCTCAAAAAAAAAAAAAAAAAAAAAAAAAAAAAATCAAAAAACAACAAAAAAAACCCTATTTTAATCACCCTGAAAGAGATTCCTTATTTGTTAGGTATAAACGTTTTCCCCTCCCCACAGTCCTTGGAAACCACAAATCGGCTTTTTGGTCCTATAGATTTAAATATTCTGAATATTAAACATAAATGGAATTACACAATATGTGACCTTTTGGGTCTGGTTTCTCTCATTTAGCCTAATATTTTAGGCTCATCTTCCTTGTAGCATATATCAGTACTTTATTCATTTTTGGACTGATTAATGTTCTATAACATTTCAGTATACCACAATTTGTTTATCCACTCATCTGTTGGTGAACATTTGTTTTTTTTTTTTTTATCTTTTTCTAAATGAATAGTATTGCTATAAATATGCATGTACATGTTTATTTGAGTATCTGTTTTCAATTCTTTTGGGTATATAACTTGGAGTGGAATTGTGGGGTTATATGGTAATTCTGTTTATTTTTTGAGAAACTACCAAACTGTTTTCTACAGTGGCTAAACCATTTTACTTTCCTATCAGCAATGTATGAGAGTTCTGATTTTGCTACATCCTTACCAACACTTATTATTTTCCTATTTTATATGTTATTATAGCCATTTAATGATTGTGAAGTGGGATTTTATTGTGGTTTTGATTTGCATTTCTCTAATGGCTAATGATCTTTAGCATCTTTAGCTCATGGATAGGAAGAATCAATATTGTGAAAATGACCATACCAACCAAGGTAATTTATAGATTCAATGCCATCCCCATTAAGCTACCAATGACTTTCTTCACAGAATTGGAAAAAACTACTTTAAAGTTCATATGGAACCAAAAAAGACCCCATATTGCCAAGACAATCCTAAGCCAAAAGAACAAAGCTGGAGGCATCACGCTACCTGACTTCGAATTATACTACAAGGCTACAGTAACCAAAACAGCATGGTACTGGTACCAAAACAGAGATATAGACCAATGGAACAGAATAGAGCCCTCAGAAATAATACCACACATCTACAACCATCTGATCTTTGACAAGCCTGACAAAAACAAGAAATGGGGAAAGGATTCCCTATTTAATAAATGGTGCTGGGAAAACTGGCTAGCCATAAGTAGAAAGCTGAAACTGGATCCCTTCCTTACACCTTATACAAAAATTAATTCAAGATGGATTAGAGACTTAAATGTTAGACCTAAAACCATAAAAACCCTAGAAGAAAACCTAGGCAATACCATTCAGGACATAGGCATGGGCAAGGACTTCATGTCTAAAACACCAAAAGCAATGGCAACAAAAGCCAAAATTGACAAGTGGGATCTAATTAAACTAAAGAGCTTCTGCACAGCAAAAGAAACTACCATCAGAGTGAACAGGCAACCTACAGAATGGGAGAAAATTTTTGCAATCTACCCATCTGACAGAGGGCTAATATCCAGAACCTACAAAGAACTCAAACAAATTTACAAGAAAAAAAAACCATCAACCCACCAAAAAGTGGGCAAAGGATATGAACAGACAGTTCTCAAAAGAAGACATTTATGCAGCTAATAGACCACATGAAAAAATGCTTATCATCACTAGCCATCAGAGAAATGCAAATCAAAACCACAGTGAGATACCATCTCACACCAGTTAGAATGGCAATCATTAAAAAGTCAGGAAATAACAGGTGCTGGAGAGGATGTGAAGAAATAGGAACGCTTTTACACTTTGGTGGGACTGCAAACTAGTTCAACCATTGTGGAAGACAGTGTGGCGATTCTTCAAGGATCTAGAACTAAAAATAGCATTTGACCCAGCCATCCCATTACTGGGTATATACCCAAAGGGTTATAAATCATGCTTCTATAAAGACACATGCACATGTATGTTTATTGTGGCACTATTCACAATAGCAAAGACTTGGAACCAACCCAAATGTCCATCAATGACAGACTGGATTAAGAAAATGTGGCACAGATACACCATGGAATACTATGCAGCTGTAAAAAAGGATGAATTCATGTCCTTTGTAGGGACGTGGATGCAGCTGGAAACCATCATTCTCAGCAAACTATCACAAGAACAGAAAACCAAACACCGCATGTTCTCACTCATAGGTAGGAATTGAACAATGAGAATACTTGGACATAGGAAGGGGAACATCACATACTGGGGCCTGTTGTGAGGTGGGGGGACGGGGGAGGGATAGCATTAGGAGATATACCTAATGTAAATGACGAGTTAATGGGTGCAGCACATCAACAAGGCACATGTATACATATGTAACAAACCTGCACGTTGTGCACATGTACCATAGAATATAAAGTA